>NC_136739.1:31082699-31572699 GCF_936440315.1 Barbus barbus | reverse complement strand
AGTTTGCTTAGCCATTTTAGACATACACACACACACACACACATATAAAACAGCACACTTTTATATTCTAATTATTTATCATAACCTGTTTACATCTGACATTTCAAAGCAAAACGAAATATTCTCTGGGAATAAATGTAGAACAGGATTTAAATTTATCCATCAGGAATTGATTGGATAACAAAAAGTAGGCGTTACTTACTGGAATGTTGAAAATAATTGGTTGATTGGTTAGTGACCTCATCTGAAAAAGAAAGGGGCAGGGCAAGTTTTTATATTTTGAAGAAGAAATATGAAGCTTTCCTCCTTGAAAAAACATGCATGGTTGAATCATACAGAGATTATCATGGGTTCGATTCCCAGGAAATGCATGATCAAATTTAACAACACATTCTCACTCCCAACTTGTCACATATTGACGCTTGGTCATGACCCTTTGGAGTCGCATTTTAACGCTCAAGGTACCCCTTTAGCGTCACTTTTTGACGTGCAGGGTCCTGCATTGTTTTCAGTTGTTTGTCTTAATTTAATGAAGTAATTTAATCATTTTATAAATTATGATGGTAGTTGTATCTGCCTGTTATGTCTTGTGTTTTATGGAAGGTTTAGGGGCAGGGGTTGGGTTACGTGTTCATAAATGTGTAAATAGTGTAATATAAATAAAACTGTTGTGACTGTTTACATTGAAAAATCACACCCCAACATATATGCAATAATGGTAATATTATTAACCAATATATAATTTAATCATGACTATAAAATTCCCAGTGCCTTTTGCGTCGGCACATTATTGCCAAGGGCTTTTTATTTAAAGCGGCCTGCATGTAGAAAAATGACGCTAAAGGGGTACCTTGTGCATCAAAATGTGACGCCAAAGGGTCCTGACCAAGCGTCAATATGTGACGATTTGGGAGTGAGAACATGTTGAATTTAAACCTTGAATCGCTTTGGATAAAAACATCCTGCCAAATGCATAAATGCAAATGAATCACAACAATACCAGGAGCAAGAATTAAGAAAATAAATCATCATTCACGAGTGCAGGCGTGCTGTCCTGGGGAAGGGCTCCGAGCTCGGGAATGGCCCGAACCCAGAGTATCCCGGTGAGAACTTTAGTGATACTGGTGGAGAAGGGGTGGTGGAGGGATGCTGATTAACCGTCAAATGAGTAGAGGTATGTCAGCTGTATTTATATCCGTGTATTGATTAATTTGATGTGTACCACTTGTGTTTAATTAGGCTAAGTATCTGACGTGCTCCTCCCAAACTTTGTTAATAAAACATCATATGTTGAAAGTGTCTTCTGAGAAAAAAAAACTCACATTTGCCAAATTAACTCAAATGAAACATTTCTCATCAAATTCCCTAAATCATTAAGCTCTGTATTCCAACCGTGCATCAACACTTGTCTCATCGGCGTCTATTTTTATGTCTTCTCAGGAATCCACATCTGAGACAAAGTAGATAATGAAACATAACCGAGGCCTTCGCTCCGAGCAATACGACGTTCCTCTGGGAAGCAGCAACAATTGCTATCAATACGACACACAAACATGCCAATTAACATGAATTTTCCTAACTGGTTTGGACATCAAAGACTCGATACTATCACTGGGACAAAATAAAGCACTTAGGGTCAGCGGTGATGCAAATTGTCTTTTTTCCCTTCAATGGCTCGCTATCGCATGCCTCCAGTAGCTTTCTTTTCTTACAGAGGAGCAATTAGAGATAATGCTTTATTTAAACTGTGTATATACAAAGCTTTTATCCTCTTGTTAATGTGGCGGCCCTAAAGAGGGGCGTTTGGATGGCTGAATGTCAGGTCGAGGCGAGGAGGGGTCGAATTAGAGCTTATCGCGCTCATCTGCGTGTAGCACGGGAGGGTTTGGCCCGATCCTGAGCAGATAACGAGAGAAGAAGGCCGTACGGAGCACATCAAACGGTACGCTGGCGACTGGCGGACCCAGAGGACTTGAGAAGTCCAGCCGTCCCACCCAAAATGAGTGTTTTGGCCCGGCGAGAGATCGCTTCAAACACACGCTTTGTCTGAAGGAGAATGGGTTTAGATGGAAAAGTGCTGCTGCTGTGAAGAGTAAGCCACACTGACGGATCTCAGTCTGTGATAGTGACAGGACAGAATGATAAATCAAAGTCCTGAGTTTGAACACTTCCCAGCTTTTATTCAATATAACATCAGAAGAACCTTTAGATTGCACTATTATTATTAAAGTAGTTTATTATAGTTTTATACTTCTTGTGTTAGTAAACTTAGTGTTGTATACTACGAATATTGTTGGCTCTTTGATGAATTCCTCATTTCCAAGTGGTTTTGGATTAGAGCATTTATATCCTATTTCATATTTTTGTTTATTCTAACTATATATATTATATTTATTTAAATATTCATATCATAAAGAAAAAAGGGGTGCATGTGTATACTAAATATGTTTTATTCTGTACATGTATATTTTGTGTGTATATGTATGTGTGTGTGTGTATACTGTATATATATATACAGTCATGGCCAAAAATATTGGCACCCTTGGTAAATATGATCAAAGAAGGCTGTGAAAATTTATCTGTATTGATAATCCTTTTGATCTTTTATTTTAAAAATTCACAAAAATCTAACCTTTCATTGGATAATAAGAATTTAAAATGGGTGGAAATATCATTATGAAATAAATGTTTTACTCTAATACACATTGACCACAATTAACATCACCCTTTTATTCAATACTTTTTGAAACATCCATTTGTCAGTTTAACAGCTCTAAATTTTCTCCTATAATGCCTGATGAGGTTAGAGAACACCTGACAAGAGATCAGAGACCATTCCTTCATCCAGAATCACTCCAGATCCTTCAGATTCACAGCTCCATGTTGGTGCTTCTTCTCTTCAGTTCACCTCACTCATTTTCTACAGGGTTCAGGTCAGAGGACTGGAATGGCCAGCAGAAGCTTGGTTTTGTGCTCAGTGACCCATTTTTGTGTTGTTTTTGAGGTTTGTGTTTGGATCATTGTACGGTTGGAAGATCCAAACATGGCCCATTATCAGATTTCTAACAGAGTCAGTCACTTATTGATTTTTTATCTGTTGGTATTTGATAGAATCCATGATGCCATGTGTCTAAACAAGATGTCCAGGACCTCCAGCAGAAATATAGGCCCACAACAGAAATACAGCAGTATATTTCATTGTACACATGGGGTACTTTTTATCCCTGTGTTCACCAAACCCATCTTGAGTGTTTGCTGCTAAAAAGCTCATTTTTTACTTTCATCTGACCATAGAAGCCAGTCCCATTTGAAGTGCCAGTCCTGTCTGATAACCGAATATGCTGGAGTTTGTTTTTGGATGAGCTAGGAGAATTTTTCTTGAAACCCTCCCGAACAACATGTGGTGATGTAGATGATGTTTGACAATTATTTTTTAAGGTTTTCTGACCCCAAACTCAACTATTTTCTGCAATTCCCCAGTTGTGGTCCTTGAAGAGTCTATAGCCACTCAAACTCTCCTTCTCACCGTGCATTAGGACGATATAGACACACGTCCTCTTCCAGGCAGTTTTGTAACATTTATGTTGATTGTGAAAATCTTAATTATTGCCCTGATGGTGGAAATGGGAATTTTCACTGCTCTAGCTCTTTTCTTAAAGCCACTTCACTAATTTGTGACGCTCAATTATCTTTTGCTGCACATCAGAAATATATATACTTATATTATTTGTTTTTTCTCATTGTGATGGATGATTAAGGGAATTTGGGCTTTGTTTTCCCTCCTATTTATATTTCTGTGAAACAGGAAGCCATTGCTGGATAATTTCATGTTCATAATCACCCTGGAGTTCACTCACACTCTCACTCACTCACTCACTCACACACACACACACGTTGGTTTTTGTGGTTTATGGGGACTCTCCATAGGCGTAATGGTTTTTATACTGAACAAATTGTGTGTGATATTGCCCTACACCAACCCTACACCTAAACTTAGCCCTCACAGGAGACTTTGTGCATTTTTCAAAAAAACACCATTTAGTATGTTTTTAAAGCCTTTTGAATTACGGGGACATAGGCAGTGTCCTCATAAACCACCTTCATATTGTAATACCTCTGTCATACCCATGTCATTATACACATTTGTGTCCTCATAAACCACATAAACATGCACACACACACACACACACAGCATTCAGACCCCCTTTACCTTTTTCAGTTTTATGTTGCAGCCCGATACTACAACTGTTTAAATTAATGTTTAATCTGCACTCGGTTCCTCATAATGACAAAGTGAAAACAGAATGTTAGAAATGTCTGTAAATTAAAAAAAAAAAACTGAAATATCACATTTATTGTGGGTGGTGATGGCGCAGTGGATAAGACACATGCCTTTGGTGTGAGAGACCCGGGTTCGAATCCACTGTGAGACACCAATGTGTCCCTGAGCAAGACACTTAACCCCTAGTTGCTCCAGAGGCGTGCGACCTCTGACATATATAGCAATTGTAAGTCGCTTTGGATAAAAGTGTCAGCTAAATGAATAAATGTAAATTTACATAAGTACTTAGTTGAAGCACCTTTGGCAGCAATTCAAGACTTTTTGAGTATGACGCAACAAGCTTTGCACACCTGGATTTGGGGATTTTCTGCCATTCTTCTTTGCAAATCCTCTCAAGCTCAGTCAGGTTGGATGGGGACCTTCGGAGGACAGCCATTTCCAGGTCTCTCCAGAGATGTTGGATAGGCTTCAAGTCAGGGCTCTGGCTGGACCACTCTAGGACATTCCCAGAGTTGTCCCTAAGCTGCTCCTTTGTTGCCTTGGCTGTGTTCTTAGGGTCATTGTCATGTTGGAAGGTGAACCTTTTGCCCAGTCTGAGGTCCGGAGCGCTGTGGAACAGGTTTTCATTGAGGAGATCTCTGTACTTTGCTTCATTCAGCTTTCCCTCAACCCTGATCAGTCTCCCAGTCCCTGCCACTGAAAAACAGCCCACAGCATGAGGCTGCTACCAGCACACTTTACTTTTGGGATGGTATTCTGCAGGTGATGAGCAGAGCTGGTTTCCTTCAAACGTGATGCTTCGAATTGAGGTTCATCAGACCAGAGAATATTTTTTTTCAGAGTCTGAGGGTCCTTTAGGTGCTGTTTTGCAAATTCCAAGTGTTTTCATGTGTCTTCATTGAGGAGAGGATTGAGTTTGGCCACACCGTCAAAAAGCCCAGATCGGTGTTGCAGTGATGTTTGTCCTTCTGTAGGTTTCCCCCATCTGCATATATGATCATGGAGCTCAACTAGAGTGACCATCAGCTTCTTAGTCAACAGTCTAGACAAGGCCCTTCTCCATCAATTGCTCAGTTTTGCCGGGGCGACCAGAAGAATCCTAGTTGTGCCAAACTTCTTCAATTTGAGAATTATGGAAACCACTGTGCTCTTGGGAACCTTCAGTGCAGCAGATTTTTTTTTTTGTAGCCTTCCCCGGATCTGTGCTTCAATACAATCCTGTCTCTATATTCTGCAGGTAGTTCCATTGACCTCATGGCTTGGTTTTCTCTCTGATATGCATTGTCAGCTGTGAGGCCTTAGAAAGGTGTGTACCTTTCCAAATCATGTCCAATCAATTTAATTTACCTCAGGTGGACTCCAATCAAGGTGTAGAAATATCTCCACAATGATCAAGAGAAATGGGAGGCACCTGAGCTAAATTTCAAGCGTTGTTGCAAAGGGTCTGAATACTTATTGTGACGAGCGTCCCGAGTCCACATCAGCATTGCCCTGGAAACACACGTGGAGCACCTGTTCACAGCTCATCTCGGGCTGATCGGCCACACCTGCGCCTCGTCAGCTGGGCTGGATATAAACAGCGTGCCCACAGAGGAAGGTTGAGAAGCCTCTCCATGAGACAGCGACCTAATCCGCTGTTCTCTTTCTCCCTCCAGACAGCAGTGTGTGACCGATCTGCACCGCCACGAGCACCGCACGGACTCACCCACACCTGGACACGTTTGAGAGCACCGCCACAAGGAAGATCGCCATCACCGCCCATGTATTTGCATTGTTGTTAATAAAATCCACCCTCCGGGACCTTCACCTAAGCTTTGCTTGTCGCGTGTTCCTTCCACCCTGACACATTATGTAAATGTGATATTTCAGTTTTTTATTTTTAATTAATTTACAGGCATTTCTAAAATTCTGCTGTCAGTTTTTCATTATGAGGTACGGAGTGTAGATTAATTGGAAAATAAATTTATTTAAACAATTGTAGTATCAGGCTGCAACATAACATTTTAAAAAAGGTGAAGGGGGTCTGGATACTTTCTGAACGCACTAAATGCTGCTCAAGAAAGCAACACAATGCATTAAGAGCTGGGGGATGTAAACTTTTGAACAGGATGATGTGTAAATTCTTCTAATTTTGTTTAACGATCATATTTTTTCATTTAGTACTGGACTTCAGAAGCTACATAAATACTTACATGTTTCCCAGAAGACAAAATAAGTACTATTTACCCTGATCATCCAATTTAAAAAGTTTACAGCCCCGTCTCTTAATGCATTGTGTTGCCTTCTTGAGCAGCAGTACATTTTCACCTTTTGTAATAGTTATGCATGAGTCCCTCAATTGTCCTCAGTGTTAAAAGATGGATTTCAAAATCATACAATGTTGGAAAGGGTTCAAATATGCAGAAAATGCTGGAAAACCAAAGAATGTGCAGGAGCTGGAGGATTTTTCTGAAGAACAGCAGGCAGTTGAACTGCTCAGGACAAACAAGGGATTCATGAACAACTATCACAAAATATAAAAACAGTTGTGGATCATCCAGGAAATGACACACAGTATTAAGATTCAAGGGTATGTAAACTTTTGAATGGGGTCATTTTTATAAATTCAGTTATTATTTTGTCTTGTGGAGTATATGTAAACATCTGTTATGTGAAATAGCGTATAAAAATTAAAATGCAATTTTCACAATCCCTCTTATTTTGTTTCAATTATTAACATTTTGCACATTCTGCAAGGGGTATGTAAACTTATGAGCACAACTGTATACACACACACACACACACATATTTCACAGAAGTGAGTACACCCCTCACATTTTTGTAAATATTTTATTATATCTTTTCATGTGACAACACTGAAGAAATGGCACTTTGCTACAATGTAAAGTAGTGAGTGTACAGCTTGTATAACAGTGTAAATTTGCTGTCCCCTCAAAATAACTCAACACACAGCCATTAATGTCTAAACCGCTGGCCACAAACGTGAGTACACCCCTAAGTGAAAATGTCCAAATTGGGCTCCAAATAGCCATTTTCTCTCCCCGGTGTCATGTGACTCGTTAGTGTTACAAGGTCTCAGGTGTAAATGGGGAGCAGGTGTGTTAAATTTGGTGTTATCGCTCTCACTCTCTCGTACTGGAAGTTCAACATGGCACCTCATGGCAAAGAACTCTCTGAGGCTCTGAAAAAAAAAGAATTGCTACTCTACATAAAGATGGCATAGGCTATAAGAAGATTGCCAAGACCCTGAAACTGAGCTGCAGCACGGTGGCCAAGACCATACAGCGGTTTAGTAGGACAGGTTCCTCTCAGAACACGCCTCGCCATGGTCGACCAAAGAAGTTGAGTGCACGTGCTCAGCGTCATATCCAGAGGTTGTGTTTGGGAAATAGACGTATGAGTGCTGCCAGCATTGCTGCAGAGCATGAAGGGGTGGGGGGGCAGCCTGTCAGTGCTCAGACCATACGCCACACAATGCATCAAATTGGTCTGCATGGCTGTCATCCCAGAAGGAAGCCTCTTCTAAAGATGATGCTAAGAAAGCCCACAAACAGTTTTCTGAAGACAAGCAGACTAAGGACATGGATTACTGGAACCATGTCCTGTGGTCTGATGCGACCAAGATAAACTTATTTGGTTCAGATGGTGTCAAGCGTGTGTGGAGGCAACCAGGTGAGGAGTACAAAGACAAGTGTGTCTTGCCTACAGTCAAGCATGGTGGTGGGAGTGTCATGGTCTGGGGCTGCATTAGTGCTGCCGGCACTGGGGAACTACAGTTCATTGAGGGAACCATGAATGCCAACGTGTACTGTGACATACTGAAGCAGAGACTGGGCCGCAGGGCAGTATTCCACCATGATAACGACCCCAAACAGACCTCCAAGACAACCACTGCCTTGCTAAAGAAGCTGAGGGTAAAGGTGATGGACTGGCCAAGCATGTCTCCAGACCTAAACCCTATTGAGCATCTGTGGGGCTTCCTCAAATGGAAGGTGGAGGAGCGCAAGATCTCTAACATCCACCAGCTCCGTGATGTCGTCATGGAGGAGTGGAAGAGGACTCCAGTGGCAACCTGTGAAGCTCTGGTGAACTCCATGCCCAAGAGGGTTAAGGCAGTGCTGGAAAATAATGGTGGCCACACAAAATATTGACACTTTGGGCCCAATCTGGACATTTTCACTTAGGGGTGTACTCACTTTTGTGGCCAGCGGTTTAGACATTAATGGCTGTGTGTTGAGTTATTTTGAGGGGACAGCAAGTTTACACTGTTATACAAGCTGTACACTCACTACTTTACATTGTAGCAAAGTGCCATTTCTTCAGTGTTGTCAAAATGTGAGGGGTATACTCACTTCTGTGAGATACTGTGTGTGTGTGTGTGTATATATATATATATATATATAAGTCAGTTATTTCTATCTTTTGCTGTAGGAAATATCAGTTTATATTTCCAAGCATTCATTTTGCTATTAATTGTATTAATCCAGTGATATTTTTGGTTGCTCCACACAGAGATCTGATCTGATCATCATCCCGTCTGTCTGGAATAACATGAAGAAACAGAACAAACTGAGACAGACTAGAGACAGAAGAACTGTGGCAGCGTCTCCAAGATGCTTCAAGAAACCTACCTGCAAAGATACAGTACTGTTACAAGTTTTAGGCACTTGTGTAAAAATGCTGTAAAATGAGGATGCTGTCAAAAATAATGTCATAAATAGATTTTCTTTATCAATCAATTTGCTGAACTAAATTAGTTCAACTTTGTGAACTAAATTAAATCAACATTTGGCGTGAGCATCCTTTGCGTTTAAAGCAGCGTTTGCCCTCGGTGCACTTGTGCATAGTTTTTTAGGGTGCTTTGCAGGTATACATCATTGTAAAATCATATTAGCTTTTCATAATGACTTTATGCAAAAGTCTTTGTTTCCTCTGTTTAATCTCACAATTGAAGCATCTCATTTGTGATTTTTCAGGTCATCACACATCAACATTTCCCCAGGATCTTTGCTGCTGCCACTTGTGTGATTGTGCTTCTGGTGGGAAAGGTGGAAACAATACAAAAGCCTGTCTTTGTGGGGAAATCTGAATTGTCCTTAAAGCTGAAGCGTTCGGCGGTACAGAATCAGACACGGGGGTCAAACCCAATAACCAGCTCACTCCCCTCTTTGTTCAAAGCAGCAACCCCATCCTTTTCTGTTGTGTTTGTGGCCTTTATTTTGGGCTCTAAACACCCAGATGCCTGAGCTTTTCTTTCAGGGAATAACTGTGACATCCTTGCCCCCCCCCCCCCTTTTTTTTTTTTTACTTCATGAAGCCGCAGTCAATGTGTCATTGTGTTTGCTCAGAAGGACCTGACATACACTTTGGTGGTCTTGGTCACTGTCTACATTGGTGGCTGGAGTAGTCCATGGATTACGCTTTTGTGCGTTGTGAAAAGGTAAGAGAAGTCACTTATATGAGCTCAGTGAAGCTGCTCAGTATAGAAATAAGAGACAGGCTTTTGAAATGGCCCTTTCTGATAAATCACAAGCATCCTCTCGCAGAGATCGCCTGATACATGCACACAAACACATGCAAACTTCACATACATTTTCAGAGAGTGAGCTTAAGAACAAACTAAACATAATGACTGATCATCAGCCACAGCAGAGCATTTCATAATTGTTGTGATGTGTGCTGCCCCCTGTAGGCCATCTGCTCTCACATTTGTGCACAGAAAAGACTCTCACAAAATCTCTCAACTAAACACCAATGAAATTAAAAAGGCAGCAAATAGAGACTTTGGTTTTTAATCATTTATTAAGAAAGGCTCTCAGAACAACTCTAAAGTAATTATAAAATATGATTTGAAAGGCAGTGTCCATTATGCATTTTAACTGGAAATGGCATGTTTGCCTGGACATCAGGTTCTTTTCTCAATTGTTTCTCTTAGAAAGCAGTGAGAGTAAATTGAGAAGTGAATCCTGATGAAAATATCCTATACATCCTGCATAGGTCTCCTTGAGAGAGTTACTGTACATCAGTCTTATGCTCTTATTGTTTGACAGTAATCAATTTATCAAAAGTTTGGAATAATTATGATTTCTATGTTTTTGAAAGATCTGTTGACCAAGGCTGCATTTTTTTATCCATGCACAGTAAAGTAAAAACATGATTTTTTTTTTATATTATTACAATTTAAAATAGCTGTTTTCAGTGTGAATATATTATAAAATGTAATTTATTTCTGTGATCAAATCTGGATTGTCAGCATCATTACTCCAGTCTTCATGATCTTTCAGAAATCATTTGCTGCTCAAGAAACATTTCTGATTATTAGCATTTGTGCTGCTTCATATTTTTGTGGTAAATACAATTTTTATTTAATGCAGCCTTGGTGAGCATGAGAGCATTCTTTTCTTGTTAGTATGTAACAGATTATCATATGACGGTGGGTGGTGGCTTCAGGTGGCTTAGCTCATGAATATTAATTAGGTTATCCACTGACATTTTAACATCAGTGATCTATTTATGTATTTATTTATTTTGCTAATTTCAGGTCAACACTGATTTTTTTTTCCCACTGAAGCATCCTGAAGGTGAGTATGTTTTATTTTGTTTTAATTTTTCCTCAATGAACAAGGGTCAGAAATGCACTTTTCCATTAAGGGACAATATTTGGTGCCGCAAGTGGTTTTCATGTATCTTTTTACAGGCAGTTTTACAAGTACTTTATTGAATGTGTCGTTGTTGTTGTTTTTTTTGTTGTTAAATATTTATCAATTCAGTCAGATTGTCAGGATACTATAGTCCGTTACCACTAAAACATGATCAACATCAACAAAAGCCATCTTTACATGCAGAGGTGGCACTGAAGCTGTTCATTTACACTCATAGACTGTTTAATGCTGCTCAAAGGTGGCATACATGTGTTTACACAACAATTGTGTAATTTTATAAGATTTATTTAATAATAGTAAATAGCCTACATAAAGTATATAAATGATACAATTTAAAAATCACTCAGTGAGAAGTTTCTATTTGCCTCTGATTGGCCATTGCTTTCATGTGCTTAACAGATATGTGTGTGATTGGTTATCATACCTAACACTAAAAAAACAATGCATGAAAGGAAGTCACTGATGAAACGTGAGCAGATATAAATGTGATGCCGCATTCAGCATGTTTTATTTATTTTCCCATTTCAGTATTTGTTACAGTTTGTGCAGGAGCATTTCTTGCCCACATATCTTGAATTTCTCATTTTGTTCATTTTGGTGCCATTTTTGGCCCAAGCCCCCACTAATTTTCAATCTTAGGGTGAACTATTTTAAAATCATTTTGATTAAAGCAACCGTTTTCATTTTTCTTTCTATATTCTCTATATTTCTATATTCTCACTTTAGTATCATTGAGAAACTATTCTACTTTTTATTAATATTTTGAATCAGTTTTTATTTTTGTATTTTATTTTTAAGTTAAAAGTTTTAGGATTTTTTTTGTTTTGTTTGTTTAAATACATGTCCATATAGTTGGTTTTGGTTATTTTAGTACATCAAGTTAAACTAAATTAAAATGAGAAATGTTGGCTTGGCAACTAGCTGAAATAGTTTTCTTATATTTTATTTTATTTCCGTTAATGTTTATTTTATTTCAAGCAACAAAATATATTTTAATGGTTTTAGTTAACTATAATAACCCTGTCTTATCTGAAAAATGTATCAATATTAAATAGTGAGGTCATAAAAATACACTTAATTCAAAGGGAAAACAAGATTATTTTTCTGACCTCATTAGCAGATTTTCTTGTTTTAAGCAAAAAATTCCCTTAATTTTAACACTTAATCGTTTTGCTTTTCACGTAAACGTATCTTGATTTGAGAATGGTTAAATATTTGTATTGGAAAAGACAAAAATACCAATGCTGCACAAAAGTAGGGCTGCTTTAATGTAGTATTTTCCTAATTATACGGTCAGTATAGGCACACTATACCTTAATAGGATATAAGAGGTCCAAACCTCTGAGAGCCCATCAAGGGCCCACACAGGGGGCCCATCCATTGACACAACCCTGCTATTATCTTCACGTATCCCAATGCACAGTCTGTGACAGTGGAAGCAACCTAGGATTTAAAGGTCATGTCGGCACAAAGGAGGAGCTCTCTGCATTTTTCGAGGTGCTTTATTTGACCTTGCAGTTCTGCCAGAAAGGATGCAGGCGAAATCTTTCAGTACACTAAGTGACTGCTGAATACGAGCCAGGAAAAACACAATGTTGGGGAGGTGCAGGGTCGCTCTGCTTAAAGGAATCCCCCGCCGGCTGCGGGACGAGGCGAACGCGTCGCACGGCGAGGTGCAAACATGGCATTGGAAGGGCCCAGATAAGGATACAAATCCCCACATTGAAAGGGCCTCTCCGTCGCATCGGACCAAGCAGTTACGGCCTTTGTTAATGAAGTTTCATTTGATTCCCTCTGACAACCATTGAAACAATGAGCATTGGGAAACGGCCCTAACAATGGTTTTCGGCGGCATTTCTGACACTTTTCGCATAAAAAGCGAGAGGATCTTCCTTCCTGAAAGAGTCCGCCATAAAAGGCACCTGCAAACAAGAGTTGAAAAGGGTCAGCAAATGATGCCACTTTTGTTCAGCCGCACAAAGCGTCCGTGATTTCCATTGTGACCCGAGAGCGCATTGTGCATGAACAATGCGTCACCGTACACAGAGTACACAGGAGTAATTGGCTTTATTCGCAGGCTCTTTTGACCAGTCAGTCTGGATCAGCAAAAGCCAGATTGTTGCAAATGGGGCAAATCGTTCAACTTCATTTGAGCATCAGTGTTGAACGTTATATTGCAGTATAAACATTGAGAGGTGGCTGAAGCAACACAACACACAGAAAAAGGGCAATATTTAATGCATGAATGCATTAATGTGTGCTCAAATCAAATTTGTTATTGAAAAACGTTGGTTATTCTGCAATATTTTGACTGTACACTTGATTCATGGACAAACAAAGGTGTCAAATGAATGTTTTCCAACAGGTTTTCAAATTGCCATTCACTCAGGGTTTTCACAGTGATGCCATTTTTGGTTACTCAGTGAACATTTCTTTAAAGAACTATTCTTTTTTTTTTTCTCAGTGTAAGGAACATTTTAATAATCTGAAGAGCCTTTTTCCACTTTAAAGAACCTTTTTTTGCATCAAAAAGTCTACATTCTTTAAAATAAAGGTTCTTTAATGCATCTTTGGTTCCATGCAGAACCTTTAACATCCATGGACCTTTCCATTTAACAAAAGGTTCTTCATTGTGGAAAAGTCATTCTTTGCTAAACCCTTTTTGGAACCTTTATGGATTAATGGAACCATCAATGCCATTAAAGAACCTTTTATTTTTAAGAGTGTTTGTCAGCAAACGGTCCCGGTCCAAGAATTTCAAGATGGAACAGTTAAAAGCAATGGATCTGACAGCAAACAGTGAGACTTTTGTGATTTTTATATGTTTAGAGGCCGTTTACATACTGAATGGGCATTTTGGCTACTGCACCTGAAAACTCCTGAGGCTCAAAGAAGGAGAGCTGAAAGTGTTCATGTAAACAATGGAATGCTGAAGCCATGTATAATATGAGCTCTTTAGTGCCGCATGACGTTTTTGTTTCTCTTTAGTCTGGTATCTGCTGCAAACATCACTCAGGCATTGTGGAGGAGAGATTGTCTTTCATACCTGCTTTGTTCAGTGCTTTGGGTTTGGTTGATACTCAACCTCTGAATGTGTGCCAGACATTTCCCTGCTTTTTTGAAGTTAGTCATACTGGAACGGAAAACTTCTGATGGTAAACATTGAAGTTTCCCATTTTTGAACTGTAACTTAGAACCTGAGTGTTCATTTTATTTATTTAGAAGTATTTTTGTAAAACTCTCGTATGAATAAGGATCTTTATTTGTATTTAGTTTTTTAGTTTTTGTATTTATTTTTGGGCATTTTTTGCTTTTATTATGACAGGACAGATCAGAATTGACAGGAAGAGAAGTGGGAGCGGGAAAGGTCCTTGAGTTGGGATTCGAACTCGGGACGCCCATAGCGCAGCGGCACTAAAATGGAATCAACATTTTGTTTTTTAGACAAAGGGTTCCTTCAAAAAATAAAATCCTGGATGTACGATTCTGTTAACCGTTCTCGCGCGTCAGGTGTGCAATGCATTCGTCCGCTTATGCGGACAGTGTTTTCTCCAGTATTTTTACAATACTGCAGTGCTACATGAAGCAATTTTAGTCTAATAACTGAATGATTGAGTAATGAGCCGGTCCTTTTTAGAGAATTACAAGCAGCGCGTCCAGCTTAGTCCAATTCCTGAACAAATGACTCTGAAAGTGCTGTGTCTTTTCGAGCCACTATAAAGACCGACTCAGTGTAATCTGATTCCCAAACGAGTTTCTGTAATGAGTCGGATCTTTGTAATGAATCAAATGAATGCAGCGCAGCTTATGACTCTAATGAGCCGATTCTTTGTAGTGAATCAAACCATAGTCCGTTTCCCAAACGAATAACTCTGAGTTGGTTCTTTTAAGTGAATCAAACCCATGCAACTGAAACTTTAAGTCATTAAAAAAAAGACATTAAAAAGAGTATTAACACTTCTTACAAGAATTGTTTTAAATTTATTATTCACATCATCTTTTGGCAGTGGAATTGCACTTATTTTTTCCAATTATTTATTCCTTAGAAAATTGGAAATGGAGTCATTAATGCTATTTGCATCCCTGGCAAACACTTCATGTGCACTATTTCTCGGTGTCCTCTCTTTTCTTCCCTCCAGAGCAGTGACCACACCCTTGGCCCATTTCTGTGAAAGTGCAGATGGGTAATCCCACAATAATTATTTCCATATTAGGAGAATTGGGCCACAAAGCAGGCCTAGCCAGGCATGAAATGGCCTCTCAAACACAGCAGCGGCAGCTCCAGGCTTCCACCTGCCCGACTCTAACTCGCCTCACCTGGACTCAAAGAGTGAAACAGTCAAGAAGACCATGCAGTGTCTTTGGAGAAAAGGTACATTTTTAAGAGATGAAATGCCATTCTCTGCGGCCAGAGCCTGAATAAACCATTAGACTACTGTCTGTATTATTGGGGTTGATGCAATGAGTTGATTTCCACGTCTGAGGATCGCTGTTGAATTAAATGTCTAATATTGTGGCAATTGCACCACATTGTTGCACATTGACACTTTCTCTCATTTCGTCCTTCACACCTGTTGTTTGCATGTGACTCTGCTGTTGCTGTTTGTCAGTGCTTCAGGGGACAAAACAACAACACAACATTAATCTATGCATAAAACACTTTGTGGTCAGAACTAACTTGTAGAGTTTTGTTTGTTTTTAAGGATGACACAGCGTCACACATCATGATAACCAATTCATGGTTATCTTTAACTAAAACTGCAACCCAAATTATAAAATTAAAAATAAAATTAAAATTGTTACTTGAAAGAAAATAATTGTTTGTATATTTCATTTATATTAGAAAATTTACTATTTAGTTATTCCTCATTTTTTATTAGTTTAACTTGGAAGTACTAAAATAACTGAAACTAAATAAACTAAAAGTAACAAATTATATACAAAAAAAAATATTAAAATGACAAACAAAACATAACTAAAATTTAAGCTAAACTTTAAATGAAACAAAAGAAAAATCTAAATAAAATATATTACATTTTATTTTTTTATTTTCTGATATATATATATATATGAGCTTTTATCAAGTTTATTGATGTATTTGCACCAAAATACTGTCGAGTTTGACGGGACAAAACCTTATAACATCAACAACAACAAAATATATGAAATGTTTATGTCTATTTAGCTTACTGTCGTAAATTTGCATGATTAATTTCATTTTATTATTTACATTTAGTGTCAGACACATGATTGCTGCTTTAGATTGAGTTTCTGGACATTTCCTGGCCCTGCTCATGATGGAGGGAATAAATTCATTCAAAGTCAATGATTCATTAAAAGAAAAGAAAAAAAACTTAAACAAAATCGTGTATATTAATGGTTGTTTAAAACATTTAGGAATAATTCTAATTGAAGAGACAACCAAACTATTCTATTCCTCAAAGTCATTGTCATTTGCATCCAATACCTGGCTATGGCCCATTAGTTTGTGTTTGCCAGTAACTTCAGTCGCCTGCATCATTTATCAGCATTGTGCAACGGCTTTGAACATGACTCGTCCAATCAGAATCGGCGTCAGACCTGTGCATTTTATAATGCAGTACTGTGCTGACATGGATATAGAGGTCAGAGCCGCTCATTAACGTGATCTTTACCTGTCACAGCAGCGTGACTAACACAACAGACAAACACAATGTGTTACTCTTATTCACAGGAACATGTCGAACCCTCCCTCTGTACACACACATACACACACTGTATTGAGCGCTGATGCTGCTGCTGTATCTGTCTGTATCTCTCGCGCATGTTCCGTTGCCAGAGTGCCTTCTTGGCTTTTGTCTGCTGTGTTTGAAGAGCGTGCATGCTCCATTTGAGTTATGAAGCTAATATTGTGCTTACATTGTGTGAGACATGACTGCTGTTTGCTCTGTTTAACATGCCAACCTGTTGTTATTTCATCGCTGATCTCTTTTCAGTTGCAGAGGTTCTGGTTATTTGGCATTGCTCTGCGTGGTTCAGTCACGCTCTGCTAAGAACAAATGAGTCACTCGTTCTGGATCTCTGATGTTTCTCTGGAAAGAGACACAGACTGTGTTTTCAGATGACAGAACTTCATTGTTTGAGCAGACTATAAAGTGTCCACAAGCTTTTCTGAAACCTTTGTATGGTTTTGTCAACACGTCTGTGTTTTTCAGACAGATCTGGTTGAATACAGTCAAGTCATGTCATCATGGACGTTTAATATTAGATGCAAACAGGTTCATATGTATGGTATTAAATAGGCCTACTAATTTTCTTTCTTTATGATGCAATACTAATACTATTGGGGTCATCACCGAGATCAATATGAAAACTATTCAAATGTAATTTTCTGTGTGATTACTAAAGAATATTTTATTGCATATTTACATTTACATTTATTCATTTAGCTGACGCTTTTATCCAAAGCGACTTACAAGTGCTATATATGTCAGAGGTTGCACGCCTCTGGAGCAACTAGGGGTTAAGTGTCTTGCTCAGGGACACATTGGTGTCTCACAGTGGATTCGAACCCGGGTCTCTCACACCAAAGGCATGTGTCTTATCCACTGCGCCATCACCACCCCCCATATTTAGTATAATGATTCATTTACAAAGAAAATATGAAATACACTGCATGCAAATAAATACATAAAAATTAAAAAGAAAAAATGCAATTACAATGCAATTAAAATTATTACAATAAAAATACTTGTATAATTTAAAAATACATTTATATATTTAAAAAATACATTAATTTGTGCGTTACAAAATGTAGAAATATAAACATACAATACATTTAGAAATACAGAAATGCATGCATACACTACCATTCAAAGTTTTGGGCCAGAAAGATTTTACAAGGAAATTAATACTTTTATTTAGCAAGAATGCATTAAATTAATCAAAAGTGACAGTAAAGTCATTTATAATGTTACAAATATTTATATTTCAAAGAAATGTTGCTCTTTAGAACTTTCTATTCATCAAAATATCACAATCAAATATCACAGTTTCCACAAAAATATGAAGCAGCACAACTGTTTTGAACACTTATAATAGACTAATCAGCGGTAAATCCGAATATTAGAATGATTTCTGAACAAGGAAGTAGGATTTCGTGGGGAACACTCGGGACATGTCCCTACCAATATCCAGCGACTATATGCTAAATTGTCCCTAGCAATAATTTTGATAAAACAATTAAATGTCTGTTGTCTGCCGTTATGTTCCCACCAATTCTAAAATCAAACCTATTCTCTTGTTTCTAAAGGATCATGTGACACTGAAGACTGGAGTGATGATGCTGAAATTTCAGCTTTGATCACAGGAATAAATTACATTTGACAATATATTCACATATAAAACAGTTATTTTAAATTGTAATAATATTTCACATTTTTTATGTATTTGTGATCAAATGAATGCAGCCTTGGTGATTAAAAGTGACTTTTTTCAAAGAAATGTGTACCATTTGTCAACTTCCAACTTTTGAACAGTAGTGTACATGCATTTTGTCTTGTTTTCGACTAAAAATATCTCAACATCCTTAAAACATTATTTATTACTAACATTAATTATAATTACTAAACTTTAAAATTAATGTGAAAATGGAAAAATAATAAAAACTGAAGCAAAATATCCATAACTAAAAAATAACACTGCGGAGTAAGTTTGTTTTAACATACTTAACATGCATAAAATGAGGGGGAAAAAAACAATTTGAAGAGACAACCAATAAGTAGATAATGATATACAGTAACGCTCATTTTGGGCTAAACCAGGCCTTTAATAGCAGATGCAAACATGCTGACTGTAATTTTTTGGGAGGCAGTGATGCTTCACAGCTGAAGCTGCTTGATGGTATCAGGCGTTTGTGTAAATTGAGCGCTGAGGAGGTTCGCTGTATAAGTGTGATGCTGGACTGCTGATATAAGCGTTCTGTCCTCTATTTAATTGCTTGAAAGGAGCACAGAGAGACCGCTGTGGCCTGGCTTTGACAATGAGAAAGGTTTCAGGAATATATTAGAGCTGGAGGTAAACGGAGATGCAGGTGCTCCGTTCTTCACCATTATGATCTCCTCTGTGCTAAAAGAACCGACCTGAACACACATGGAGCTCCACACCTTATCTAGATGAGAACAGGGAACTACAATTTGCCACACGGCCCACAGTGAACAAACCCCGCTGCTCTACATCTACAGCCACGAGCAGGGGACAACTCAACTCAGCTCAACGTGTGACGAGGCGCTGCTGAAGCACAAAAGTGGTGCAAATCTCTGCTGGGGGTGTCAGTGTAAGAAACCGCTTGATCTTATTGTAGCCGATAGCCTGAAATGACCATCATATTGCAATATATCAACACAAGAATCAGGGTCATTATCGTTAACTAAAACTAAAACCATAGAAAAACATTTTCTGAAACATTAATTGAAATAAAATATGAATTGAAATAAAAATAATTGAAATAAAAATTTGCTAGTTGCCAAATCAACATTTCTCAGTCTTGTTCAGTTTAAGTAAATATATCAATCAATCTATACATACACACACACAAAATAACTAAACAAAATGTTACCAAGAACATTGTTATATAATGAAAATCAGTGAGCTTTTAATAATAGGGCAGGCCGTATATTTAAAAAAAAAAAAAATAGTCCACTAAATATTATCTTAAGGCAGTGGTCGGCAACAGGCCCGTAGCCAGATTATTTTGATTGTGGCTGGTTCTGAAATAGATCTGTCATGACCACAACAGTTACTCACAATCACAGTATGTGGCTTTTTGTTAATGACTGTTGCAGGATTTTACACAGAGTAACCAGTTACAAAATACACTGTAACAGTCAGTCACAGGCAATTCTGGTTGCATTTTTCATCAATTAATATCTTAAATTATCCTCTGACCCGCCAACTGGAGGTGATTTTTTTTTTTTTTTTTTTTTTTTGGGCCCGATGCCAAACTTACTTGCCGACCCCTGTCATAGAGTGTTGCAGGAATTATGTATTTTTGTAGGCCAAAACCCGGAAACGAGTGCATTTTATCACTTCTGGTTCCATTGTCCTCAAGTCAATGGATTTGTTTGAATAGGTTTCGTCTTAAATGCCTGGAATAAGGTCTGTGTTTAACACAATCTCAAGATATTTTCACAATTTATTATACAACATGCAGTGTTTGTGAGTGCAGTGCTGCTTTGTGTGCAGAGTTACCGGAGAAACAGCTATTTGTAATGTTCCAAAAGCGGCACCTAGTGGAAAAGAATGAATTTGCATTTTCATTCAGACCAACGCGAAAAGACCAACAAATAAAGGGTTACTCCAACCCAAAATGAACATTTTGTCATTAATCACTTACCCCCATGTCGTTCCAAACCCGTAAAAGCTTTGTTCGTCTTCGGAACACAATTTAAGATATTTTAGATGAAAACCGGGAGGCTTGTGACTGTCCAATTGTGATTGACAAAAACACAAAAATTCAGCCAATATTTGTGTACAATCTACAAATCTGCCACAATGCAGAAAAAAAGTGCACAGCAATGACAGGGTGAAACTCTAAAACATCAAGAGTGCAAAACCAACACATCCACACACACACACACAGATAACACACGTACATCTGCAAGATGTCTGTTAAAGATCTCTTGATCTGAAAAGCATCTGCTGTCTACAAACGTCTGACAGACGTCTTTCAGATGTCAGTTTTACCTACATTCTAAATCATAAACATCTTAAAGACATCTAATAGACGTCTATTTGACATCTAAAAGGAAATGTCCTAGAGGTATTGCAGATGAGCAAACACTCTAAAAAATACGTCTTTCAGATGTAAATGCAGACATCAAATAGAAGTCTGCGAGATGTACGTGTGCTATGTCAGGGTACTCGTAATGAATCGGAAGTCCTGCACATTTACAGAACATTTCGCATTGCAAAATGCAATTGTGGTGGATTGCATCCCTTGCAACTACCATATGCCATGAATTTCAAACCATAAAATCAAACTTCAAGCACATGCTTTCATGTACTAGACTGTTTCAGGACGAATCGTGTTTTCTCTACTGAAAGAAAGCCTATAAATTGAAGTGTTCATCGATCGGGCCCCTCCTTACAGGAACAGTGAGCAGTCAGACAGCACATCGACAAACAATGTACGGCAATCCGGACTTCTGTTGAAGTGCTCGTGTTTGCGTTAAAACTGGGTTAACTAAAACAAGGCCCTAATGTCACACAGTCCTAATCCCACGTAAGCCACGCCAGTTATTCAACACCCAGAAATTAAATTAGGTATATTAATGTGTGTTTATTTTGAGTCACTGTAAGGGATGGGACATCATCCGAAAGCCCTGTGAGATGTGACTGTGTGAGCGAAAGATTAAAGAAAAGCCTTGCGAAAATACAAGAGGGGCACTTGACGATTGATTTGGTGTTTGAGAGCTTAAGTCAATAGTCCCATTGGAACAGATAGATTCCCGGAGCTCTGCTATCATAATCTCAATCAATAGCCGTCCGTGATGAAGGAGTCCAGTGTACATATTGAAATGGGCCGTGTTTGCACAGATAAGCTTGTACAGTAGGCCTATCTCTCCGGGGTTTGGCGGCACTTGGATGAAGCGCTCGAGTCTGATGTTTGTTTAGTTAAAAGATCATGTCTGCTGACCGAATCCAAACGGCCGCAGTATTAACAGGATAATGTGATAATCAAAGAGCTCTGATACTGTGTACAATACACGTCTTACTCCGTTTATCTAGTGCTTGTAACTGCTCTGTCAAATGCTGCTTATTCATGTTATTTGCCACATTGTTCGAGCTCATGGGTAACAGATAGCCTGCTTTCTGGAATATGATGGAGTGTCACTCGGATTTGTCGGGCAAGTAACAGCTGACTAGTTCCACTGTTGACACTGGCTTTTCTCAATAACGCTGTTGAATAAACGTAGCCTACACAACCTCAAATGATCGCAATAATTGGTTGAGATAACTAGGCCACACAACTGTCAAATGAAATGTAGGCTATATGATAAAAAGTATGTTTTTCAGATTTAAAGCAAACTCTTTCGTAGGGCTTATAATAGTTCCTAAATGTTTCAGTGGATTAGTGTAAGTGGATTTTATTACAGAGCCGCTAAATGGATCCGGTGAAGGGTAAAAATATATAGGCCTAGGCCTATATATATTTAAGTGACTTTTCACTGCGTTCCCTCCAGAAAGTCTGCGTTTGATCATAATTCCTTTGTGATGGAAATAATATGAGGTGGGGGTAAAAAAAAACAAGTGTTTTGGCAGCGAACGCTAGTTTCTCGGGCGAAATTGATAGTTTTGTGAGAGACTGCAAAGGTTAGGTTTTTTGTTGTTGTTTTTTTTTTTTACTAATTTTTTTTACAAATTTGATAACCGCTTTGGGGCTTCCTATCTCTTTTTTTTCATTGTTTTTTAATTTATTGTGTTGCGTTGTATGTTTTATCCTTTTCTTTTATCTGGAATTTTTATTAATATGCTTAGCGTGCTTTAAAATGATTTATTGATTGATCAAGAACTTTTCACAGTGCATGCCAAGATGAAACAGCAGAACCAAAAAGGCAGAAACAATTTGTTCTGTCATTGGTTAAACATTATAAACGGTAGGCCTATAAGACAAATTCAATCCACATCTTTTTCTTTCTATAACCTGGATGTTGCTGTGGATGTAAACAAATTTACCAGCATTCTTTGCATGTCTTTGTTTTAAGCCCAAACTGGAGAAAAAAATTTTAAATTTTAAAAAAGTTTTATATTTCATCTGAACTTTTCTCTTTGCAATGCATTTTGATTGTTCAAGTGATAGTTTTATGAGTGACGAGCTACTGTTTTAATCAAATCATTTGAAGTGTGCAACCAGTAGATGCTTTCCCATAATGCCATGGGAGCTGATTTGAAAGGTTGAAAACCAAAATGGCTGGGAATTGTAAGTAGAGCATCTCTCAAATAACAAAGATTTCCTTGTGGTTAATTCATCCACCAGAGAATGTATTTCTGTGGTTGTTGTTATTATGTCACATTAAAGGACATACAGGTTAAAGGACGATGCCAAAATGATGGATGCATTATGTCCAGGAAATAAATACACACTTAAAGAAGTACATTGAATTGAGTGCATGCTGTGAAATGTAGAATAGCGTACTAGCATACTACTCTTACTGTCTTTTTTTATATACAGTAGCAACAGTATGAGTAGGCTACAGTATGTAGGAGGCCCATGCTATTCTGAATTCAGCTCTTTTTGATTGTACTGAAAACACAAATCAGTGAAATTGTGCTCTCTAGTGGTAGAAATAAATCACTTTAAGTAAACCATTTAAATGTAATGAAACAATCGCCCTCAGGAATATATCTACCTGTTATTTTAGTGTCATTGATAAAATAATAAGTTATTATATAAATTATATGTTTTGTCAATTTTATTATTTTTAATAAGACTACATATCTTTTAAATTATTTTTTATTTATTCGTTTTAGTTATTTAGTACTTAGAGTTAAATTAAATGAAAAATGTTGCCAACAGTGTTACATTACAAGTAACACTAATTATGTAATCAGATTACAGTTAACTTTTATTTCGAGTAATTAATTTTTTTATGGTTCTAATTTAGTTTTAGTTCAAAATAATGGCCATACTCTCTGCAGCAGACAGAAAAACACACATCTGTTTCACTGGCAAAACATATTATAATATTTATTTTATTCATTTATTTTTTGCATATTATGTGTTGCATACAAAAAGCAGCTGCAAAAAGCAATGCACACTGCACAGAAATACAATCAGTTCGTTCTCAATGTAGTTTTCTGTTAAACCAAAACACCCAGACACACACAGTGTTGAAAGCAGCAGACGAGACCTCTTCTTGTCCTTTATTCTGTCCTCTGCTGTTTAACAGCTTCTAAAGCTCTTTTCTCCACAACAGACTGTGAGCTTTCAAGAAGAATGGAAAGGTGAGCCTTCAAGGTAGCAGATTTTTCCAAGAAAGTCCAACACTTGAGGAAACAAGAGAAGCAACTGCTATCTAACAGTGCACATGAGGCCCAGATGCACAATGGAGACGCTGGTCCTTGAAGAACTCTGGCGTCTTTCCAAAGGCCCGGATCTGCTCAGGAGCGATTGATGGGAATTTGGGAGACACAATGGAGCGGTGGATTGGCTTTAACTCTCACCTGCGTAAATGAACCTGTAGAGGTCAGAGTGCAGCTGCCGCCAAGCTGAATAACACCAAAACCAGCATTCATGAGCATTATTTCCACGACTGCATTTACATGCATCAGGATTATGTGGCTTTTAGAATTGAACTGAGGATGCTTTCAAAATGCCTTTTAGAAGAAGAATAGGACAAAAATGTATAAAGTGCCGTTTTAAATGCATTTTCAGTATGAATGACCCATAAACGTCATCATGCACAGCAGTGTTGCTACTGTAAACTACAATCGAAATAGAAATGTGTGTATATATGTTTGTATGTCTGTGTATCTAAATGTGTGTGTGTGCATGTTTATGTGGTTTATGAGGACACAAATTTGTATAATGACATGGGTATGACAGAGGTATTACAATATGAAGGTGGTTTATGAGGACACTGCCTATGTCCCCGTAATTCAAAAGGCTTTAAAAACATACTAAATGGTGTTTTTTTGAAAATCTAAAAATGCACAAAGTCTCCTGTGAGGCTAAGTTTAGGTGTAGGGTTGGTGTAGGGCAATAGCACACACAGTTTGTTCAGTATAAAAACCATTACGCCTATGGAGAGTCCCCATAAACCACAAAAACCAACGTGTGTGTGTGTGTGTGTGTGTGTGTGTGTGTGTGTGTGTGTGTGTGTAAACAAAAACAAAAAATGTTTCTACATTATACAAAATCACACACGATTATTAAAATTGAAACCTAATATCTAAAAATGAATTCAAAATGAATTAAAGCTAATTCAAAATATTAATATCATTTATACTACTATATACTAAATGTAAATAATACTAAAATAACACTGACGCACCTAGAACAAATAATTATTTTTTAAACGACATGTTATGAGTTGTTAATTGTTATATGCACCTATAACAATTTGTACTTAATTCATATTTTATTTTTATTTTATTTTATTAAAAAGTTGTTGTTTTTTTGAATGTGTGGCGAAATGAAAATCATATTTCACTTATAAATATGTTTATTGAGAAAAACAACTGTAAGCTACACTTTAAAAATGCTGGGTTAAATACAACCCAGTGCTGGGTAAATATTGGACAGAACACATGCTGGGTTGTTTTCAACCAACAGTTGAGTTAAATGTTTAACCTGACAACCGCTGGGTCTAAACAACCCAATCGCTAGGTTCATCCATATTTTACCCAGCACTGGGTTGTATTTAACCCAGCATTTGTTAGAGTGTATATTTCTTATTTCTAAGAAATGTCTGAAATATTGTGCATCAATTTAATGTATGTACAGTATGTGTGTGTGTATATTTATTGTTTAATTAATGTGACTGTTGAATTTCTTTTTTTCTTTCATTATTTTCTGTAATTTAATCAAACATACTGTGTGCTGTGTCTGATTCAATCCAAATTCACACTCATTTGAAAGGGAGCTGATTCTTAAAGTCTAAATTTTGCCCAAAACATGCGTGTATTTTTGAGGAAACACTCTCTCACCACTTCTGCAAAGATATCATGTGGTGATTTCTACAGCAGCGTTGCCTATAGAGATAAAAGCAAGAAGTGCCTGTAAACATGCAACAGAGAAGCGGGTAAGTAATGTCAGAGATTTACTTACAAACCACACTGAGAGCAATAACATTTATTCACTATATAAAAACGTTAATGACCAGCATGAATTGAGGCCTTCTATATATGTACATATATTATTATTTCTTGATTGAAAGTCACTATACAATATACAATGCCTAAGTACAATAAAACTAAGTCTTTTTGCATCGTTACCTGAACTTGAAATGATGTAAATCTGCTCACACAATCTGAGAAACTGGTTTGTTTAATACATTTTTGAGTATTAATATAAATGTGTGGATGTTTACCCTCTGTTGTAGCCTCTCAGCATTTCTTCCTGTTTGAAAAGAAAAGGACACTTTCTAATAAACTATAATGCTTGTGTGCAAAACCTTGTTTAACATATGATAATCACAGCGATACAACACTCTGGATACAGCCTCATATTAACATAATCTAGTATTTTTCACTCAGTTGACGACGATTGCTGCTTTCTGTCGACTACGTTTACAGTGTTTTTTTCTGTCATCTAGTTTTTAATCTGATTTATTTCATTTCTATCATAATGTAATAATGTATATTAAATAGAGCCCAAAGTGACAGTGTTTGATAACGTAGTAATGCATAAATAAACGACTTCGCTCTCTTGTGGCCATAAGATGTTTGGCATATTTAACATATTTTTGGGGTTTCAAAAGAAAAGGTTTCTATTTTGCATTCCATCATATTTGATGTGTATGATGTGTTTGAATGTAAAAAAAAAAACAATTAATTTAATTATTACATTTTATTTACTAAATTTAACAACTAGTGTCCGCATCATAATTGGAGTGGAAATTAAGATGAGTCCTTAGTCATCTTCAAGAATTGGCCAAAAACACATCTCTTCCAACTTTATTTGACCCTCTAACTCTATAATTCTCTATCCTAATTCTATTCTTTAAAAAGAAAATTGCCCCTTTTAGACAAGCACTCTATTCATTTAATAACTGCGTGTTTTTCTTTAAAAAAATATTTTGAATGTTTTGATTTAAATTTTAGTTCATGTTTATTTTATTCTATTAGTTTTTTTTTAAATATGACTAGTTTTTATTAGTTTACAGTTTTAGTTCTTATTTTCTTATTGCTTTTAGTAGTATTTCATATCAAGTTAAACTAAATGAAAATGAGAAAGTTTGCCTTGACAACAAGCTGAAATAAAATTTGTTTTTAAATGTTTCATATTTGTTTTTTAAAACATATATATATATATTTTATTATTATTTTTATTTTTTTTAATTGGTAATATTTGTATTTCAATATATTTTTTAAGGTTTTTATGTTTCATTTAATTTATTTCAAGGATAGTTTTAGTAAATGCACATTGCCTTAAATTTCCATTATGAAGAATATTTGAGAGGCTGTATTTTTCCTCAAAGGCAGGCATCTATGGTTGCGACCCAGAGTGAGGAATCATGGGAAGGAGTGTGGCTCGCTGGAGCAGAACTGAGAGGAACAGATGCTGTCTCTGCTTCCAGTTCTCGCTCCTCCTGTCCAAACTGAAGTGGAGGTCAACTCTGAGCTCCACAAACTGGAGGAAAAGTCCTTGGCCCTGCAGAAGAAAATAAGAAAAAATTATGAAGGGAAAAAATGATTTATTTCTATATTATACAACAACAGGAAATGGGAGGTTCTTTTCCCAGACCTTCGAAGCATCATGAGCTGATGATGAATCCCCTGCTGCTGACCATTGACCAGATCATGAATATAAAAAGCCATTCTGACAGACAGAAGAAATATGTGACATTCAAGAACCAGAACAGAAATAAACCTCTGTAAACGAGTTACTGTCGAGAGAACTGAAGAAAATCAGCAGAAGTGAATGTCTGCACTATTTTATAAGGTTAGTGAAGAACATCTATACTTATATTCAAATAGTTGCTACTGAACAATAATATAAATCTTCATAGAGTATGTCTGAAGGTGCATAGCTTAACTCCATAGAGGATATTGCATGGGATAATCCCGGATAATATCCAGGATGCTGCTGGAGTCCGACTGTGTTTGTTCTGACTTTCTTCTTCTACTATTATAATTATTCTACCATAAAAGTGTCTGGGAGTTACAGCCTCAAATCTCACTTACTAGTCAGGCAAGAGCCGCCTGTTATAATAATATAATTTAAATGTTTGCACATAACTCCAAATCCTGATCTTTGCTCCTGAATCAAATGCTTTTTATTTTTTCACTATTTTGATTTCTGTAAAGCTTTTATAACATGCCAAACATGAGCTGCTTTTTAAATATGCTTTGTTTTATTGCACTTTATTTTGCACTTCTTAATTTGTTCATCCCCCCTGTGTGTGTGTGTGTGTGTGTGTGTGTGTGTGTGTGTGTGTGGTTTATGAGGACACAAATTTGTATAATGACATGGGTATGACAGAGGTATTACAATATGAAGGTGGTTTATGAGGACACTGCCTATGTCCCCGTAATTCAAAAGGCTTAAAAAACATACTAAATGGTGTTTTTTTGAAAATCTAAAAATGCACAAAGTCTCCTGTGAGGGCTAAGTTTAGGTGTAGGGTTGGTGTAGGGCAATAGCACACACAGTTTGTTCAGTATAAAAACCATTACGCCTATGGAGAGTCCCCATAAACCACAAAAACCAACGTGTGTGTGTGTGTGTGTGTGTGTGTGTGTGTGTGTGTATATATATATATATATATATATATATACATAGACTATATTATACCAATATATATTATAGTTTTAAAAATTATTTTGAAAATGTTAATATTTTTTAAAGAATATATTTTGTCCTCTATATATTTTAATCCAAGAAAATCACATTCACGTCACATTTGAAGAAAAATGTCTTGTTGCCTACATGTGAACAACACATTTGAATAAAATAAAAGTTAAACTGAATAAAAATAAGTAATGAATAAAGCCTAAATGTAGGCTACTGTAAGATTAGAAATTAGAATTTTTTTACTGCTAAAATAACTGGAAGAGCAATAACACTGGAAGTCTCACACATTTAAGTTACAAAATGCCGGCGCTTGCATTAAAAAATAAGGTGGATATTGTTTTTTTATACTGCTCACAGTATTTTACTTTGTACAATGTCTCAAATACTCTATCAAACATGTAATACAATACAATGCAATGAAAATGCAGTTTTTAACATGTTCAATTTCACAGACAGGGTTTAGATCAGGGTTCCTCAAATCTTTCCCTGGAGGTCCAATCTGCTGCAGAGTTTAGCTCCAACCCTGATCAAACTCACCTACCTGTGATTTTCTAATGGTCTTGAAAACTCTGATTAGGAGCTCAGGTGTGTTTGATTAGGGTTAGAGTTAAACTCTGCAGGAATGGTCCAGATTTGAGGACCCCTGGTTTAGACTAAGCCAGGATTAGGCCATAGTTCAATTAGGACATTTAAGTATTTTTTCTAAATGTGCCTAAGAAAAAAACATTACTGGTGTTCATCTTGAGACAAAACAAAGGCACAGATATATTTTAAGATCAGTTGAAACAGCTCAGACTTACATTTTAGTCTGAGACTTGGCTTAAGCCTGGTCTGTGAAACTGGGGAGATGGTCCTCACTGCAGAACACAAGATCCAGGGGGTGTGGTTGGATCTAGATCCAACTCCTCCCACCTTACATAGACCTAAACCTACCATCTCCACCCCCTGATCCCTAAACCCACCCTTCCCCACCCCTACACCTACCATCTCCAGCCCCTGATCCCTAAACCCACCCATCTCCACCCCCTAGATGTGCATCCAACCCCGCTCCCTGGATCTTTGTTCTGCAGTGAGGGGCTGCTGAAACTGGGGGTAAATCTAACTAGTTCTGGCACAAGCATTGAAATGAAAGCGATTCTGCGTGTAATCGTGAAATCAAACATAACATATACAATCTACAAACTACTGTGCTCATATGAACCAAACTTCAAAAGCTAAAAGAAAAAGAAAAAAGATAATGTAGATCGCCACTGACACTGAAACATAATTACATTACGTCAAACTTTCTGTGCTGTGATGATTCTAGAGTGCGCTGATATTTTCAGTGACGCTTTATCACGAAACAGGAAACTCATGAATATTCATGTAAGCTCCGCCCAGCGTCACAGAAAATCATCTCAGACACCGAATATTTCAGAACAGCGGCGCTGGACCAAGATTAGGTCACGTGTAAACAGATTTAAGTTCATTTCAGTCCCTCAACCCTTGAAATGTTGTTAAAAAGAAGCAGTTTAAGTCATAAGTGAGAAAATGATTAAGGTTCAGTGAAAGCAGCATCAAGTCAAACTACTTTTCTTCGCCTCGCTTGTTTATTGCGCAACTTTCTGAGGCGTGGGAGAGGAAGCGTCCCAAACGCGGAGAGGATATTGCCAAATGCGCTTTCTCAAACATTCCTGTGACTATGGAGAAGTGTCACGATAGTCTGGCCATATAGGTGCTCTTTAGGGTCAGATGAAGAGCGTTAAACATGTAGTTGACTCGAGTTCAAGGCCAGTTTTTACTGAAGGGAATCATGATGCTTTGGGAACGACTGTAGGTAAGATCCTGGTTGGTTTGTTTGCGGTGAATGGCACCATCTGTGCTGTTATATTGTTATATTGTTTTATATCCATAACTTGACTTCCCTGGTTTTTTGTTTCTGAGCTTTCCCAGATTTCCTCTGTAAACATGCGGTGAGGTCAAATCCTTAGCATTTAACTTGACATGTTTGTTCAACAGATTCCTGTGTATTTTTATATCAGAAAGAAAGAAAGAAAGAAGACATGTGCTGCACAAGTAATGATGCATTTACTTCTCATATTTAACGTTTTTTATTTAATGAAAATTTTAGGTGCATGAAAAAAATTCAAGCATAGACAATTTTACACTATTGCATTATTAATTTTTTTATTTAGTCATTTAGCAGACGCTTTTATCCAAAGCGACTTACAAATGAGGACATAAGAAGCAATCAAAACCAACAAAAGAGCAACAACGTGCAAGTGCTATTACAAGTCTTGGTTAGCCTAACGCAGTACAGATAAATATTATTATTGTTATTTTTTAATAAAAAGACATAGATAAAATACAATTAGAATAGATAGTGCTAGAGTTAGAGGGTCAAGTAAAGATGTATTAATGCATTAATGAATTAAGTGTTTCAACCATTTAAGCAGAAGCCTTAAAGTCTTTAATATCATGAGAAACACAAATTCACTCAAGTGTGGACAATGGGGCAGACAATAGGAAGTGTTTGATTTGTGGCTTTGATATGGATTTATTTGATTGCACTCTAGTTATTATGTTGACCCAGAAAGAGTCATTAAGCTGAAGTCATCAGCAGTGTTTTCATGCATCTCATAGCTGAAAAAGGCACGTGTTTCGTAGAATGGCGCTTATTTGAGATGCATTTGAATAGTACAGCATGTCCTCACACAAATATGTTTGCACTGAATCACAGGCTTTAAGCAAATGACAGACGCATTGCTATTATGAAACTTCATGCTGCAGTAGTGAAATCTGTTGTTATGGGAAGTCAACACTTAAACGGTTTTCTCCCTGTCTGTTCTCTTAGACATTTAGACATTAGTGCTTCACCCTGTCAGGAAATTGTGGAACTATTATAATGATTTGGCATGTTAAAGTACATTTTCCCAGGTCAGTAATGAGTGTCGTTCTTTATCATCGGGGATTGTCATTTCTTAAAACCAGTGCCACCCAAAATTTAGCTGTACTTGAAAATCAGGTTCATTATTCTGATCCATTTTCTTCTTATTTGTTTTTCCAGTTCTTAGCAGAAATTGTCAAACTGGATTGCAAATGTTTATATGAATCAACCCAAACTTATCCAACACGCCTTTAACAGTTGCAGGGTGTTTTTAGACCTGGTCATATTAAAGGATTAGTTCTGCCAAAAATGAAAATTTGATGAGAACTGACTCACCTTTAGGCTATCAAAGATGTAGATGAGTTTTTTTCTTAATGGAAACAGATTTGGAGAAATTTAGTATATGAATGGCAGTGAATGGGTGCAGTAGGGGTGGGCGATACGGCATAAATTTCATATGAATTTGTTTTTTTTTTTGTTTTTAAATCACGATTTTATCACGATTCTTTGTCATGTTGGTTTTACTATTTTGCAAGTTGTCTAAACAGTACAGCCAAACTAATCTCCCTGTTGGAGAAAAAAAAATCAAGGTAACAAAATATAAAAAAAAAAAAAAGAAATCTTGAAAAAAATCTTATCTTATTATTGAAATCTTATTTTATCTTTGTTATTAAAAAAATAAGAACGCATTACGAATACACATAATATACAAATTAAATAAACAGTGCTTTATTTTGAGGTACAGTAGGTATATTTAGCATTCAAGAAATTGAATGAACAAATATATTTAAAATATATATAGATTTATTCCCATTAAAGCGACTGTGCAACATTTTTTTAGTCAAGAATAGTGAGTGATTTTTCTCTTTTGTTTTTTATTAACATTAAAATTGTCATCTGTCTGTCAGTTCTGTCATAGTGTTTTATTTTTATACCATCACTCTCAAGTTGTTTTAAACCTGAATGAGTTTCTTTCTTCTGCTGAACGTAAATGTTATGTTGAAGAATGTAAATAAGCAAACAGTTGCTAGTCCTCATTGACTTCCATAGTATTTTTTCCTGCTATCAAATGTGGACCAGCTTCTGTTTGGTTACCCATATCCTTCATAATATCATCTTTTGTGTTCAGCACAAGAAAGAAATTAATACAGGTTTGTGGCAACATGTGAGTGAGAAAATAATGACAAATTATTGAAATTAAATTTTGGGCTGAACTAGGGCCTGTAAGGTTTTTGGTCTGCATATTTCTCTCCTGATTCAGATGAGGTGACATGCACTGCCCATCCAAAAAAAAATATTCAGGTAGTCAGCTGACCTCATTCTTTGGGCACGTAACATAACCATCCATGCAGTAATTATCCAATGGGAGGATCTTACCTATTTGCTTAGTTAAATCCTGGTGGTGGCTTTTTTTTTTTTGAATGGGTATTGTATGAATTATGGAATAGTATTTTAGCAGTGATTTGAGGATAAAAATGTCTTAAAAATGTTTCTTACAAACACATAATTTTGTCTTCTCCAGATGTTAACTGATGGACTGGAGTGGTGTGGATTATTGTGATGTTTTTATCAGCTGTTTGGACTCTCATTCTGACGGCACCCATTCACTGCAGAGCATGCATTGCTGAGACACTGATGTGATGCTAAATTTCTTCAAACTAAAATGGAAAATCAAGCTCAAAGGAATAGTCAGTTACTTGTTACTAATGATTAGCTACTTTTGTAATATCCCTTTAAAATTATTAGCATGGCTTGCTGGTTTTATTAGGAAGAGTGTTTAATAGGAATAATAAAAATTAACTAATTGTGTGTATACAAGTGGAAATAACTGATGTCTTTGCCCATTAAAAACAATTTACTAACTGTGAAGTAAATATTTGGCAATCCACTGAACATCTGGATGAGCGTTTGGAGATTATGAGCAAATCAAGGTTTGGTTAGTTAAGCTTCAGGTTTAATGTAGACCATGTACTCTTAGATCATGTTTAATGACAAAATCTTCCCTTTTTCTCCAGAGCGCACTTATTTTATTCCTCAAATTCCCATTTTTAACGCTGAGCAAGCACGTTAAGTTCCTCTTAAATGCAGCCATGTAGTCTGCTCTTTTAAAGAATGAAACTGTTGTGCAAGAATGACTCGTTTTAGCGGTCGATTGCTGGATCATCACTGTTGAGCTTCAGCTCTAGTCAGCATTTCCCATGCATCGGCGTTTCTTGGAGGAGAGGGAAGTGAGAGTAGAAATCAAGTATTTGCAGATTGCTTAAGCTTAGTTATTTAAGAGTTGGTCATCAGATTATATATTACTGCACTTGTGCATCTCTGAATAATTTTTCAGTCTTATTTTGTGTTTTTTTTGTTTGTTTGTTTCTAATTAGATGTCATTTTTTTAAGTTAAAAACATTTTTGCAAGAAAATAATATTTCAGTTTTTATCCTTTCATGTGTTATATTCCGTTTCTTTGTAATTATTTGTGAAATTTACTAGTAATTCCTGAGTGAAATTCAGACGTACACCAATTTTCTTTAAAAAAAACTAATTTGCATTTAAGTGTGCATTTAATTCCCACATATGTGTGTAATTGATTTTGTGTGTTTCATTTGACATATTTACTTTTATAGAGAAATGAGCATAGTGAGAAAATGTCATGTTTTTTAACCCTGGTCCTGGCTTGAACTTTGTCTCTCAAACACTGTTCACTTTCAGTAAACACGAGGTTCAAAGTTCATCAAACACGACTAACAACATCATAAAAGCTGAAGAGGACATTCAAGAGTGCCTGAATCTTATCTATAGGGTTTTCTAGTAGTATATACTGGGTAATGGAAAATCTGCAAATAGTTGTGATTGCAGGCCTTGAGATGTCATGGAAATGTTTGAAAAAACAACAGCAACACACACGTTTATCAAATATTTAACATTATAAAGACCTATATATAAATTCAATCATTTTGACATTTCTTACTCTACAGATATGGATCGGTCGTCCCTCGTTTTTCTGGTCGCTGTACTTTGGGCAGCTGAATGTGGTGTAATATCAACTAAAGAACCTCTAGGTTCAGGTAAGGAAGTTGTATCTGTATCTCTCATTAACTTATATATATATACACATACATACACACAGTGCCCTCCATAAGTATTGAAACAGTAAAGACAAAATTGTTCTGTTGGCTGTGAAGTCAAGACATTTGCAAATATGATTAAAAATGAATATCAGACAAAACTACAGAATGTCACATTTTATTATTGGGTGATTCAACACATAGATGTTTTACCAAATAAAAAGAACAGCACTTTTTCACTTCCCAATGAATCTGGTGTCATTTTACTTGAATATTGGTAGGCAAGATGGTTTTGTACCCTTCCAAATTCATTCTGCTACTGTCATCATACATTAAGTCATCAGTAAAGATGAGAGGGCCTGTTCCAGAGACAGCCATGCATGCCCATGCCATGACACCACCTCCACCATGCTTTACAGATGAGGCTGTATGCTTGAGATCATTGCAGTTCCCTTTTTTTATCCACATTTTTGCTTTCCCGTCGCTTAGATAAAGGTTCATCTTTGTTTCGTCATTCCATAAACACAGTTCCAAAACTCTTCTGGCTCACCTTTGTGCTTTTTTGCAAACTCTAATCTTGCCTGTCTATTTTTGGTGCTGGTCAGAGGTTTGCATCTTGCTGTGTAGCATCTGTAACTCTGTGTCAAAGTCTCCTGAGGACAGTAGATTGTCAGAGCATCACCCCAGCTTTCTGGAAGTTGTTGGTGATTTTACAGACACGTCCTTTAGGGTTAATTTTCACAGCTTTTATGATTTGTCTGTCATCAGCTACTGTTGTTTTCTCAGCCGATCAGGTCGTTGTTGGTTGCTGGTGGTTTCCAAACTCTTGATTTCTCTATGCCCTTTGTTTTTGCTAGAGCTCTAACTGACTTCCTCTTTTCTTTTAGCATCCAAATTGCTTGTTTTTCTCTCAAAGTCAGCTCCCTCGTCTTCATCCTGGTTTGTGTGTCATCGTTGAATGCAAGATTCAGAATACAGAAGTAATGAGGTCTTCACGGAAATTTTCAATCTGTCCCTGGCCCAAACAACTGTCCCCACTATCTTCAAAACTTCCACCATCGTACCAGTAGCGAAACACTCCACTGCCTTGGTCCCTAACGACTTCCGTCCTGTTGCACTCACCCCCATCATTGCCAAGTGTTTTGAGAAACTGGTTGCATCCCACTTAAAATCCTGTCTCCCTGCTACACTAGACCATTCCAATTTGCCTATCGCCACAATAGGTCAACAGAGGATGCCATCTCAACAGCACTTCACTCTGCCCTCACCCACCTGGACAGTCAAAACACACATGTGAGAATGCTGTTCATAGATTTCAGTTCTGCATTTAATACTGTAATCCCCTCCAAGCTGATCTCCAAGCTCAGCCAGCTTGGAATCAGCACACCCATCTGCAATTGGATTCTAGATTTTCTGACTAACAGACCTCAGTCTGTTAAGTTAGATAACCTCTCCTCCTCCATCATCACCCTGAACACCGGCGTGCCACAGGGCTGCGTACTGAGCCCTCTCCTGTACTCCCTCTTCACCCATGACTGTGTTCCTGTTTATGGCTCCAACACCATAATCAAATTTGCAGATGACACCGCGGTGGTAGGTCTGATCAAGGATGACGATGAATCAGCCTACAGGGATGAGGTGCAGCACCTGGCTGTGTGGTGTGCCACCAATAATCTACAACTAAACACCCAGAAGACAAAGGAGATCATTGTGGATTTCAGGCGGACTAGGAGTCATGCACACACACCCATCTACATCAACGGAGCTGTAGTGGAGCGTGTGTCGAGTTTCAAGTTCCTTGGCATCCACATCTCTGATGACCTCACCTGGTCCCATAACACCTCCACTCTGGTCAAAAAGGCACAGCAGCGCCTTTACTTCTTAAGGAGCCTTAAGAAAGTTCACCTGAATCCCAGGATCCTTGTGGAATTCTACCGCTGTACCATTGAGAGCATACTCACGAACTGCATCTCAGTATGGTACAGCAATTGCTCCGCATCTGACCGCAAAGCACTCCAGCGGGTGGTGAAAACTGCTCAACGGATCACCGGCACCCAGTTAACTTCCATTGAGATCATTTATTATAAGCGCTGTCTGGGCAAGGCAAGAAACATCATCAATGATGCCTCTCACCCTAACCATGGACTCTTCACCCTCCTTCCATCCGGCAGGCGTTACAGGTGCCTACGCTCTTGCACTAGTAGGCTCAGGAAGAGCTTCTTCCCCGAAGCTGTGACACTTCTGAACGCCACACCACCAATCTAACCTGCACCTGCTTATTACTGCACTGGTCACAGTACTTTACACACATGCATTTGCACTACTCATATTTTGCACAGACTGCACATTGTTAAAGTTATTACACTATAAACTGTCTAAAGTTGTTACTGTACAAAGCACAGTAAACTATTTCTATAAAATATTGCACTACTGCTATTTTGCATAGAATACATTGTTCTATCAATATTTTGCACACTCATCCAGCTGTATTTATTTATTACCACTGTTCTCACGTTTCTGCTGTTCATAATGTGTATATATAATCTGTAATCTATATAATCTACATTGCTCTGTTCATAATGTACATACAATCCCTACACTGCATTCCTATTTATATTCTGTATATACTCTGCTCAATCCTGTATATAGCAATTCCACTGTACATTCTGTAAATCATATCTTCACTTACTCTGCACTTATATGTATATAAAACACTATATTCTTGCACTTCTGTATTTCATTAGCTCTGTACTTGTACTCTGCATAATGACAATAAAGTTGAATCTAATCTAATCTAATCTAATGGCTATAACTGATACAACACATTCCCTGCTTTTAATATCTGAAGAATTAATGCAACAGGACACAGCTGATCACTTAGAAAGACCTGTGAGGCAACTGCTCCAATACTTATGCTCACATCAGATACAGGGATGAAACTCTAAAAGTGCTGAACTTCTTAGCTGGTAAAACATCTATGTGTTGAATCACCCAATAATAAAATGTGACATTCTGTTCCAATACTTTTGGAGGGCACTATATATATATATATATAATATCTCTATCTCCTGAATATTTTTGAATTGAATATATCAAACTTTAGTACTATGTACTACAACAATTTCGGAAAAAGGTTGTGGAAAAAAATAATCACCTTATTTTTTTTTTATATACTGTTTGAAACACTAAATATGAGATTTCACCATATTTGACCCCAGTGTTATTTTAATATCACTGATATACAGTAATATTATCGTTTTTGTTAATATTTTGAAAAAAATAAAAAATATATTTATTTTAAGTTTTAGTAATTGTATTTTGTCATTTTATTATTATTATTATTTTAACATGTCTATGTAGTTTTAACAAAGTTTTAGCTTATTTTAGTAATTTTAAAACTTCAAACAAAATGAAAATGAGAAGTAGTGGAAATTATTTTTTTATATCGCATTTTATTTTGTTAAAGGGTCCTATGATGTTTTTTTACAAAGTCTTGATTTTGTTTTGGGGGTGTACTAGAACATGCTCTCATGCTTGGTGGTTCGAAAATCACATTATTTTCACATAATTTACATTATTACAATACCTCTCTCCCCAGCTTGACACAAACGACTCGATTAGTTCCGGGTTTGATGAAGGCCCGCCTTCCAAAAAACGAAATGTGTTGTGATTGAAGAACAGCTTAGACGGTGTTTCAGTACTGCCCCCCCCCCTTGCTAAAACAGCAAGTTCGTCTATATTGCTTGATCAATATTGAGGATCGCACAGAACCTTTGCACGCACTGATATTGCAAGACATATTAAAGTGGTAACGTTATTGTTGTTGTTTTTTTGGGCCAAATCACGTAATGTCAACAACGGCTTAAACATAACTGCATTTACTATGTACAGATAAGTGCAACGGTAATATGTATTATGTTTATTGTTCTTTAATTCTAACATTATAACATGAATTGCAGTGAAACTGTTATTCAGTTGAATTTATTTATATCATAGTCCCACAGAGTTACACTATTTGTGGCGGCATATATATGCAAATTCATTCTCTGCCAGCAGGAGGCGCTGTTGGAGCGGGAGAGAGTGAGGTTTCCCCGATAATGCTGTACACAAAACAGAGCTCCGCTCACAAACGCTGCTTTATCAGACATTATATGCAAGATGAAATGAAAATGACATCCAAAATTTTATGAAGACAGTCGGTTTCCTTCAGAAATACAGTGATATAAAAACACCAGCCCCAGGTTTCGAGTTTGAAACGTACAGAGCTCAACCAAGCGTTCTCCCCACCCGCCAACCATTCAAATTTCTGTAGGTGGGATTTATTTTAATGATATTCTAATGGACCACTTTGTGACATCACAAACACCGGAAAACAACTTTGTAGTCCAAACGAACCATTCGTTGTAGTTGTTGAAAAGGGATTTTTTTAAAAACAAAATATCTCCCTTTGGAGTGAACTTTGAGATTTGTAACTTTGTAGATCTTTTTATGCCCAAACATACACACTACACACTGACTACAAGTCATAAAGTGAAAAAGCATAATAGGACCCCTTTAATGTTTGATGTGACATTTTACTTTAAAGCTGCAGTCCATAACTTTTTTTTGGTTAAAACTTATCCGAAATCAATATTTGATCAAGTACATATCCAGCCAGTGTTCAAAACTATGGCCTTACTTCAGCCCGATTCTCAACAGTTAGTTAATAATAATGTTTTCTAATTTGAGTGGTACGGGTAGGTTTTCGAGCATGACACTGCGTCATTACGTCACGTCTGTAAATATGAAGAAGTTGTCCCCGTTAGTAGGCTATCGCATGTGAGGATCCTGCAGGTGGCGGCTCATTTATAGCCTTTTCTCACAGCAGCTAGAAAAATTTAATTTATCATTTTGATGGCGGATTCAGAAACACATCTGAACAAACGTGGCAGACTTGTTACTTGTTCAGATGACAATATACGGTGAAAATTCTGATTTGGGTCATATATTCCAAGACGTAGGCTAGAATCTGTGATTACTAAGTGTTGATTCACACCGATGCGGTGACTGACAGCTACACATTTACCTCAAAACATTAGATTCATCCGCGCTGAAGCCGTGCCAGAGTACAGCCCACGTAATAAAGATAATTTCGTAGCTCGCTGCAATACCACGTTTTCAACAGAGATGGCGAGAAAGAGGCTAAACTTACGGAATGCAGCTTTTTTTAATGGTTTTAGTTAACGATAACCTTTCTCAGGTAGGGAATGCATGAAAAAAAATAGTAGCATTGTTTAATTTTTGTACCTAATTAATTTTGTCCTCATGCTCTTGTATTATGCTTTATCATTCTCTAGCATTGCTTTGTCTTGGTTACTAACTTCATCATGCATGTGTGTGAACAGGTTCCTGCAGGGATTTCGGACAGACGTTTGAGCGGACGTTCTCGATCCCCGGTGAAGTGGCGATACTGGAGTGCCCACTGCAGATCCATTATTTCTTTAATCCTGTAGAAATGCCGTACAACGTCACATGGTACGATGAGAGAACGGGCTCTGAGATCACAGAGCTGGAGCAGAGCGTCGTGCTCAAGAAAACACAAGTGTGGTTCCTCAACGTCACCCTGCAGCAGCAAGGAAAATACACATGTGTGGTCAGGTATGAACGGACTCTCTCCTTTTGAGTTTTAAAAATAATTCTGTATGTTTATCAATAAGAATCTGTCCGAAGCAATGGATCATGGGATGCACCAAGCCACTTCACTCAGGCATTAAGTGTTTTTGCTCAAAGTAAAAATTAGAAATGTGACACAAAAATGCAATATTATTTGTTCATTATTATTTCTCAAACATTTGGGATATTGTCATAGCGTTGTGATGATAGTATTGTGTAATAGTTATTATCAGCTTGTTGTTTCTTATTATTATAAATAATCTTTGCTGCTTCATATTTTTGTGGAAACCTCGATACATTTTTATTTTCATAAATGTTTTGAGATATAGAAAGTTCAAAAGCATTTATTTTGAATAATGTCTTTACATTATAAATGTCTTTAATGTCACTTTTGAACAATTTAATGCATCCTTGCAGAATATAAGCATTATTAATAAATAAATAACTTGCTCACCCCAAACTTTTGAATGGTATGCATCACGTTTCCACAAAAATATGACTGTTTTCAACATTGCTCATAATCAGAAATGTTTCTTGAGCAGCAAATCAGCATATTATAATGATTTCTGAAGGATCATGGGACACTGAAGACTGGAGTAATGATGCTGAAAATTCAACTTTACATCAAAGAAATAAATTACATTTTAACATATATTCACATAGAACACAGTTAACTTGAATTGTAAAAATATTTTCCTTTTTTAATTTTATTTTTACAGTTTTTACTGTATTTTTGATCATGATTTCAGCCTCAGTGAACAGAAGAGACTTCAAAAACAAAACAAAAACTTATATAAAGGGTGCATATGCAACCAAAATAAAATAAAATGTGCCGTGTAAATAAGTTCAGACTGCCTATTTGTGTACAGACGTGGTTGACAGCTGTAAATGCACAATTACCATTTTAGATCGACAAACTGTAATGTATAAGATTTCGATTCAAACCGCTGCCGTTTTCAAAGCACAATGCAAAACTGTGACATTTTTTTACTGACGCTCTTCAATGGGCAGCACTAAAACCGGAAGCGCATATGAGAACCAGGCTGAAAAACTTTGTGCTTATAAAATATTATTCCAAAGATTGGACCGGTAGTGTAAGTCTAATCCGTAATAAATAAAATCAGTATCACATTTGCAGTCGTGCTGATCAGTGTTGGGTGTAATTAGTTACTAAATAATTACTCAAATGACTAAAATGTGACTAAGACTATCAAGCATTTTCGGACTAAGACTAAATCAAAAATGCCTGCCAAAATTAACACTGGTTCTGAGGAACATAGGACAAAAAAGACTGATAAATATTGATCTACATTAATGGACAATGCTTAAACCGTCAGCAGAGGGCAGCATTAGTCCTTTGCATCCATATGTGTTGTGTGTCCCCATAATATCTTACTCTTTCCATGCCACTGCTGTGTGAGAAATATGACAGCTGAATGCAGAATACTGGAATAAATTAGATTTTTAAGAAATTGCTTTAAAATAGCATGTATTATGTCTTTGTCATGCAACACGTCTGTGTTTCATGTCATCAGGACTGTAAATGAGTGCTACAAACAGGCGACGGTGCTGGTGGTGACCGAAATGATGTCGGAAAGCTGTGTGAGACCGCAGAGGGGACTCCAGCGTATCAGCGCTCATGTCAGTGATCTCCTCGTCTGCCCTCTGAGGAGATATTTAGAGATTGTGGACAGTCCGTCCATCCAATGGTACAAGGTAGAGAATGCATTGTTTATCCCCATATCTGATGACGTTTGTCTGAGAGGCCTTGAAGCAATTTAAAATGTGCATTTAAAAAACATTAAAGTACTGCTATTATTTACTCCTTCCTAATGGCTTTCCAAATCTATTTTCTGTTGAACAAAATGCATATTCGTTTTAGAAACTTTTTTTAAATTGCACTAGTTTCCATGGCTTCTCCAAGTCAAGGAATCACGTTATGTCTAAATTTAAGGTGAATGTATGAGAATTGCATATAATATTGCCATGCATTTGGATGACACCGTTTTATATTCATCTATTTGTCAGTCATGCATAAATAAAACGGGTCGGGTTTCTGTAATAGTACTAATAAACTGAATATATTTTAAATTTACAGTGAACATGTTTATATATTTATCATCAATAAATCCAATTTGTTTCAGTCTCATACATTTTAACTGATAAATAAATTAAATTTTCACAGGGAACACGTTTATGCTGATTCTAAGCAATTTATATGATTAAGTCAAATAGATCCATATGGTAAATCCATGATTTTTTTAGTTGTTTCTTTATGTATGACTGACTAATATGCATCACGTTAAGTTTATTAGTTTGTTAAAACATTGAAATCTAAATAGATGGAAATTGTATATGCAATTCAAATATGTAAATATTAAATTCAGGCCTAATTTTTTGAGTGTGGGGATATTGATTCTTAAATAAAAATGGCAGATGTTTAAGGAACAAATGAACCCTACTTGAATTCAATTCACTAAAATTCACAATATTAAAAAAGGGAAAAATGGTAAAAACAAGAAACCTTAAACATTAATATTTTTTAAACATTACAAAAAAGTAAACATTATTTTTAATCATATGACTTTCACAAAGTGAATATTATTTAGAAATATTTTTTTTATTTTAAATTTATTTTTTTTATTTTTTTCTGAAGCTCAAACAGTAAATCATGGGTTCGATTGCCAGCAAAATTCACATGCATGAACTGATAAAAACGTATGCCTTTAATGCAGAGCATGCTTCTTCTAATTATAGTGTCTACGAAAAGCATAAATTCAGTGTCTATACTCTCAGAGGGTAATTGAGAAACTGACATGACTATATATTTTGTTTTATTTTTGATCTGTGCACCTTCATTCATTCAGTTTGACCCTTACATTTCAGTTGATGTAAACTCTTTGTCTTTGTCTCTACTGTGTCTGCTTTCCTCTCAGAACTGTGATCGCCTTCAAGAAGATGAGAAGTTTGCCCCAAATAAAGATATGCTCAACATACGTAAAGTACATCTCGATGACACCGGATTTTACACCTGCAAAATGACCTTTCGTTTAGCTGGGGTCATCCATGAAATGGCCGAAACTATAGAGTGTGAAGTGAACGGTAAGCATTTACTGCACAATGAAAAACTTGTGTGTGAACATAACAACAATTTGCTGAAAATTCATTCACTCCCAGGCCATCCAAGATGTGGATGAGTTTGTTTCTTCATCAGATTTGGAGAAATGTAGCATTACATCAGTGTCTCAGCAATGGATGCTCTGCAGTGAATGGGTGCCGTCAGAATGAGAGTCCAAACAGCTGATAAAAACATCACAATAATCCACACCACTCCAGTCCATCAGTTAACATCTGGAGAAGACAAAAGCTGAAACTAATCCATCATTAAGATATTTTAACTTGCAAACCATTGCTTCCATAATCTATAATAACGCTTCCTCCAGTGAAAAAGTGCATCTTCTGTTGTCTTTCACATCAAAATCCAGCCACATATTAGTTTAGAGCTGTTTTGGTTTGTAAACGCTGCTTGATCTGTGCAAATGTCTCTCCTGATTCAGACCAGAACACTTTTTCACTGGAGGAAGCGTTATTATGGATTTTTGGCCTCATATTTTAGCAATGGTTTGAAGTTAAAAACATCTTAATGCTGGATTTGTTTCAGCTTTTATCTTCTCCAGATGTTAACTGATGGACTGGAGTGGTGTGGATTATTGTGATGTTTTTATCAGCTGTTTGGACTCTCAAGGAAAATGTTGCTTTTTATTACTGGTATGTGAATATTTATAATTAATTAGCTTTTTTAATTTATTTTATTATTATTATTCTTGCAGATGAGTATTTAATGAAACCACAAGTGATCGAGCCTGTTAATGAGATCATCAAATTGGAGCGGGGTGAGCAGCACATTTAATTTATTTCTTCTGTATAATCGTTTATTTCTCTCTGGGTTTTGTGTTCTGTACACATGAAGTTCAGTTATTATAGACGGTGGGCCGAGGGGAGATTTCGTGTTTTCAAATGATCTGTGGTGAGGGATAACCCAGTTTTTTATATGCAACCGCTACGCTTTTCAACAAAGCAAATAAAAATTGTTGCCACTCACACACCTTGTCCATTACTATAATATCGGTAACTTTTTCCAGGTTATTTTCCCGGCGAATAGAGCAAGCAGCTATGTGCGGGGTCCGACCTGCATGACGTATTTGTTGCCTTCATCCAATAGCGTGCGTGGAAAGTGTCGGTGTTGGTGACGCGACACACTGGCGCGCTTCGCGCCCAGGATTTAAGATTATTCTATTTAGAATAACTATTTTACCTAATTTTGCTACATATTCAGTTTGACTAAATGAGAATGTAGAGGTAACGTTATCCATTTGTACTGTTTTCATTTTATGTAACCACCTTTTGTCATACGATGTCCTGTCATTTCTTTGTAATCTTTAATAAATACACCCTTCTGATTTAACACATTTGACATAATGGTATTGCTTGGAAACACAACGTCATGAAAAAACGAGACAGACAACTCTTTTTCCCGCCCATGTTTACTTGGAAGAAATGGCAAAACATGAAGTGCTGTATGCATATATTTGAGGGAAGTGGTGGACCCACCATTCCCTTCACAGACATAAGTTGGGAGAAATTTTTTAAATCAGTGTTTCTGTGGAAAGACCTTGAGGGCAGAGAAGGTATCATTGCAGAAGAGGCAGTACAGGCATACAAGTTACAATGCCAGGAACCTACAAACCAGTTAGTCAAACCAGCTAACACTGGCTACCACAGGGAGTGCTACAGCCATTTCACAAATATCACGAAGATAAAACGAGCACAAAGGAGAAGAGAGAAGGCAGTATTAGTTGAAGAAACTGCAAAGGAAGGTTGGTATTATATTGTATAGACAGGCGGTGCAGTATTAGTATGGAAGCCCGTTTCCGCCAATGAATAAAAAATAAAACAAGGTAATTGCGACTTTTTATCTCGCAATTCTGACTTTATAACTCGCAATTCTGACTTTATAACTCGCAATTCTGACTTTATAACTCGCAATTCTGACTTTATAACTCGCAATTCTGACTTTATAACTCGCAATTCTGAGATATAAACTCGCAATTCTGACTTTATAACTCGCAATTCTGAGATATAAACTCGCAATTCTGACTTTATAACTCGCAATTCTGAGATATAAACTCGCAATTCTGAGATATAAACTCGCAATTCTGACTTTATAACTCGCAATTCTGACTTTATAACTCGCAATTCTGACTTTATAACTCGCAATTCTGAGATATAAACTCGCAATTCTGACTTTATAACTCGCAATTCTGAGATATAAACTCGCAATTCTGACTTTATAACTCGCAATTCTGACTTTATAACTCGCAATTCTGACTTTATAACTCGCAATTCTGAGATATAAACTCGCAATTCTGACTTTATAACTCGCAATTCTGAGATATAAACTCGCAATTCTGACTTTATATCTCGCAATTCTGACTTTATAACTCGCAATTCTGACTTTATATCTCGCAATTCTGACTTTATAACTCGCAATTCTGACTTTATAACTCGCAATTCTGACTTTATAACTCGCAATTCTGAGATATAAACTCGCAATTCTGAGATATAAACTCGCAATTCTGACTTTATAACTCGCAATTCTGACTTTATAACTCGCAATTCTGAGATATAAACTCGCAATTCTGACTTTATATCTCGCAATTCTGACTTTATAACTCGCAATTCTGAGATATAAACTCGCAATTCTGACTTTATAACTCGCAATTCTGACTTTATAACTCGCAATTCTGACTTTATAACTCGCAATTCTGAGATATAAACTCGCAATTCTGACTTTATAACTCGCAATTCTGAGATATAAACTCGCAATTCTGACTTTATATCTCGCAATTCTGACTTTATATCTCGCAATTCTGACTTTATAACTCGCAATTCTGAGATATAAACTCGCAATTCTGACTTTATATCTCGCAATTCTGACTTTATAACTCGCAATTCTGACTTTATAACTCGCAATTCTGACTTTATAACTCGCAATTCTGAGATATAAACTCGCAATTCTGACTTTATAACTCGCAATTCTGAGATATAAACTCGCAATTCTGACTTTATATCTCGCAATTCTGAGATATAAACTCGCAATTCTGACTTTATAACTCGCAATTCTGACTTTATAACTCGCAATTCTGACTTTATAACTCGCAATTCTGACTTTATATCTCGCAATTCTGACTTTATAACTCGCAATTCTGACTTTATATCTCGCAATTCTGACTTTATAACTCGCAATTCTGACTTTATATCTCGCAATTCTGACTTTATAACTCGCAATTCTGACTTTATAACTCGCAATTCTGACTTTATAACTCGCAATTCTGACTTTATAACTCGCAATTCTGACTTTATATCTCGCAATTCTGAGATATAAACTCGCAATTCTGACTTTATAACTCGCAATTCTGACTTTATAACTCGCAATTCTGAGATATAAACTCGCAATTCTGACTTTATAACTCGCAATTCTGACTTTATAACTCGCAATTCTGAGATATAAACTCGCAATTCTGACTTTATAACTCGCAATTCTGAGATATAAACTCGCAATTCTGACTTTTTTTCTCACAATTCTGACTTTTTTTCTCACAATTGCGAGTTTATATCTCACAACTCTGACTTTCTCGCACCATAGCAAACCACTCTCCCTGTAAGGCTTTGCAGTACTTTGTTCAGTTTGCTATAGATGAACTATATATTGAACTGGATGAATGTTGCTCCGAATATGATTTTTGAACAAACATAAAAATGACTCATTCTTCTTTATTTCTGTGTTTTGCGCTCGTGTTGGACAGTACCATTACCGCCGGGCTTTCAGACACAACATTCTTCATTTCTTTATAGTTCTGAGTTTGAGGCAGCTTCTATCACGTTATTTTAATAACAGCTGTCAAGTAAAGCGCGTATTATTGTAACACGAGAGTGGATATATATGAATGCACGCAGGTGGATTTCCTTCACTCCCCATAAAGCCCGCTTTCATCTCTGTTCTTGCTATAGAATTATCTTATCTCCTGTATTTAATGTTGTAAGATATCGACCAAGCAAGGCATCCCCAATGAAAATTATAAATAAATTAAGGATTCATTAATTTTATTATTATTATTTGGTCAATTATATATGAAGAGTTCATATGCAAAAGCTTAAATGCCATCTGAAATTTTCTTCTAAAATTTGTATTTTTCGTTTATATTCAGTTATTTTACTTTAATGACAATGAAAAGAACCTGTACCTGAGAAAAATGCTAATTTTAGAAGAACATTTCAGATGGCACTTAGAGGCTTTTGCATCTGAACTCTTCATATATAATTGACTAAATAATAATAATAATAAAAAAAACTTATTTCAAATTAATGAATCCTTAATTTATTTATAATTTTCATTGGGGATGTCTTGCTTGGTCGATATCTTACAACATTAAATACAGGAGATAAGATTCAGAATTGCGAGAAAAAAAGTCAGAATTCTGAGAAAAAAAAGTCAGAATTGCGAGTTATAAAGTCAGAATTGCGAGTTATAAAGTCAGAATTGCGAGTTATAAAGTCAGAATTGCGAGTTTTAAAGTCAGAATTGCGAGTTTATATCTCAGAATTGCGAGTTATAAAGTCAGAATTGCGAGTTATAAAGTCAGAATTGCGAGTTTATATCTCAGAATTGCGAGTTTATATCTCAGAATTGCGAGTTTATATCTCAGAATTGCGAGTTTTAAAGTCAGAATTGCGAGTTTATATCTCAGAATTGCGAGTTATAAAGTCAGAATTGCGAGTTTTAAAGTCAGAATTGCGAGTTTTAAAGTCAGAATTGCGAGTTTATATCTCAGAATTGCGAGTTTATATCTCAGAATTGCGAGTTATAAAGTCAGAATTGCGAGTTTATATCTCAGAATTGCGAGTTATAAAGTCAGAATTGCGAGTTATAAAGTCAGAATTGCGAGTTTATATCTCAGAATTGCGAGTTATAAAGTCAGAATTGCGAGTTATAAAGTCAGAATTGCGAGTTTATATCTCAGAATTGCGAGTTATAAAGTCAGAATTGCGAGTTTATATCTCAGAATTGCGAGTTATAAAGTCAGAATTGCGAGTTATAAAGTCAGAATTGCGAGTTTATATCTCAGAATTGCGAGTTATAAAGTCAGAATTGCGAGATATAAAGTCAGAATTGCGAGTTTATATCTCAGAATTGCGAGTTATAAAGTCAGAATTGCGAGTTATAAAGTCAGAATTGCGAGTTTTAAAGTCAGAATTGCGAGTTTATATCTCAGAATTGCGAGTTATAAAGTCAGAATTGCGAGTTATAAAGTCAGAATTGCGAGTTTTAAAGTCAGAATTGCGAGTTTATATCTCAGAATTGCGAGTTTATATCTCAGAATTGCGAGTTATAAAGTCAGAATTGCGAGTTATAAAGTCAGAATTGCGAGTTATAAAGTCAGAATTGCGAGTTTATATCTCAGAATTGCGAGTTTTAAAGTCAGAATTGCGAGTTTATATCTCAGAATTGCGAGTTATAAAGTCAGAATTGCGAGTTTTAAAGTCAGAATTGCGAGTTTTAAAGTCAGAATTGCGAGTTTATATCTCAGAATTGCGAGTTTATATCTCAGAATTGCGAGTTATAAAGTCAGAATTGCGAGTTTATATCTCAGAATTGCGAGTTATAAAGTCAGAATTGCGAGTTATAAAGTCAGAATTGCGAGTTATAAAGTCAGAATTGCGAGTTTATATCTCAGAATTGCGAGTTATAAAGTCAGAATTGCGAGTTTATATCTCAGAATTGCGAGTTTATATCTCAGAATTGCGAGTTTATATCTCAGAATTGCGAGTTATAAAGTCAGAATTGCGAGTTATAAAGTCAGAATTGCGAGTTTATATCTCAGAATTGCGAGTTATAAAGTCAGAATTGCGAGTTTATATCTCAGAATTTCGAGTTATAAAGTCAGAATTGCGAGTTATAAAGTCAGAATTGCGAGTTATAAAGTCAGAATTGCGAGTTTATATCTCAGAATTGCGAGTTATAAAGTCAGAATTGCGAGTTTATATCTCAGAATTGCGAGTTATAAAGTCAGAATTGCGAGTTTATATCTCAGAATTGCGAGTTATAAAGTCAGAATTGCGAGTTTATATCTCAGAATTGCGAGTTTATATCTCAGAATTGCGAGTTTATATCTCAGAATTGCGAGTTATAAAGTCAGAATTGCGAGTTATAAAGTCAGAATTGCGAGTTTATATCTCAGAATTGCGAGTTATAAAGTCAGAATTGCGAGTTTATATCTCAGAATTTCGAGTTATAAAGTCAGAATTGCGAGTTATAAAGTCAGAATTGCGAGTTATAAAGTCAGAATTGCGAGTTTATATCTCAGAATTGCGAGTTATAAAGTCAGAATTGCGAGTTTATATCTCAGAATTGCGAGTTATAAAGTCAGAATTGCGAGTTATAAAGTCAGAATTGCGAGTTTATATCTCAGAATTGCGAGTTATAAAGTCAGAATTGCGAGTTATAAAGTCAGAATTGCGAGTTATAAAGTCAGAATTGCGAGTTTATATCTCAGAATTGCGAGTTATAAAGTCAGAATTGCGAGTTATAAAGTCAGAATTGCGAGTTTATATCTCAGAATTGCGAGTTATAAAGTCAGAATTGCGAGTTATAAAGTCAGAATTGCGAGTTATAAAGTCAGAATTGTGAGTTTATATCTCAGAATTGCGAGTTATAAAGTCAGAATTGCGAGTTATAAAGTCAGAATTGCGAGTTATAAAGTCAGAATTGCGAGTTATAAAGTCAGAATTGCGAGTTATAAAGTCAGAATTGCGAGTTTATATCTCAGAATTGCGAGTTATAAAGTCAGAATTGCGAGTTTATATCTCAGAATTGCGAGTTATAAAGTCAGAATTGCGAGTTATAAAGTCAGAATTGCGAGTTTATATCTCAGAATTGCGAGTTATAAAGTCAGAATTGCGAGTTATAAAGTCAGAATTGCGAGTTATAAAGTCAGAATTGCGAGTTTATATCTCAGAATTGCGAGTTATAAAGTCAGAATTGCGAGTTATAAAGTCAGAATTGCGAGTTATAAAGTCAGAATTGCGAGTTATAAAGTCAGAATTGCGAGTTATAAAGTCAGAATTGCGAGTTTATATCTCAGAATTGCGAGTTATAAAGTCAGAATTGCGAGTTATAAAGTCAGAATTGTGAGATAAAAAGTCGCAATTACCTTGTTTTATTTTTTATTCATAGGCGGAAACGGGCTTCCATAGTATTAGACATACAGTACAGGTCAAAAGTTTGGAAACATTACTATTTTTAATAAAATTTTATAATTGATCAAAAATACAGAAAAAATTTAATATTGTTATATATTGTTACAATTTAAAATAATTGATTTTCAATTCATACTTTAAATTATTTATTTCTGTGACGCAAAGCTGAATTTTTAGGATCATTATCACATGATCATTTAGAAATCATTCTAATATGATTCATTATCAAAGTTGGAAACAGTTCTGCTGCTTAATATTTTTTCATAACGTGATACTTTTTTAGGATACTTTGATGAATAAAAAGTAAAAAAAAAAAAAAGAAGCGGTGTTTTTAAAATAGAAATATCTTGTAACTACAATATACACTACTGGTCAGTATTTTTTTTTCTTTCTTTTTTTAAATAAAATCAATATTTTTATTCAGCAAGGATGTGTTAAATTGATAAAAAAAGAAAGAAGATTTATATAATAAGAAAATATTTTATTTTGAACAAATGCAGTTCTTTTTAACCTTTTATTCATCAAATATATTAGGCAGCAGAACTGTTTCCAACACTCACAATAAATCAGAATATTAGAATGATTTCTAAAGGATCATGTGATAGACTGGATGTCACATGTGACACTGAAGACTGGAGTAATGATGCTGAAAATTCAGCTTTGCATCACAGAAATAAATGATATTTTAAATATTTTATTTTTATATTATAAAAATAGAAAACCATTATTTTAAGTTGTAATAATATTTCACAATATTACTGTTTTTTGATCAAATAAATGCAGGCTTGATGAGCAGAAGAGACTTCTTTCAAAAACATTTAAAATAGTAATGTTTCCAAACTTTTGACCTGTACTGTACAGTGCAGTATGGACAGTAGTATACAGTTAAGAAAGTAGTATAGTTTGCAGTAATATAAATTAAATGTATTATAAGAACAGAATAGATATACAGTATGAACAACATATACAGATATGTGCAGTGTAGTTGCAGTAACAATATAAGATTAGTACAAAAACCTAGATGAAATTTGTTGGCAAACTTTTAAGTTGGCTTGAAAAGGCCTAGCCCGAAAGTTAAGGCAATACAGTTCGATAGATAGATCAAAAAAAAAAAAAAAAAGGTTAGAAAGAAATAGATAGAAAAAAGATAGATATGAAGGAAGGAAGTTTAATTGAGTCTAAGACTTCAGGGAGTTTAGATTTGAGTTTGTGTTGGGCACTACTGGGACACTGTAGCCTTGGCTCAATTTGAACATTCTGCAATGAAAGTCAATGGGATTTTCCAGAGTTTTAGTCGTCATTTTTAGGAAAACTAAGTCCAACCAGTTAGAAAAGATATAGAAACTTCAAGCCAACTTAATATAGATAAATACAATTAATTAATTAATAATAAAAACACCCTGCAAAAATTTACCCTTCCAATTATGGCATCATTAACAAGGCCAGACACCTGAATGCTGTGAAACTGGTTTATTACCCATGTTAAGGGAATAGGTGGAACCAATATATGGAGCATAAGTTTTCCCCTGCTGAAAGTTACAAACCATTTTTCTTTAATCAGTGATGTGAGGAAGGGTGCAGAACCTAAATCTATTGTTTTGCACTTTTAGTGGTAGAGGCAGAGGATGGTGAGGCAACTCCAGTTAAAACACTGGCTCTGAGATCTTACGCCCGTGATCTCTACACGTCCAAGCGGGCCCCACACCTGCTTCCAGTACAATGCATTATTTGCAAACATGAGAAGTACAAGGTTCAGACACACAGCAGGAAAAGGGTAAAAGAAAAGCTAACACAGTGTGAAACACTCCATGCCGGGAAATTGCTACTCGCCGCTGAAGGGAGAAGGGATGAGTCTCTCCTTCTCCATATCCAAGACAGGGACTTGGTGGCTAGTGAAGCACGGTATCACTTCACCTGCTATCGAGATTATACCCGATACCTGACCACACACAAAATTGAGAGAACAGAAACAAACATATATGAAAATGGATACAAGCACTTCTGCAAAACAGTCATTGAGGAGAGGCTGTTAAAACAACGTGAAGTGCTTCGACTGTCAAAGCTGAATTTGCTTTTCAAAAAAACTGTGCAAGAAACAGAGGGAGTGAACATTGCAGCTTATAAGGCACACTCACTAAAGGCAAGACTTCACAAGTCTCATCCCTTCTTGAAATTCCTGAAGGCATCCACAACCTATCTTGTATATGTGGACAATCTGTCAGCTGACGAGATTGTGCATGAAGTTGCCGTCTCCTCTGCTTCCTCCTAATCTGAAGAAAGTGAAGGAGAAATGACAAGTCAAGAAGATATTGAAAACGCCACCATCAACACGGATGATTCTCGGGTGTTATATCATGCAGCAATGACACTTAAAGAAATCATCCAAAAGACATCAAAAAGACCCCCAAAGATTCCATGGCCTCCCACAGCAGGTGACCTCACACTGGAAAATGCCATGAGTGTAGTGCCTCACCAACTTTTTAACTTCATTGCATGGATATCAGGAATGTCATCACAACCATCAGATGAACGTGTTGATGTCACTTCAGAGGACAGCAGAAAGATAGTGTCCACTTGTCAGGACATTATTACCCTGGCAACCAGAGGACGATGGCTCATGCCAAAACAGTGCTCACTTGCAATGGCATTTCGGCATATGACTGGCTCTGCACAGCTTATAGGGTTGTTAAATGGTCTGGGTCACTGCTCATCCAATTCCCAGGTCCTTGAGCATGATACTGCCCTTGCTCACCTACAAATGGAGAGAGGAGAAATATACATCCCTGAAAAAATCAGTGCTGAAGTGCCTGTGACTCTTGTCTGGGATAATAATGACTTTGGAGAGGAGACTCTTTCAGGTAAAGGGACAACACATAACACCAATGGTATAATAATTCAGAGGGCCATAAACAGTTATACAGCATCCTTACCAGACACATTACCCAGACAGAGAACACGAGAGCGGTCCGTTCATCCTCCTCCACTGAATCTTTCAACATACACAAGAGGAAAGCGGTCTGGTCCACAGAATTTTGCATTGAAGATAGATCTCCAGCAGGACCAATACAAATATGCCCAAACTACCGGTAGAAGAATTGATGCTGCATTCTTTTTACTGAAAGTACCTGAGGCCCAGGCCAAAGTCCTCCCTGGATGGACAGGGTTTAATATCATGTTGAAGGAAGACACAGTACTACCATCTACACATGTTGGCTACCTACCAGTGATTGACGCCAGTCCGACTGATCTCAACACTGTCCACACCATCCTGAGCCGCTCCATTGCCATTGCTGACAGCTTAGAACAAAAAGAAGTTGTTTTAGTTATGGATCAAGCCATATATGCCAAGGCCCAAGAGATCCGTTGGCAAACAAATTCTTACTCTGAGAGAATTGTAGTGAGGATGGGAGAGTTCCACACAGCAATGGCATATCTGTCATGCATAGGAAAGTTGTATGGTGATGCTGGCTTTCAGGACATCTTTATTGAGTCTGACCTGGTGGCCGCAGGCTCAATCGATGGAGTGATCTCCGGCCATCACTACAACAGGAGCATACGGGCTCACAAACTCCTGATGGAAGCACTCCAGAAACTGCGCTGGTGGGCATACTTGGACACACTCACACAAGAACAAAATGCAGCTGCTTTAAAAGTGGCAACAGATCTGCAGGAGTGTTTTCCCTCTGAAGAGTTCAAGGTCATGCTAACATCAGACACATTTCAGCAGTTACTGCAAGGTTATGAAGAATTTGTGGTGAAAAACAACTGTAACCACACATTCGCATTTTGGAGCACATACCTTGACATGATGGAAGATTTGCTTCTTTTCATCAGGGCAACAAGAGAGGGGAACTGGGCTCTCCATTTGTCCACTGTGCAAAGTATGCTGCCCTGGTTTTTTGCCTGTGACAAAGTAAATTATGCCAGGTATTTGACGGCATATTGGGCTGAAATGACCAACCTGGAAGACACACACCCTTCAGCACACCAGCAGCTTCTTTCAGGTGACTTTGTGGCACAAAGACATCAAAGTCATGGTTTTGCCGGCACTGCATGTGATCAAGTCATTGAGCAAACAGCCAATCGTGACTCAAAGACAAAGGGAGGCATCAGTGGATTCTCTCTGAACAAGGGTGCAGTTCACCGCTGGACCCTAACGCAACATGAGCGGGCAGCAATCACTTTTGAATGCAAAACAATGGCAGGAAAGTGCCCGGTAGGACATCTAAACTCGGAGCTAGACAACACCAGAATGCAGAGAGATCAGGCTGATGTGATGAACATTGTGGCCACTATCCAAAATATGGTTAACCCTTTTGACCCATTGCTGGATGGAGAGTATTTGTGTCACATCTCTTCTGGCCAACAGGCATCAGAAAATGTTGCCACAGACTTACTAGGGGCTAAACAAAGAGGTGTTAAGACACTCACTGAATTCTGTGAAAAAAGGATAGTCAATGGCGAAGCATCATTCCATGACCCTATAAAGAAAATGAAAATAAAAACATTCAAGGACACTGGACAAAGTACAGTCACAAAAATTTGAGGAAAAGAAATCACCCTAACATCACATCGCAATTTGTTTGCAAGGCTAATTGTTGTGGGCAGCGTTAGGCAAATTAACATCGATGAAATGCTCACTTACAGTTTGGGTCCTTTTCCACAGTCAATTTCCAACTTTGATGGCTCTCTGGTCAAAACCAACAAAGCTAAGCTGATGCACATCTTGCTCGATGAGATCAACCCACCTGCAACAGTGAGTAACATTCCTGATGGCTCAGTTTGGATTTGGGATGCTATGGCTCTGGTGCAACAACTAAAGCCACAGCCAACATTTGGGTTGTATGCTGATCATGTACTGAGGACATTAGTTCACTCAGCTAAGGCAACCAAGTCAACAGAGCTTCATTTTGTATGCGACACATACAGCGACCTGAGTATCAAAAATGCTGAGCATAGTCGGCGCGCAGAACAGGGCTACCAAAAAATCTAAATATATGGAGATGACCAAAAAACCCCAAAGCAGTGGAAAAAATTCCTGGCATGTGGCCAAAATAAAGAAAACTTACTGGAGTATTTCTTCCAACATTGGAGCTCATCTGCAAAGAACATAATTGACAATATAACCGTCATTGTTGCACATGGAAGCAAGTGTCACGCAATTAAGATGAATGTGAGCTATACTGACCTTGAGATAGTGGAACTCAAAGACCTAGAGACAAGTCAAGAGGAGGCAGACACCAGAATGATACTGCATGCAGCCCATGCAGCCAAACACAGCCATGACCTGGTAATCAAGAGCACAGACACCGATGTCTTTGTGCTGGCTCTAGCTTTCTGCAGCCACATTGATGGCCACCTCCATTTCCATACAGCCAAGGGGAGAAACACACACATTACTGACATTACCAAGCTACATGCCCATCTTGGCGAAGACAAATGTGATGCCCTTGTAGGTCTGCATGCCTTTTCTGGATGTGACACAGTGAGCGCTCTGCATAAGGTTGGGAAAGCAAAAGCATACAAAAAACTAAGTTCAAAAACAGAATACATCACAATGTTTAGAGAACTAGGAACAAGTTTCACCCCATCACCAGAACTATGTGAGGCTCTGGAAGCTTACACGTGTGATCTATATGATCAGAAGGACTGCCAAGATGTCAATATTGCAAGGGCTAAACGGTTCAAATCAGGTAAATGTTCTGAGAGAGACTTGCCTCCAAACACAGACTCCTTGCATAAACACATCCAGCGGGCAAGCTATCAGGCTGCAGTACACAGAATTATAACGAAATGCAACACAACCTCAGTTAGTACGTGGTGTAGGAACAACTCTTCAGCTTACGCACACATGTAACCACAGACAGCTTGGCGTCTGCTGGGATGGACTCGCTTAAATCTCCAGGGACCAGGAAAACATATATTTTGGATTTTTAAGAGCCCTTGTCATTTGGAGAAACTCCACAGAAAACCCTCCCTAACTGCTAACTCCATTAAGTCACAGTAAATCCAAGGACGATATCGCAAAGGACGATGTTTTTACGAGTAACTCTGACAACGGACAAATTCCAGAGCTCCCCAAGAACTGACTTTTACGACCTTGCATAGCAGCACATTCCTAAAAACTTATGTAATCTTTTTCCACAATGTATAATACTCCTGATCACTAGTTGTGAGTTCTTTTACATGCCCGATGTGATTATGTAGAACTCAGGAGCATTTAATCAATGCCTTAACTGCGAAATTGGATATAGAATCGATATGTGTTTTGGTTATGCAAAATTATGTACTGTTTGGTTTCGGATGAAAGCTGAGTTTATGGATAATAATATTGTGGTATGAATGAAATCTTATCTGTTTTTCATTAATGAGACGAATAGAAGTTTGCTGTTATAAGTTTTTATGTGATAAATACTTGCGCAGATAATGTATGCAAAACACGCAACTGTACAGGGCGGGGCTCCGCCCACAGCTACACTTGCGATTGGCCCAAACGCCCAACAGGAAAGCATCCGATTGGCCCAAGCCCGGAGGCAGATCCCAAATCAGCTCGCTTAAAACCAGATGCACAACAGAAAAAAGTTGTTGGAGAAAAACTCAAGGAAGGCTCAGCCACGCCTCGCTCGTCTCTCGTTCTGCTCACGCTGCAAAGCGCTTCTGGCCTCTAACATCACGGCGAAGGCATTGCACAGCGATCAAAGTTAAACTTCTAAGAGCTGACAAAGACTTCCTGAAAGCTTCATCACGTCAGAACGAGACCCTCCAATCCCTGAAGAGTATTTTGGTCACACGACCGACCGAACAGCCAATCCGAACGCGGCCCGCAAAGAACTGAATTCACCTGAGGAAAAAGCCTGAATTTGAACCGAAGGAAAGACTGAGATCGGAAACAACGAAAGGCACAGTAAGACAATTCTCTTGAATCTGCCTGCAACTGGTGATATTTATCTTTTAAGAAGTAAAGATAGAGTTCTTGCGTATGAGTTTCCCTCAGGCTAAACGAGCATTGAAACCTAACCCACTCTGTGTTATGTCTGTTTGTGTTGTCTAGTCAGTTAACCCTCTGGGGTCTGAGGTAATTTTGGGGCCCTTGAGATGTGTTGACATGCCCTGATATTTGTGCTTATTTCAGCTACTTATAATATACTATTGACTAACATGTATTTTTTTTATATTCAGCACAAACTGTGTTACAATAATATGTGACCAAGGTGGATGTACATGTTTGCATTTGTTATAAAAAAAAATATTATGCGTGGTCAGTAAGTTTTGGGGAAAAAAATGTAGCTGAAATAAGGCATAAAAGCCATACTAGATCGTCCTGAATAAGACTTTTGTGTAATCAGTCTTCTAGGCTAGAATATTTACTTCACAAATATGTGAAAATCATTCAGCTTACTCATTCACAGAAAACAATATATTGATTTAAATTTTTAAAGACATGTTTTGTGATAGAAAGCGTATATGCGAGGGAGTGTTAATGGGCTTGAATATTAAGTGATTCTCACCTGAGAGACAAAGGGCCCTCCCCTAAAGCTGCTAATGGGCCATCAGTGTGACTGTGACTGAGGCAGGTAAGACAGAGAGTGTGAGGAGACTGAAAAAATGGGGTTTTTAAATTATTTGTATTTTATTTACAACACAGTATAATCAAAACATACATAATGAAGGTCAAAGACACATTATTGTGCACTGATCTAACCACAGAGATGTGAACAGACTTCGAGTCATTCCTGCAACAGATTCTGTTCAACAACATTTACTTATTTCCATGGATTCAAGAAGAAAAAAACATAATCAGTAGTCAAGGATCTTGTTTTACCATAGAATATCAGTGTAGTTGACCATCTGATGTTGGTACAGCGCTCTCAGAGGAAAACAGTTTGAAGAAAGTCATCAGGATTCATCTGTGGTTCAGGTACCTGATTCAATAAAATACAAACAACCAAAAACATTTGTGAGCATAGACTCATGCATGCTTTGTACTATCGTACACAAAAAAAGACATGTTATATCTGAGAAACAACAGTTTGGGGGAAAAAAACAACTATGATTTTGTAGTCATACAGCCTAGTATGCATGATTTTATAGCAGCTGTTGTGATTCTGCAGCACTAGACTCAAGTATGCTGTGAACCACAAAAGGATGTACTTTGTACTATAAAAAAAAATTATATCTGAGAAACTATTTATTATTGTTTAGCACTTTATTTAAATCTATTTTTGAACAGAGAAGACTATTAATAATAAACATGTTGTAAACATATTAGACTCGTAGCATTCATCATGTTACAATATACTCTCATATTATTGTTTTATATAGGGCATGAAAACAACATCGTGCCGTAAGAAATTTAAATACAATGAATTGTCCATCATATTACAGTTTTACAGTTTGGGAGAAAAACAACTATGATTTTGCAGTCATATAGTCTAGTATGTATGATTTTATAGAAGCTGTTATGATTCTGCAGCCATAGACTCACGTATGCTGTGAACTACAAAAGGATGTACTTTGTACCATTAAAAAAGGATATTTTATATCTGAGAAACTAATTGTTATTGTTTAGGACGATATTAAATATATTTGTGAACATTAAACATTCTTAGATGCGTATAGCATTCATCATGTTGTCGTTTGGGGGAAAACCCAACTAAACGCGTTCAGGTTTGTCACAATAACACGCTAACTAATGCAAAAAAAAGAAGCATTTACTTACTTATCAGATCGATCGATGTATTCTGGACTCTGTAACTCTCCTCTCATTCTGAGGTAAATCCAGCCTTTACTCAGCGCGTCTTCTTCCAGAAACTAACAGCAGCAGATATGAACGGAGTCTCGTGTGTTTGTTGTTGGGCGTCTCCAAGCGCGCGCGCGTCACGTGGTTATTTACATGTGAACACGAGGGGGCGGGATCACATTAGAAATAATGAGATAGACTGGACATCGTGTCGGTTTCATACGGATTACTTTATCACAGAACATTTGTTTTCGGCAACACTTACTTCAGTTGAAAGCAGACACTTTAGGCTTTCTATAGATATAACTCTCATGTTTCTGTGTTGAGTATTCGCTGAGTTACACTTCATTTTAGTGACGCGTTACTATAAACATATCGCGGAGAAGGAGAAGACAGAGAGCACATCCTGTTTGTTTTCTTTTTTCCCCAAAACCACAAAGTTTTGTTGTAATCGTGAGTGTACTGAAAAAAATAGTAGACACTTAACAGTTTCGATTGATGTATAACACTTATTTGTGTGACCAAAATCAACAGAGCATTTTTAGTGTCTTTTGCACTTATCGTAAAAAAACCGAGTTCGTAGTTGTGTTAGAATAGTGAATAAAACTTTGACTTTATTAAGAAATCTTTGTCTGTGTTATGTGATTTAACATGTCGTAACTATTTGCCAAAAAGATCGCGTTTTACCTACGCTCAGGAGCTAACTAAGTTGACTCAATTTAACTATTTGATTTATTTTAATCGTTGGCCACGAATGAAATAAACAACGTGTTAAAGACAACTTGCCGTTATTAATGCTTGCTGGACAAGTCGTTAACAAGGCATAAGTTGTACATTATGATTGATAACAATTAATCATATGAAGATCAACTCTTAAGAGTGATTCCCTAAAAGCTAAATAATAAAATAAATATAATTTTGTAGGATTAATGTCTTACAGTGGCCTGGGAGAGTACTACAGACTCACCTGAGTTTGTTTGTTTGTTCATAAGGTTCATCCTTCAGGAAGGACTGCATCGTTGAAGTTCGGGGCAAAGGCATTCCCATGGTTGATGTGATCTGGAAAGTCCTGCTGGAGTCTGAAGAGGAGTTCATCTCCCAAGACACATTACATCGTGTTCATCAGGAACCCATGAAGTGCGTACTGAAGTTAGCTGTGTTTCAGATAAGATGAAGCTAGGTTAAGACTTCAGTTTGGTCAGTTTTGGTGTGGACTGTCTTATTTAATTCAAATTTGATTTTAGGTTTATTAAATTCAATTATGCTTTGAAACCATATAGAGACTAGACGTGTCATGCATTTATCATGAATATTTATTTTTATACATTATAAAGTTAGAAAACACTCAAAAAAGATGAAGCGCCTTTAATTTGTGAAGTATTTAATTCACTGGATAATACTAAAATTGCCTTTACCACTTTATTATTATTATATATTTAAAACATTTTCTTTTCAAATAAAAGCAGCTGTATTGTGATGAATGTCATTATTGTGAATTAATTATCTTTTGAGTCCATATAGAGGAGACTTGCATCTATAAAAATTCATACTAAATAGAGATAATACTCAAATTTGAAGCACTGTTCATTTGCGAAGTATTTAATTAATTGGTTAATACTAAAAAAAGCCCTTACTACTTGATTATTGAATATAATACACATTTTGATGAGACAAAAACAACTATATTATTATATATGTCATCAATGTCATTATAAGATTTGGATTATTTATCCTTGTTTGAAACCATATTGACTAGATTTATGTATATTATATTATAGATAATCTATTGATTTGCATCTATAAATTTTCTGCTAAGAAGAAAAAATAAGATGAAGCATCTTTCATTTTTAAAGTAGTTCATTCATTGGATAATACAGAAATAACTGTTGCCACATTATTATTTAGTATAGTAATTAATTGTACAATATAATATAAAAAAATAAAAATATTTTCATAGATTTTTTGTAAAAAGAAATGAAAAATAACTTGATACACACTCACAGGCCACTTTATTAGGGACACCTGTTCAATTGCTTGGTAACACAAATTGCTAATCAGCCAATCACATGGCAGCAACTCAATGCATTTGAGCATCTAGATGTGGTGAAAACGACTTTCTGAAGTTCAAACCGAGCATCAGAATAAAGGGGGAAGAAAGGGGATTTAAGTGACTTTGAACGTGGAATGGTTGTTGGTGCCAGACGAGCTGGTCTGAGTATTTCAAAAACTGCTGATCTACTGGGATTTTCACGCACAACCATCTCTAGGGTTTACAGAGAATGGTCCGAAAAAGAGAAAATATCCAGTGAGCGGCAGTTGTGTGACGAAAATGCCTTGTTGATGTCAGAGGTCAGAGGAGAATGGGCAGACTGGTTAGAGATGATAGAAAGCCAACAGTAACTCAAACAACCACTCGTTACAACCAAGGTATGCAGAATACTATCTCTGAACGCACAACACGTCGAACCCTGAAGCAGATGGGCTACAGCAGCAGAAGACCACACCGGTGCCGCTCCTGTCAGCTAAAAACAGGAAACGGAGACTACAATTCGCACAGGCTCACCAAAATTGGACACTAGAAGATTGCCTGGTCTGATGAGTCTCGATTTCTGCTGCTGCATTCAGATGGTAGAGTCAGAATTTGGTGTAAAGAACCTTAGTACCAATTGAGCATCGTTTAAACTCCACAGCCTACCTGAGTATTATTGCTGACCATGTCCATCCCTTTATGACTACAGTGTACCCATCTTCTGATGGCTACTTCCAGCAGGATAATGCACCATGTCACAAAGCTCAGATCATCTCGGACTGGTTTCTTGAACATGACAATGAGTTCACTTTACTCAAATGGCCTCCACAGTCACCAGATCTCAATCCAATAGAGCACCTTTGGGATGTGGTTCATGGATGTGCAGCCGACAAATCTGCAGCAACTGCGTGATGCTATCATGTCAATATGGACCAAAATCTCTGAGGAATGTTTCTAACACCTCGTTGAATCTATGCCACGAAGAATTAAGGCAGTTCTGAAGGCAAAAGGGGGTCCAACCCGGTACTAGCAAGGTGTACCTAATAAAGTGGCCAGTGAGTGTATATCCTTACTGTGATAAGATTTTATTATAGACTTTGTCATGCATGCATTGAAGAGAAAAGGAAAAGAGAGAATAACACAGGCTGACACAAAGCACATGTTCATGGTCTCTGTGTGGGATTTTACCACAGTTTTGGAAGGTGAATATTTCTGTGTATTAGTGTATATATATATATATATGCTTATATTGGTGAGTCGTATATTTTTCCTTCAGTTGAAGTGTAACCTGTATGGGGTGGTGATGGCGCAGTGGATAAGACACATGCCTTTGGTGTGAGAGACCCGGGTTCGAATCCACTGTGAGACACCAATGTGTCCCTGAGCAAGACACTTAACCCCTAGTTGCTCCAGAGGCGTGCGACCTCTGACATATATAGCAATTGTAAGTCGCTTTGGATAAAAGCGTCAGCTAAATGAATAAATGTAAATGTAACCCATGTCCTTTCCTCTTAAAGTGAAATCCGAACGGAGGATGGCTATCTTATCGTGCGAACGCTCTTGCTGTCTGCCGTATCGGAGGAGGATTTCTATTTAAACTTCACCTGTATGGTGTCCAGCACCCGAGGACAACCCACCGGTCAGATCACACTCGTCCCTGCAGGTGCGTTACTGCAATGCCTCAATAAAAACTACTTTAATTCTCTATTAGCCAATTAAATATGTACATTTTTATTGGTTTAAAATCCTGCCACTCATAACTGTACATCAGATATCATTTTGTGGCAGAGCGTTTTCAGTTTCAGTGTCGACAGCAAATGACTAGTTGTTGGAAACTCGGCTGCTGGTTCAGCGATCAGTGGGTGTTTCTCATGCAGTCAGAGCTGCTGAGATTTTCCTGCATGTACAACAAGAGAAAATACAAAACTATCAACAAATCTGCACCTTTTTTGTTTATTTTTGTGTATTTTTAAATTCAGCTTCAAATTGAATCTTTGTCAAAAAAAGTGGGGTTTTTTTCAGATGAAAATTTAAAATGCCATTAAAAAATTTAATCCAGGTTTGTTGTGCTTGTTTGTAGAGCTCAATTTTCATAATTTGAATATTTTATGACTAAATAAATAAAAAGAAAATATTATTCTTATTTCTAAAAAAGTAAACAAAATAAGAAATATTACTATTTTAATATTTCACTGTAAAATAAAAAAATTAAGTATTTAAGATATCATATAATAATTTTATTTTACGCTACCAATGTAAAATTACAATACTAATATTGATGCTGTCTAAATTAAATGTTAATAATTTTCTTTTTTTTTTATTTACAATCCTAAATTATTTAATAACATATTGAATGCCCCTTAATTTTATTAACTAATTTATTTACTTTTATTTATTAAAATATTAATGTATTTACTTAACTGTTGATGGCATTGTTCCATGCATTCTGTGTTTGCAGAGCAACATGTTTAAAATTTTATATGCATTTCTATATGTATTTTAAAGATGGGCAAGTGGCAACAACTAGTTGTTGGAAACTTGGCTGCTGGTTAAGTGAGCGTTTCTCGTGTAGTCAGAGCCGCTGAGATTTTCCTGCACGCAAAACAAGAGAAAGCACAGACCATCAACAAATCTATTGCCCAGAATTGATTGGGTTGTATGAAGTTTTATGGGTTAACTATCATTTAAATAATGTAAATAATCACTTTCAATTAAAAAAATTTATTATTGAGCATTAAATAAATGATTATACCTCATTTATGTTGATCTACATAATGATCTGGGGAACTGATGTGTTAATATATTTATTTAACTACATCAATTTTGAATAATGAATAAACTGTAGGACAGCTGTGAAATTACGAAAATTCTAATTACTTGTTTTTTTAATTTAACTTACATCCCTAATTTAAATGTTGAATTTATATTGATTGTGTTAATTCATATTAATAATAAAAAATATAAATTTCTATTTATATGACTTTAATATTTAAATTGTAAAATGTTTAACATAATGTTTTTTATATATATATATATATATATATATATATATATATATATATATATATATATGAATATTTAAATTTTGAAAACATAACATCTTGAAAGCCCCTTTCTGTATTTTAATAAATAGTTTATATACGTTTACTTTTATTTATGAGCAAATTAATGTTTTTACTAAACAAATTGTTTTTATAACAGATCTTATTTAACTTATTTAATTCCCTGCATACTGTGTTTGCAGAATGACATTTTGAAAGTTTATATTGCTTGTAAGTGCATCTGAAGTGCAAAATAATTTTTCAAAAAGCAAACATGATCTGCTTTCACATGTTCACTAGGAAAACATAACTATTTTTTGTTTGTTTGTCCTGTCCCTTTATCACCAGATCCGAACCTTTTCTTGCTTATTGGTCTTCTCCTGGGCTCGGTGGCATTGCTCTTCGTGACGGGTGTGCTTTTGTGCACCATATTCAAGGTGGAGCTGGCCTTGTGGATCAGGACTGTGTTTCCGTTCCTCTACAAAACCACAGGTAGTCAATAAACAGGAAATACACTTTTGCACTTTAACAGTGTCGTGCAGTTACTGGAACATTATGCTGTTTACGTAAACTAGAATTAACACCTTTCAGTGCAATCGCAGCACTGCAGGACATGCTGAAAAATACATAATAATAATTGCCTTTAATGCATTTATTTAGCATGTTCTGTGCTGTTTGGTTGTGTTTTCTAGATGGTGATGGTAAACAGTATGATGCATACATCGCCTATCCCAGAGTCCTCGAGGGCTCAAGCGAAAAGGCTGAGATTTTTGCGATGAGCACTTTGCCACAGGTTTTGGAGGGCCAATACGGTTATAAGCTGTTCATCCTGGGCCGGGATGGCCTGCCTGGGGAAGGTAAAGCATTTGCAACAAAACAAAGCACTGTCATATAAACAGTTTGTTGGGATTTCATATAAGACATCAAATGGTGATCCGACACTGAACGTAGCAGCAGGATTTGGGGAAAAAAATCTAATTTGTGTTTTGTTTTTTGGGGGGTTTTTTTACTGTAAAAATATTTTACTGTATAAAAAACTTTTCTTTCTTTTTTTAAATAAGAATGAAAAAATGTAATATTATAAAACTGTATAATTACAATACTAAATATTCAGCTCTTAATTTCTTGTTTTTCAAACATTAAACCAACAAAACCAGTAGTATTTATTTAATTTATTTAATTAGGATTTAGGAGGATTAATTTAATTTATATATTTAATTAAATCACAGCCTGTACTTTTGGAAAATCACATTAAGATAGTTTGTAAATTTTCTATTGTAAATACATCAATTTTTGATCAGTAATCTGCTTTTCTTGGACAACGTTAAAGTGATTTTCTCAATATTTAGATTTTTTTGCACCCTCAGATTCTAGATTTTCAAATATTTGTATCTCAGCCAAATTAGAGCTGCATGATAAATCGAAATGAAATCGCAATCGCGATTAGACAGAAGCTGCAATTTGTCATGCATGTCTTTCAGTGAAGCACGGTTCTGTGATCAGTAGTAAATCTTCATCTGAAGCCCAGAGGATGCTCTTATGAGTGATGGAGATTTACTGCTGATTACAGAACCGGCTTTACTGACAGAATGCGCATGGAAATCACATTCGATTTAATCGTGCAGCTTTAAGCCAAATATTGTCCTAACCCAGGGGTCTGCCACCGTCAACATCTAAAGAGCTATTTTGGCCCCTTTCCCACCAAATAAATTTCATGTGGAGCCACAAAACCTATTTGATCCCTAAAAGGAAGATAACACTGCATATAGCTTAAGTTTTACACTCAGTTGTGTTACAGGACGGGGCAATCATTTCAGAAGGGGAACAGAAATGTCAAATGTAGTAATAATAATAATATTTATATAAAAGACAAACTTCTTATTTCTTACTTAATTGGCTAAGAAGTCAAATACACTTTTGATATACGTTTTCCTAATGACAATTTTATAATTATTGGTTTATAATACTAAAAACACTTTTTCTATTTGTATCACAGAATAAGGCAGAAAATACATTTTATAGCTTCTGTACTGTAATAAATGCTATGTCTGTTAGCACTGTATCATTCATATACTTTATTTATTACCTGGAGAAGGCTTGAAAAACAAACCATATATTGTTGCAATCGTTTATTATCTTTACGTTTCAGGTGTATGCTTGTTATTCAGCTTAGCTACAGCGATAGCGGGATGCCTTTGTCCATATTAGGGGTTTCCTGGCATGTCAAAAGTTATTATTACTCCTCATATGAGTCCGTTTTGGACTTTCTGCGTGAATGAAACATACACCGCAAGAGTGTTCAACGCTCCATAATGTTCACATCGTTTTAAATACAAATAAAACGTATCCAAAAAGATCTCTTCTCTTTTAATTTAAATCTAGATTTATTCACACTGGCCCTTAAAAAAAACTCTCTGTGAACATACTTGCCCAAAAAAAGTCCAGGGGTAGAGTTAAGGTTTTATTAAATGTCGAGAGGACACATCCTCTGCGTTTATTACGACAACACTGCAGGGAGCCACCGCAAAGGGATGAAAGAGCCCCATGCGGCTCCTATCCTAACAAACCATACATCAATGGAGAGCTTATTTATTCAGATGATGTATAAATCTCAAGTTCCAAAATGTACCCTTATGACTGGTTTTGTGGTCCATGGTCACATATCTGTAGTTTCCATCACTGTATTCTTCAGACAGAGCTTTATCTGGCTCATTTCCTGGTGTTTTCCAGCTGTGGTGGATGTGGTGCAAGATGGTCTGAGCCGCTGTCGCAGACTGCTGCTGCTCTACACAGCGACATCGCTCTGCAGCCCGGAGGCGCAGGAGTGGGCCGAGCAGCAGACGGGTCTGTACCGTGCGCTGGTGGAGGACTCCATGAGCGTGGTGCTGCTGGAGCTGGAGGAAATCCGCGATCCGCTGCGCCTGCCTCACACCGTGCGCCGCCTCAAGGACAAACAGGGAGCTTTGCAGGCCTGGAAGAGAAGGAAGAGGTGGGCGTTCTGGGACGGGAAGTCAGAGGAGCGTGTGACCTCTCTGGAGCCCTCGGCACGCTTCTGGAGGGAGGTGCGCTACCATATGCCCATCAGAGGCAAAGCTAAACAGAGAAACTGGTTTAGTTTCTAGATGAACACTAAATGTGAATGCTCAGGGTCATGTTGTAAAGTTCCCGGATGAATCATAACAATGCAGTCTTTCAGTCTTTCCTCTCTTTCTTTTTTTTGTTTTTGTTGCCGAGGAGAAAAACAAGGCCAAAAAAAATAAAAATTAATACTTTTATTCATCATGGATGCATTAAATTGATCAAAAGTGACAGTAAAGACATTTATAATGTGACAAATGATTTGTATTTCAAATAAATGCTATTCCTTTGAACTTTCTATTCATCAAAAAAATCCTGAAAAATTAAATCAATCAGTTTCCACAAAAAATATGAAGCAGCACAACTGTTTTCAACATTGTTATTAGGTATTATGTTATGTTTTCAACAATGTTTCACAATTTTTACAGTTTTTAGAGTATTTTTGATCAAATAAATGCAGCCTTGGTGAGCAGAAGAGTCATCTTTCAAAAAAAAGAAAAAGAAATATATTTAATATCATTAATTGATTTTTATATATATATATATATAAGAGAGAGAGAGTTGTTTATTTTTTTTGGATTTTTACTTCTACAACTGTTTCTCTGATTGCAACCTCAAAATATCACCCACATAACTCTTCATGAGGCGCAGAGATGAATCCTAAGGCCTGTTTGTGGCTTGAACATGAAACCAGAGCTGATGTGGTTTATGATATTTTCTGGTTTACACGAGAGGTACGTCAGAGTGTGCTGAGAATGAGATGAAGACAATTCTTGCACATCAACCATTCTGTGGGCAGAAAAAAGCAGCTGTAAATAAAATATGAAAAAATGGCATTAATTATGTATATAAAAACAGATTTCTTATGATTTTGTTGTGGGATACATACTGTTCATTTGTCATTATGCATGCACTGTATGTATGTAGGACTGTCTATAATAGACAATGTATATATTAATATAAAATCTCAGATTAATAAACAAATTATGAGGGGGGATCTGTTTATGATATATGATTTTTACATTAACATGTTTGGACTTGAGAAATCCTTGCTTTATAAAACAATCATAACTTAATATTTTGAATCTAAAACCATATTGTATCTGATCAGCAGCTTTTTATTAATGAGTGAATGTGGGGGAAAAATGCAAAGCTTTTAATGTTGATTGTTGCCATAGAGAGTGGGGTGAGTTGGGCCAGTTTTTACTTGCGGTGTGTTTAAGTGAGTGCATGACAGTGATGGGTCCAACTTAAATATGTACATAAATTTCAGGCTGTGGTGCATGCTTGGGAACAGTCGCTTTCCAAAAAAATGGGTCTCCTGGCTCAGGATCCAGCTTCTTTGACCCTATAAGGACAACACAGTTTGGAAAATGGAATGAATGGATGGATGACTTCTTAAAAGTTTCATTTAAAGACAAAGTTAACAACTTTAAAGGCACTTTTAAATTATTAAACATTTCAGAACAAAATAAAATTCAAATTGAAGAAAGGAAGTTTGATTGGCAGGCAATCTGACCAGTCATAATGCTGAATCTGCCACTTCTGTCTGACAAACAAACCAGACAGAAGAGTAGATAAATGTTGGTGGACTTGAACTTTAAAAAATGGTGTGTATTGATGTCTTTCCGCGTTTGAAACAAGATAACTTCTGATGTTCATTCGTGTTTATTTCATGCTATAACTAGTAAGAGGAATAGATGATCGGTTTATGTGCTGCTTGAAATGAGGTGCTAGGCGATCTGTCACAGCACATAAAGAGCCACAAAATGGTATTTTGTGTTTGAATTTCTTAAGAAATGACCAAATTTGAAAGCTGAGACTTTGTTTCATACCAAAAGTAACCTGGTCTGTCTTGTCTGTCAGTTTCCAGTTGTATTTTACACTGCATGAGAACACGATGTGTGGCGTGAGAGCAGCATGGCTTGTCAGACTTAGCAACAGTAACTAACCCCCACTTATAAATGTTGCAGGTAATAAAAGGTCATAAAAACAAGGCCTATTTAAAATGAACTCTTCAAATATTTGTGGTCATATCACCAATTTTGTATATGCATTTACCCTTTTGATTACTTGGTTGAGATTTGATATTTAAAATTACACATACACCAAAAATTACACTTGTTGCCCAACAGATATTACAAGACTGAATTTACAAAAAAATACAATTTCAAAAAGTTTTAAAGATGTTTTGAAATCAACATACAAAACCTCAGTTTGTTCTTTTGTTTCCCACCAAAAATGTCATAAAGATCAATCTTTTACCAAAGTAACATAGAAGTGAAATTGAGGACTCAGCCTATAAACTGATGATTAATTACAAAACAAAGAACGAAACCAAAGATGTTTGGTTTAAAATTAATACTGCACTTATAATATTTTATAAGTATAATAATATTTCAGAAATATTTGAAACTGACATACAAAACCTTTGTTTGTCCTTTTGTTTTTAACCAAAAATGTCATGAAGATGAATCTCATTGTTGAAGAGACAAACCAATCAGAATATATTTATAAGTTATTTTAAATGGTGATTTTAGTATCTCATCCAGCTCAGAAAAAAAAGGATCAATAGCTGACTGGAGCAGTACACTTTTTAAGATTCTAAAATGCACCCTTCACATGTAAATATGCTACAAAGGTGCACCTTTTGATAGAGTAGGCTACTTACAATGATCTATATAGCCTATATATATATATATATCAGTGGTACTGTCCCAGTGACAGCTTCTGTACATTCTGATGGGGACACTACCTTGTGGATCCACTGATGTCATCAGTCAGTGGGTGGAATGCTGTTCCCTTCAAGAGCAGCATTAAGACGAAACCGCAGTGTTCACATGAAAGGCAGTGTGTTGTCTTTTAGTCTGTCTTAGAAATTCCGAGAAGGCGACACAGAAGTGTTGAAATCATACTGCTTGCCCATCTTCACGAGGTAAGACTGCTCTTCTGCTACTGTGGTCACCGCATTTGAGTTATTTTGTTTTATTCCTAGTAAGCAAATATATTTGTGTTTCTTTAATATTATAACTTCTAACTTGTTCCACACAACCGATTTTCTTTGGGGAAAACCCGTCATGCTTTGCTTGAAGGACCATTAATTAACATCTGCCCACAACATTTTAGTGTGGAATACCCGATAATACGTCATGTAAGCATCAATTTGAAGTTTAAGCTTAAAAAACTTATACTTGCACAGAAATTGTTGCGTGCCAAATGATAAGCGACCTTGCTTCGACACGTTTCTCTATGAAAACGGGAAATATGAGTTGTTTTGTTTCGTATCCCAGTCTGTCACGAGGAATGAAGTCTGGGTGCGTTTTTGTTTGACGCTCTTTTATAGCTTATGAAGAAAATGATGATGAGTGTTTCATGTCGTTTCCAGGAAAGCGCTTTAGACCTGCTGTCGCGATCACCCGAGATGATTTATTTTCGATGGATTTTACTCTCAGCTCTTTGGATTGCAGGTAAGAGATCATTTCCACGTCGCTGATTGTTGTCTTGGCTTTGTCTATTGTTATGTTGGTGACATGAGGAAATAACTTGTATTTATCTATATATAGGCTGTGAAACGTTTATGGTCGCTCTATAGCGTTCAAACAACGGGAAAGAATTCGCCTAATAAAGGTGATGCTTTTTCAAAAGTGAAAAACTGAGCATAAATATGTTTTTTTATCACTGGTCACTGAGTTCATATGTATGGAAGCCCGTTTCCGCCAATGAATAAAAAATAAAACAAGGTAATTGCGAGTTTATATCTCACAACTGTGACTTTCTCGCTCCATTAAACCACTCTGCGTGTAAAGCTTTGCAGTGCTTTGTTCAGTTTGCTATAGATGAACTATATATTGAACTAGATGAATGTTGCGTCCGAATATGATTTTTGAACAAACATGACTCATTATTGTTTATTTCTGTGTTTTGTGCTCGTGTTGGACAGTACCATTACCGCCGGGCTTTCAGACACAACATGCTTCATTTCTTTACAGTTCTGCGTTTGAGGCAGCTTCTATCGCGTTATCTTAATAACAGCTGTCAAGAGTGTATTAATGTCAATTTTATTTCATTTCTTTATTTTCTTAAATATGTGGGTATATAGTATTTATAGAGTTGTAACTTTTAGTTTGAGTTTTTCTTATTTGTAAGTCGCTTTGGACAAAAGCGTCTGCTAAATGACTAAAAGTAAAAGTAAAAGTAAGTTATTGTAACACTATTATTGATAGCTCATCGGCAGCTTTATTTCCAGAAATCCCTTTATGTGCTGATACAGCAGAATCTGACTATCCCAGAACTTTTCTGAGTGATTTACGAGTAGATGTTGTTACTGATTATACCATCACTAGGCCTGCTCATGCTTTATTTCATCTAGCCATAACAGTCCTATAATACTATAATAATAGCCTAACTCGTTTTATATTGCAAAGTTTAGCATCAACCCAAATGCACACGGTTCAGCTATAAATCTGAATAAAAAAACAAACAACAACAGTGTTATTGAGCAGGGTTGGAACTAAACTCTGCAGGGCTGTGGTCCTGTGGTCGGAACTGAATTTTGCACCCCTGAATTAGATGGCATTTATCTGGAATATAGGCTTCCTGTGTTTGGATATTTTCATAAACGTTTTCCTGAATATGCTTCTTAGATTTTACACTAGTTTACAGCCAGAACTGCAACCAGAACGAGACCAACTTACATTATTATTGTCTATAGCAACAATATTTAATCACAGAAGTATATATATATATTATATAGACCTATATATGAAGAGTTCAGATGCAAGTGCCATCTGAAATTTTCTTCTAAAATGAGCATTTTTCTCAGGTACAGGCTCTTTTCATTGTCATTAAAGTGAAATAACTGAACATAAACGAAAAATGCTAATTTTAGAAGAAAATTTCAGATGGCACTTAGAGGCTTTTGCATCTGAACTCTTCATATATAATTGACTAAATAATAATAATAATAAAAACTTATTTAAAAATAATGAATCCTTTATTTATAATTTTCATCGGGGATGTCTTCCTTGGTCGATATCTTACATTAAATACAGGAGATGAGATAATTCTATAGGAAGAACATAGAGATGAAAGCGCGCGTGCGAGAGTGAAGGAAATTCATATATATCCACTCTCGAGTTACAATATACGCGCTTTACTTGACAGCTGTTATTAAAATAACACGATAGAAGCTGCCTCAAACTCAGAACTATAAAGAAATGAAGCATGTTGTGTCTGAAAGCCTGGCGGTAATGGTACTGTCCAACACGAGCGCAAAACACAGAAATAAACAATAATGAGTCATTTTTATGATTTTTGTTCGTAAAAAAAAAAATTCTCGCAATTGCGAGTTTATATCTCACAACTGTGACTTTCTCGCACCATTAAACCACTCTCCGTGTAAAGCTTTGCAGTGCTTTGTTCAGTTTGCTATAGATGAACTATATATTGAACTAGATGAATGTTGCGTCCGAATATGATTTTTGAACAAACATAAAAATGACTCATTTTTGTTTATTTGTCTCACTTGTCTCACCCTGCACATAACTTATTTGAACTGTTGCCATCTGGGAAACGGTACAGGTCTATCAAAACATGTACCACAAGATTCATGAATAGCTTTAATTCTAATACTGAACACTGAACTGAAAATAGAATCTCAGAATTCTGAGGAAAAAAAGTAAGAATTCTGAAAAAAAAGTAAGAATTCTGAGAAAAAAGAATTCTGAAAAAAGTAAGAATTCTGAGAAAAAAAAGTAAGAATTCTGAAAAAAAGTCAGAATTCTGAGAAAAAAGTAAGAATTCTGAGAAAAAAATTTTTTATAAAAAGAAGACAGATAGATAAAATAGAATTAGAATAGAGAGTGTTAGAGTTAGAGCTAGGGTCAAATAAATATGGAAGAGATGTGTTTTTTTAGCCATTTCTTGAAGATGGCTAAGGATTCAGCTGCTGGGATTGAGTTGTGCAGGTCATTCCACCAGGAGGGAACAGTTAATGAAAAAGTCTGTGAAAGTGATTTTGTGCCTCTTTGGGATGGCACAATAATGCGTCGTTAATAATACTTTCCTTTCAAATGTGTTTTTCAACGTTTTAGAAGCTACAAAGGTCAGATTTGATAAAAAAAAAAAACACGTCACGTTAACAATAGCAACCGGATTGATCGCACGTATTTTTCATAATCGGTGCAAAATCGCATGTAAACGCACTGTCTATAGAAATATATATAGAAACCATTTTTTTTAAATGCGTTAAAGGTGCAGTGTGCAAACGATTTAGAAGCTATATATCAGGGTATGCTCAGACACTTGCGAATACGAGTCGCGTTCACCCAGGATGCAACAGTAACCGGAGATCATTCGCTCGCGTATTATTGGGTATAATCGGTGCACATAAATCGCGCATATAAAAGCACTGTTTTATGTATTTACAAAATGCAAAAACATTTTGTTAAAAAAAAAACTTGTTTAAAGATGCACTGTCTTTTCTGTATCAAATGCAAAATAATAGCTGTGTCTGAAATTACATACTTTAAGAGTATTGTATTCAGTGTAGAACCTGCCTCTTAAATGTTGTTGAATGCATTATTTAGGTACATTTGCTCTTACCCTGATTTATTTTATTTTTTTAAATGACAGTTGTCACTAAACAGGTCAAATTTAATGACAAAGTGTAAAAGAGAAACTTTGAAACAGTAATTAGTTCCATACTAGCTAAATGTATTTAAATGTTTCCTCTTCAAGGGAGTGAGATGCGCATCATAAATCGCAGATCATATGCCATCGGTGCTGGTCTTGCATTTAAGCTTGAGTGCAATGAAGACCATGAAATGCAGAATGTGAGCGTGAGCTGGAGTCTTGTTCCTGATCAGAGTCTGGAAAGCATCAGCGGAATAGACATTCATGGAAACGCGCTATGGTTTCTACCTGCTAACCTCTCCCACAGCGCATCCTACTCCTGTCTCAGCAGGTATGATGCAATTCACAAAGTTGTTTAGTTTTGACACATATGTTCAAGTTCATATATTCAAATCATGTTCAAGTATCTTTTTGTCCCGCTGTGGTCCACCTAGAATGTTGAAAATGCTTATTTGGTCATTCAAAATGGAATGTATTTTTAACACAGCATTAACGAGTCTGAAATTAAATAACCACAATTATCAGTATTCTTGTTCAAAACAAATCTTGTTTCTAATGTTGACACTGAATAGTTGGCGTTGATGTTTAAGTTCAGATGGTTAAACGATTAAACAATCTGTTCAGAATAGGGGTGTAACAGTACACAAACATGACGGTTCGGTACTACCTCGGTTTTGACGTCACGGTTTTGGTATAGCAGGAGGAAAAAATCCTCAACTTCTGATCAAGCCCTTTTACATTACTATAATACTATTGCATACACATGCGTACCGACCGAAAGACCCATACCGGAAATTTTCGGTACGAATACATCGTTACATGCCTAGAGAACAAGCTGTTTATGCAGTTTAGTTTTCACTAGGAAGGAAGTTCTGAAGCTTCAGTATGATTCATTGTACAATGTTGCTTTATTTCTAAAGGAAATTTCATTTCTGAAATACTTTGGATAATTTTTGGATACTTATTGTGAAAAAAATGTTGTGAAATGCAAGCTACTTCAGATCAAAATATGCAAAATGAGGTGTAGAGCATAAGGATGCAAACATAAATTAAAATCACGGTAACACTGTGCTTTATATGTAATGCACTATAAAAGTATTTTTAATGCATTAGTTTTGCACTGTAGTTATAATACATTGCATGATCTCATTGCTAGTTGTAACCACAATTATAATACTTATCTATTCATTATTGCACTTTCAGCAAATATAATGCATTAAAACATGTTACAAGAACTCCTCAATATTTTAATGAATTCATCTTTGGTTACAATAATTTATGTAAATATCTAATGCATACATGAATACCTTTATAAATATAAAGGCTTCAAGAAAAATGTTACGAAATGCACCTTTGTATTGTATGTTTTGTGTTCAGTATTCCCTCATTGCCGGTCTTTCATCCCAATTGTTGTTCTATATGGCAGAAAAGGTAATGCAACCTGGGAAACAGTATTTGACGTCTCCGTTGAGAATAAAACATGCCCCTGTGTGAACAGAAAAGACGAAGTAATGAGCACAAAGGAAATCACTTGTTTGCTTCCTCATATCTTTGAGGTAGACCCTCAGGCTCAAGTGACCTGGAGAAATGTAAGACACAATCGTAAACAGAACTGAACTCAACAACTACTGCACAAGACCGACATGCTAAAAATGACTAAACAATTTACTGACTTTAAAGGAATAGTTCATGCAAAACAATGAAAATTTGCTGGAAATGTTCTCACCCTCAGACCATCCAAGATGTAGATGAGTTTGTTTCTTCATCAGATTTGTTGAAATGTAGCATTGCATCACTTGCTCACCAATGGATGCTCTGCAGTGAATGGGTGCCGTCAGAATGAGAGTCCAAACAGCTGATAAAAACATCTCAATAATCCACACCACTCCAGTCCATCAGTTAACATCTGGAGAAGACAAAAGCTGCATGTTTGTAAGAAACAAATCCATCATTAAGACGTCTTTAACTTCAAACCATTGCTTCTGGTTAAACTATGAGTCCATAATCCATAATAATGCTTCCTCAGGAGAGAAATCTGCACAGATCCAGCACTGTTTGCAAGCCAAAACAGCTCTAAACCAATATGCGGGTACCATTTTGATGTGAGAGACAACAGGAGCTGTAAGCGACAGTTTAAATCTAAAAGCATCTTGATTGGGGCCCTAGTGGTGCGAGGACCCTATTGGAATTGCTCAGTTTCTTCTTCTTCTCCAAAATGAATCGCATTTTTGAGGGCCTAGACATGCTCGAAAACTCATGACATGACATGACTCATGACAAACTCATGGCAAAATGGCTCAATAGCGCCACCTATAAAATTTCAACGAAGTGCCCCTCGAGCTATGTTTCAGATACATGTACAAAATTCGGTAGACACATGTAACACACCAATACCTACAAAAAGTCCCCCGGTACGAAGTCCAAAACCCAACAGGAAGTCTGTTATTTTTAATTTTCTAAGTAAGTTTTGTGCCGTTTTTGCCATGTTCAGGCGTTATTTAAACAAACTCCTCCTAGAAATTTATTTAGATCAACACCAAATTTTGTCAGTGTAACCTAAATCCCTTTGGCCACATACTGTACACACTACAAGTTTCAGGAGTGACAACAACATTTAAATGCGCGAGTGAGTCCCATAAATTATCGTTCCATGTGTGTACAGAACAGCAGACACTCCCACATTTGTAACTATAGCAACATTTTGCCATCTTGCAGGAGTGAAGAAGAATTTAGCCATTTGGTATCTGCCGTTTTTTGGGCTAAGGACTCTTTATGTCTGTCGATTTTAACTAAACTACCACAGGGCAGTCGTGGTATAGAGAGTTGGACTTGTAACCTGAAGGTTGTGGGTTCGAGTCTCAGGTCCGGCAGGGATTGTAGGTGGGGGGAGTGAATAACCAACACTCTCTCCACCCTCAATACCACGACTGAGGTGAGACCCTTGAGCAAGGCACCAAACCCCCAACTGCTCCCCGGGCGCCGCAGTGCCCACATACAGTAGTGTATGTTCACTGCTGTGTGTGTGCACGTTGGATGGGTTAAATGCAGAGCACAAATTCCGAGTATGGGTCACCATACTTGGCCACACACCACTTCCCTTTCCCTTTCCTGATAGGCCTGATAGGCTGCTTTAGAGAGTGCTGTCTTGCAGTGTTGCCATATCCTCATATTTACAAGCGCTTTTAGGCATGTTGATGGTCTTAGCACATAAAAATAGGCTTTTTATGGAGTTAATAAAGTGGTCTGCTGTGGATATTATATATATATACAGTTGTGGTCAGAATTATTGGCACCCTTGATAAATATGATCAAAGAAGGCTTCGAAAATTAATCTGCATTGTTAATCCTTTTGATTTTTTATTTAAACAATTCACAAAAATCTAACCTTTCATTGGATAATAAGAATTTAGAATGGGGGGAAATATCATTATGAAATAAATGTTTTTCTCTAATACACATTGGCCACAATTAACATCACCCTTTTATTCAATACTCTTTGAAACCAGCATTTGTCAGTTTAACAGCTCTAAATTATCTCCTATAATGCCTGATGAGGTTAGAGAACACCTGACAAGAGATCAGAGACCATTCCTTCATCCAGAATCACTCCAGATCCTTCAGATTCTCAGCTCCATGACGGTGCTTCTTCTCTTCAGTTCACCTCACTCATTTTCTACAGGGTTCAGGTCAGAGGACTGGAATGGCCAGCAGAAGCTTGGTTTTGTGCTCAGTGACCCATTTTTGTGTTGTTTTTGAGGTTTGTGTTTGGATTATTGTCCGGTTGGAAGATCCAAACATGGCCCATTATCAGATTTCTAACAGAGTCAGTCACTTATTGATTTTTATCTGTTGGTATTTGATAGAATCCATGATGCCATGTGTCTAAACAAGATGTCCAGGACCTCCAGCAGAAATATAGGCCCACAACATCACAAATACAGCAGTATATTTCATTGTACACATGGGGTACTTTTCATCCCTGTGTCCACCAAACCCATCTTGAGTGTTTGCTGCTAAAAAGCTCATTTTTTACTTTCATCTGACCATAGAAGCCAGTCCCATTTGAAGTTCCAGTCGTGTCTGATAACTGAATATGCACTTTTGGCTTCAGTAGATGTTAACTGATGGACTGGAGTGGTGTGGATTACTTGTGGATTATTGTGATGTTTTTATCAGCTGTTTGGATTCTCATTCTGACGGCACCCATTCACTGCTGAGGATTGGTGAGCAAGTGATGTGATGCTACAATGCTACATTTCTCCAAAAATGATGAACAAACAAAATCACATCTTGGATGGCCTGAGAATGAGTATTACCATAAATTTTCATTTTTGGGTAAACTCTTCCTTTAATGCTTATCCTGTGGTTAACATTACTTTCATAAAAATGGCAAACATCAGACAAGTTTTGTTCTTCTGCAAGACACCTAAACATTGCTAAAGTCATCAATATGTCAAGGTTTTGGAGTTCCTTACATGCATGCAATTATAACTTAAAGCATTCACTTTCACATTTAAACATTGTTACTCCTAAATCTGTGCATGTCTGTACGTGTACACTGTAATTGTTTTGTCTGCTAAACAGTTTGTTTTTCTCTCTTTAGAACTGCCACCCACTCAATGTGACAAACAGTAAGGTTTTCCCAATAAACAGATCCCGAGACATGGTTGGAAAGTATACATGCTTTGTGAGCTTTACATTTAGAGGGCAAAATTACTCTGCTGCCCAGACTACAGAAATCTACAGTCACCCTGAGGATTACGGTAAGTGACTATTCAAAATCTGGAAGGACTCCAGAGGCCTATAGAGCTGCATAACTACTATTACAGTCTATTATTATTATACTCTAGGGGAACAAAAAGGACAAGGCCATTACTTGGGCAATACCCTATGGCACAAAAGCTAAAAAGATACATCTTTGTACGTTACTTACATGATTGTTTTAGGTTTTAGCACAACTTTGATTAAAGGTTTTGATCCAGTGCACTTAAAATGTTAAATAGTGTATATAAACAAACTTATTTTATTTCAGCTTTTCCTCTTTTCGTTTAGTTTAACTTGGTGTTCTAAATAAGGAAAACTGAAAACTGGAAAAAATAAATAAATAAATTACAGACATGCTAAAAAAAACAAAACTAATAAAAATAACAAAAACCACACCACAAAATTATTACAATTTTAACTGAAATGAAAACGAAAAATATAAAAACTAATTCTAAATATTAATAAAATTATAATAATGTCTCAGTTATACTAAAATAACACTGCTTGGAATCCATTGAGGATCCAACATCTAGTGAACTACATTTTAGCACTATGAAGACAATTCAAATAAATATTGTGTTTTGCAAGTCTGTCCTATTAAGAAATTAACTAATATAATTTTGCAATAAAGATATGGTTTTTAAAAAGAAATAAATGCTTTAGAAAATAAATAAATCCACTTTGGAGCAAGAGATGGCAGTAGAGCTAAAGTGAAAATGTTCAGAGTTTCTGTGGCTTGATCGATATTGTGATAAATGTGTTTTGTTAACAGTGGTGACACAGCCTGAAATCATCTATCCAAAAGATGAAACAAAAAAAGTAACACTTGGTGAGTGATAATGAGGATATTTTAACTCCTCTTCTGCTGCTTTATATGTACATTAGTGTTAGTTTGTGTTTTATAGGAATAGTTCATTCAAAAATGAAAATTTGCCAACATTCTCCTTATGCTCACAATATCAAAGACGTAGATGAGTTTGTTTGTGTATATGTGTGTGTGTGTGTGTGTGTGTATACAGTTCCCTCCATAAGTATTGGAACAGTAAAGAAATTGCTCTGTTGACTGTGGAGTCAAGACATTTGCAAATATGATTAAAAGATACCCTTGCACACAATCACAGCAGTGAGTCTGTGACCCATAGACATCACCAGACTCTTTGAAAGACTTTTCCCAGCCTTTAATGCAGTCAATTCCAATTGTTGCTTGTTTTGGGGAGTTTCTGCCTTTACTCTCCTCTTCAGCTGCTGAAACTCATGTTCAATCAGATTTAAAAAGATTGACTTGGGAAATCTAAGACTTTCCATTTCTTTGCTCTTATAAATTCCTTGACTGAACTGGCAGGGTGTTTTGGGTCATTGTCCTGATGCAATATGAAGTACTTTCCAATGAATCTGGTGGCATTTTCTTGAATATTGGTAGGCAAGATGGTTTTGTACCCTTCCAAATTCATTCTGCTACTGTCATCATACATTAAGTCATCAGTAAAGTTGAGAGGGCCTGTTCCAGAGGCAGCCATGCATGCCCATGCCATGACACCACCTCCACCATGCTTTACAGATGAGGCTGTATGCTTGGGATCATTGCAGTTCCCTTTTTTCTCCACATTTTTGCTTTCCCATCACTTAGATAAAGGTTCATCTTTGTCTCATCGGTCCATAAACACAGTTCCAAAACTCTTCTGGCTCACCTTTGTGCTTTTTTGCCAACTCTAATCTTGCCTTTCTATTTTTGGTGCTGGTCAGAGGTTTGCATCTTGCTGTGTAGCATCTGTAATTCTGTGTCAAAGTCTCCTGAGGACAGTAGATTGTCAGAGCATCACCCCAGCTTTCTGGAAGTTGTTGGTGATTTTACAGACACGTCTTTTAGGATTCATTTTCACAGCTTTTATGATTTGTCTGTCATCAGCTAATGTTGTTTTCTCAGCCGATCAGGTCGTTGTTGGTTGTTGGTGTCGCTGGTGGTTTCCAAACTCTTGATTTCTCCATGCCCTTTGTTTTTGCTAGAGCTCTAATTGACTTCCTCTTTTCTTTTAGCATACAAATTGCTTGCTTTTCTCTCAAAGTCAGCTCCCTCATCTTCATCCTGGTCTGTGTGTGTCATCATCGAATGCAAGATTCAGAATACAGAAGTAATGGATATAACTGATACGACACATTCCCTGCTTTTAATATCTGAAGAATTAATGCAACAGGACACAGCTGATCACTTAGAAAGACCTGTGAGGCAACTGCTCCAATACTTATGCTCACATCAGATAGAGGGATGAAACACTAAAAGTGCTGCTCTTTTTATTTGGTAAAACATATATATGTTCAATCACCCAATAATAAAATGTGACATTCTGTAGTTTTGTCTCATATTCATCTTTTAATCATATTTGCAAATGTCTTGACTCCACAGCCAACAGAGCAATTTTGTCTTTATTGTTCCAATACTTTTGGAGGGCACTGTGTGTATATATATATATATATACACTTTTAATTTGGTTAATAATGTATGGGGTGCAATGCAAGCGATGGACAATTTTATACTGTTTCTCTTGCTTTGTTGCAAATAAATATACTGCCCAATATGTTTTAAGGCCTCATTTCTTTAAATTTTTAAAAGTTTTGACTGAACTGTCCGTTAAGCTCAAGAAATGAATTGGAATTTCAATTCTGATCTAGCCTGGTTTAGGCCTACATAAGTATGTGTTTGAAAAGTGCAATAACGTTGTGTTATAATGTCACCACAGGTGAAAGTTACACTCTGAACTGCAAAGCTCTTCTTGGGAAGAACAACAGAGAAGAAGAAACTTTTATTTTCTGGTATAGTGACTCTGAATCTCTTGATCTGAACTTCAGCTCAAGCATGTAAGGACAAAGGAAATGCATGAATATTTTATGCATTATATATATATATATATAGGCTATAATAGAAAGAGAAAGAGAGTGCTTTATAAATGATGTGACTAACCACTTTGCTTTTGCGTGTTTCCTTTTATCAGTGTGAATGAGGGTGACCGGAATTACTTGCTTTCTGTTTTATACATCCAAGAAGTCACAGAAGAATATTTATACACTAATCTCACCTGTTGGGTTATACACGCAGCAGGTTCAGATTTTGGAAAAGTCTTTCTTATTCCAGGTGGGCTCTAGTTCATCTTGTACTCTTGTACAATATTAGTTAAAGTCTCCTCTTTTCTAACCTGCTTTCTCGTCTTTCTCTCTCCAGCGAGTCAGAATGAGCGCTATTACTGGATCGGTCTTGGTCTGGTGGCTCTGCTCCTATTACTGTGTGCTGTTGCGTTTCTCTTTAGAGTCGATCTGGTTCTGGCTTACAGGGCTGTTTGCTCGTCTGCTGCCATAAGCAGTGGTACGTATTTTTATCTCAGATTCATTTATTTTATTGACTGTTCTCTGTAGAGATGCTTTCAAGTAGATTGACTTCAATGACCATGTCATTAGTTTAGTTTTAAGTGATTATAAGTGCCTATAAATACTTAGCCTTTCACAAAACAATTTCAATTTCACAAAAACATCACAATATATATTATTTATTTATTTGTATTAAATTAAATTAAATTTCCATTATAGTAAGGTATCTGAATGGTTTTTTATTTGTAATTTGAAATATAGTAGTTTTGTTTTAAGTCAGCCCAAATTAAACATAGTAAAAAAAATACTACCATAATGTATGTTACCATTTCAATTAATTATGAGATTATGAGTTTTATATATATTATGAGAATAAAATGAACTGAAAATAATGTTGCAATGCAAAAATCTTAATTTTTGTAAAATATGACTTGACATGTTTGGGCAATGTTTCCCAGCTTTAATAGATATTTGTCATTCTTTACTAAATCAACACATTAGAGGAGATTATTTTAGAGTATAATATTGACTGCAAACCTGCATCGTTTTATGAGACAAACATGTATCATCTATTCCAATATTGTGATGTTTTTCAAGAAACCAATTACAAATATGTATCAAAGCTGAGAAACACTACCTAAACATGTCTAGATTTTACCTTATAATACAAAAAATAAATAATAATAATGAGTGCACCAAACAGCATAGCTTGATCATCAGTATTTGGGCAGTTGACAAATAAAAATTGGACTGTGTCCTATGGTGTGACATAGCAAAAATGTTGGGGGAAAAAAAAATTGCATAAAACTAACATGAGAAAAATGTATCTTCACTCTTAGAGTTACAAATAGCATGAGAGAGAGTTTTTTTTAGGTTTTTTTTTTTTTTTTTTTCGTCACACCATAGGACACATTGATACGTCAACTACCAATTTATTTTCATGATTATATAGAATTTCTTTTTATATATATATATATATATTTACATTTATTTATAATTTAATAAAAAATATTTAAATTGTGATAATTCTTGTTATATTTTTATTGTTATTTTATTTTTGTAAGTGTGGATTTTCCTCATGCTTTATTTAAGATGGCAAGTCGTACGATGCGTATGTGAGTTACCTGCATGGTGATCAGCTCAGCTCAACTTCTGCGATGACATTTGCATTGGATTTCCTTCCTGTGGTGCTGGAGGATCTTTATGGTTATAAACTCTTCATCAGTGGTCGTGATGAACTTCCTGGGGAAGGTAAACATCCTGTCACATGATCACACCAACACAGCTCTAATGACACACAGTAAAAACCTGTAAAAAAATATTAAAAGGCATGTTTGAATTAAATCACTGAAAAATCTTAATGGTAAAAATGTATATTGTCTATGCAACATAACACTCCAAAAATATTTACATTTAAAATTAATATTTATCTATTTGAATTGCATTTGGATTACACAGTTTTAACATAAACTAATAAACTTAATGTGATGCAAATTTGTCAGTCATGCATAAATGGTTTCTGTAGTAGTAATTTCCATACTTTTTAACGGAATAAATGTTTGTTTGTTTTTTTTCACCGTGAACAGATTTATGATGAGTTTAACCAGTTTAAATTAATGCATTTTGAAAATGATTATTTAAATAAAATCAAATAGATGCTAATAATGTTAGTAATAAACTATGCCATGATTTCGAATGCAGAAATATTACATCTATGTTTGACAAATATGCATCATATTAGTTTGTTAAAACTCTGTAATCCAGTGTTATTTTAGTATCTTTGAGGTACTCTTATAGTTTTTATTCATATTTAGAATCAGTTTTTATTTTCCATTTTCATTGTAATTTTAAAGTTTTAGTATTTTTTTGTTTTTAAAATTCATTGAATTTCATTGTAAAATAATAAATGATATTTCAGTTTTAGTTAACTATAATTACCCCGGTCTAATCCAAATGGATGGACATTTTAAATGCAATTCAAATTCCTCAATCTTCAGGCCTAAATATTTCCTTGGCTGTTTATTGTAGCACAATCATACTTCAAAACAAGCGTTTTACATTAATCGACTCTCTTTTTCAGCGGTGCATGAAGTCATTGCTGACAGAATGAGCCGAAGCAGAAGGCTGATCATTGTTCTTACATCACAGAGCTGTGTGTCGCCTCATACTGACGCCACCAAGAGCCTTTTACCTGATAAACTCCCCATATTAGACCGTGATGTGCAACTGAAAGCAACAAATACTTCCTCTGACCAAATATGGGCCGCTTACGAGCAGCGGGTGGGTCTGTATGACGCTTTAGTGAAGCAGGGTCTGAAAGTCATCCTGGTGCAGGTGGAGGACGGTGTTGAAGAGGCTCTGCTGCCCGAATCTTTGCGTTACATCAGCCGCACCAAAGGCATCCTCAAATGGAGGCAAAGCTCCAGTAATCGGGGGAACAGAAGCTTCTGGAAACACATGCGCTATCAAATGCCTCCAGCGAAGCGGCGGAAGAGCCAAGAGCTGACAGTGCTTTGAGATCTCTTTGACCCCAGAAACACTCTACACAAGTACATGAAATCGTTATGAAGTGTTTATAGATACATGACTCAAGTGTGCTACAAGAATGCACACTTAGGGGCCGTTCACACAGAATGCGTTTTTACATTCCAATGCGCTACTTTTCCATTGTCTTTCTATGTAAACGTGATATGACTGTAGAGCGCTGCTTTTTAAAGTTTCAACTTTTACACGCAGCGCCGCTCATCAATTTCAGTTCCAAAACAGTGGACCAATCAGAAGACCCCGGAGGCGGGGCAAGCTTTGCAAGGGTTTGTTTACACTAGCATGTTGGCATGGCAGCTGTGTTGGAACATGGCAGAGGAGGAATTCTGCGCTATGCTTTTTAAAGTCCCCATGAAATCAAAATTGAAGTTTTTTGGCTTTTATTATGAATATGTTAGCCTTAACGTTATCGCTAAGTTAGCGTGATCCACAATTTGCATTTACTAGATATAACCATCTAGCACTTCAGTGGACCTTTAAAACCATTCCTGAGCACTTTGTCTTGCGTTTTTAGATGCAAAGACGCATTCTGTGTGAATGGCCCAGTTTACGATGCATGAGTTTGTGTATTTGTGTAGAGAAGGTTTGTTGCATTTGTGTGAAGAACCTTTGCCAAGTATCTTGTAACTGTGATGAAAAACTACAAAAGAAAGACAGGTGATGAAAGTTAACAATAAACATCAAATATATGTATATAGAAGGGTTTTTTCAATAGAACTCTATTTGTTTAATAAATTTCCTGAATTATTTTTATATTCATTTGTTAATGCAGCATGTTGAACTAGTGCATATACAGTTAGGTAGTTTGTGTTTACAATTGAGACAGGAGTTTCTACTTTTTTATATGTTTGTTTTTTATTATTTGTTATGAATTATTATTATTCCTATTTTTTCCAGAATTATTTAATATCTAAAAAAATACTTCAAGCTTTTAGAAGTGGCATTGTGACTACAGTTCATGTCAGATAAAATATTGTTAATGTTTTTTAGAAGAAACTAATAAAAAAAAAAATAATCTTGTGCAGTGATTTTGTATTTTGTATTTTGTATTTGTTTGTTTGTTTGTTTGTTTGCTTGTGAGGTGACCTTAGGTGTTTTGACAGGCGCCATCAAATAAAATGCATTAATATTATTATAAAAACATTCAGTGATGTTTCATTGATTCATCTCATAGCCTAAAATAATTATTTATTACAGTGCATCTAATAAATATTTGTCAAATATGTCACTCTCATAAATAATAAATATTATACACTGAAAAAAAGATTAGAAATTTCACCATTAATTACAAAGAAACTGCCAAAACAACACATTGTGTATTTAAGCTGTCTATGGCCAGCAAAGCTTAATGACTATATTAGGACAATGTGCTTAATCATGTAAGCAGTGTATTAAATCATGCTAGAGATGTGCTAAATCATACTAGCGACATGTTAATATATACTAAATCAAGCTAGCAACATGATAAATCATGTTAACAACATGGTAACTCTTGCTAGCAATGTGTTAAATCATGCTAACAGCGTCGAAACTTGTTAACAATTTGCTAATTCATGTTAGCAACATGCAAACACATGCTAGCAATGTGTTAAATCATCCTACCATCATGTAAATTTGTTAAATCAAACAAGCAACATGCTAATTCATGTTAGCAACATGTTAAATCATGTTAGCAATGTGCTGATTATCATAACAACATGTAAAAACATGCTAGCAAACTCTTAATTCGTGTTAGCAACTTGTTCAAACATACTAACAATGTGTTAAAACATATTAGCAACATGTTAAATTAAGTTAGTAACTTAAGCATTTTAGCACGTTAGAACATTTTATTGACTTCAAGTAAAATCTTCAAACTTAAAGCTTTAAGTTCTTGAAAACTTTCAAACAAGGCTTTGTCAAGCCAACATCAACTCATCTATATCTGCACTAGTCAACATCTGAAGTGGATCAAAACCTTTCAGCAAAGTTGTCCTAAAACCAAAATGCATTAAAGTCTTATGACAACTTCGATTAACTTTTTTTGTATCCACTTCAAATGTTGACTAGGCTACTGTAGCCTATGTTATCTATCTATGGTTGCTTGCAACTTAAATGGTAAAAGAACAAGGTAAGAACAGGTTATTGCAATTATTATTATTGATAAATGTAGCTATTTCATGTTTTGAGAGCAGCTAAGGCAGATTTGAGTGATTTTCATCATTTAGGGGGTTTCCTCTGCACACCATTGTCAAAGATTGCTGTAACTGGCTGTAGATCACTTTACTCAGCACTGAAGAGAAAACAGGAAGTTCTTGCGCTGCTTGTGGCTTTAGGCTACTGTATGTTGGTGGATTTTTCTTATATTGCTTCATTTCCACATAAGTTCATACGCGTGAGCTCTGAACATGTCATCAAATGGCAGTCAGCCGCCTGAACTCAAACAATGAATGCAAATGACACATACGTCTAATAGAAAGTGTTTTCTACAATGTCTAAATAACACACTCTCCTCACTAAAGCACATGATTTGAGTCATTCATGTCAGTGGAGCTAATATTTTGTGATGAGTTATGCTGTAAGTTAAGGTTAAGGGTTTGTTCTGACCACTAACCTTGTAATTATGAGCGATAATACAGTGATGCTTGCATTATTTATTTAATACATTTATGTATTTATTATTATTTTTAAATATTTTGATTTAATAATGTTCTGCTTATTTTTATTTATTAAGATTTATTTATACATTTATGTGTTTGTATACATTTTTTTAAATATATTTTTTATACATTTTTATGTTTTTTCATTAAATTGTAAATTGCATTTGTATTTATTTATTTATTATTTTAAGGGATTATTGAATTTGAAGCCTGTATTGAATGCAATGTCATCTTGAATAAAAGCATCTGCCACATGCACAGATATTAATGTAATAAAGTGTTTATTGATCTTTCTCCAAAAGGCTCAAAATGTACCTTTTTAACATTTTATGTACTTTAAACCAGTTAAAACTAGTTTGATCCCTTTAATCTCTTCTTATGATATCCTGTCTGTTTTCTAAGGTAAAAGGCCAAGAATGAGAGATAAAGTGCAAGATTATCTGATAGAAGAGTTGAGTAAATTGCGATACATCCTCTTTCATCTGCTCAACGCTAGTTGAAAATAACTGAAATAACGCCAGCTTCACTTGAACTCATCCGGAGCCCGTTACACATGCTGGCATAAAGGTACCTCTCTTTCTTTTCCTGTACAGTCACTAACATGGTGCTGAATTATGGTTAAATAGTTATAAACTGAAGTTTTACCCTTTAAACTTTGAGATGAATTGCTTTACAGGGATGATGATGATGATGATGATGAAGATGATGTTACAAATAATTTTGCTCCTGACTAAATCTGTTCTGGTCTCTTCATATGGATTAAACCCCACAGGTATCTTCATACGAGCATATTTGTTATAAAAATGTTAAGATTGATTGATCTATTTCATTTGTTTAAAAAATAGATATTTGTGTTGTTGACAAATTGACAGATTTTAAGTTAAAACGACATGCTTATATGTTATTGGTCGGCAAAGAAAAATGATTTTCTCAAACAATAAACTGGTTGACCTCTTTATTTATTTATTTATTTATTTGCACTTTTTTAATAGATATTATTGTTGACAAGTGAACAGATTTTTCAGTAAAATTCTGAAATGCTTTTGAACAAAGAAAAATATTTTTGTCCAAAAATAAAGTTATTTGATTTTTTTAAGGATTGTTGAACTGAATCTTAATATGCATAATATTAGCTCTTGACTGAATCTGATCTGATGTCTTCATCAGCTAACTTCATATTAGCATATTTGTTATAAAAATGTATATTTGGGTTCTTGATGAACGGACAGATTTTCTCGTCAAGAGTAGATTCTGAGATACTTTTTAGTCTGGAAAAAAAAAATATATATATATATATAATTATTTTTACTGAACTGAATATTCATAAGCATTCAGATCATTTTGCTCCTGACTGAATCTGTTGGCCTTTTCATATGCATTAAACTTTACTGGAAATTTTCTTTTTGGCATATTTGGTTATAATTTGGTCCATAACCACTTGTAAGTCATTCAGATATCACCACAACAGCTGGATTGAAACCCATGTGTCTCTTTTTTTCTCAGTTCGGTGTGAAAGAGACGATGCAAGGAAGACACAGGCAGTGAGAGCTGGAGAATCTTTATATCTGCCCTGTCCGAATCTCCAGTGCTTTGAAGAGACTGTAAACAGCTCGTATGTTTGGTTCAGAAACCTCAACACAACAAAGCAGGTCGAGCGGATCGGGACGGAGGAGAGCGAGCGCGTCCATTACCATCAGTCTGTCCTATACATCCTCTGGTTAAACCGGAACGACACGGGACGATACATCACACACTGGTGATCACACACATCCATTCAGCTCTCAATGCACATCCATGTTGTTCCAAACCTGTCTGACATTTATTAAATATGGAAGGTATTATTTAGAAAACACAACTTTCCATGCATCAAAAATGCAAATAACCAGCATGAAGTAATGCATATCACTATATGTGTGGTAATATCAATGGAGCCTGATATGAATGTGTGTGTTTTCCTGTAGGTGGTATGAAAAGGGTCGATGTGCTGAATATGAAACAGATGTTGTGGTTTATGAGGAGTTCAGCACGGATCTCTTGTACCATACATTGTCAGAGCAGGTGGCGTCAAGAATCCAATGCCCCGTGTGTGAAGATGTGCAGGGCTCGATCGTCTGGTATAAGGTCTGTTTGGGTGGATGTTTGCAGTGTGTGAGTCAGAAAAGAGAGTGAGAGGCGCTGATCACTCTTCATTTGATCTGATCGGTGATGTTACACAAGAAGAATATCCTGTTTACTTGGAAACATGAAGTAGAATTTTACATTGACTAAAGCAAACGGGCAATGTATCAAATATAGATATGTGTGTGTGTGTGTGTGTGTGTGTATACAGTGCCCTCCAAAAGTATTTGAACAGTGAGGCCAATTCCTTTATTTTTGCTGTAGACTGAAAACATTTGGGTTTGACATCAAAAGATGAATATGAGATGAGAGATTAACATTTCAGCTTTTATTTACAGGTATTTCCTTAGAAGATAGCACCTTTTGTTTGAACCCACCCATTTTTCATGTTACCAAAAGTATTGGAACATGTGACTGACAGGTGTGTTTTGTTGCCCTGGTGTTTCCTATTAATTGATTATTCAAACAATAAATAGCACTGAATGTCTGCGCTCAGTTTCAGATCCGTGCAGACTGCATTTATAGTTAGTTAGACGTGTAACCAACATGAAAACCAGAGAGGTGTCTATGGGTGAAAAACGAGCAATTGTGAAGCTGAGAGAAGATGAAAAATCAATCAAACCCTTGCAGAAACACTGGCAATAGCAAGTACAACCATTTGTACAACTCTCCTGAGGAAGAAAGAAACCACTGGTGTACTAACACACCTCAAACGGGTAGATCAAGGAAAACATCTGCAGTTGATGACAGAAACATTGTGACAGCTGTAAAGAAAGACCCTAAAACAACTGTTAGTGACATCAGCAACAACCTCCAGAGGGCAGGAGTGAAGGTATCACAATCTACTGTTCGCAGAAGACTTCATGAACAAAAGTACAGAGGCTACACCAGAAGATGCAAACTACTCATTAGCAAGAAGAATAGGAGACGAGACTCAAAAATTCTGGGACAAGGTTTTATGGACTGATTTTATGGACCAAAGTGATGGAAAGGCTAAAGTTTGGAGAAAGAAAGGATCTGCTCATGATCCCAAACATACAAGCTCATCTGAAACACAGTGTACACAGGTGTACATTATAGTACACATTACACAAGTAATGTAATGGCTTGGGCTTCCATCGCTTCTTCTGGGACAGGCTCATTAATCTTCATTAATGATGTAACACATGATGGCAGCAGCAAAATTAATTCAGAAGTCTACAGAAATATTTTGTCTGATAATTTACAGAAAGATGCAACCAAACTGATTGTGAGATCCTTCATCATGCAGCAAGATAATGACCCAAAACATAGTGCCAAAACAACAAAGGAGTTCATCAGGGGCAAGAAGTGGACGGTTTTACACTGGCCAAGTCAGTCTCCACACTTAAACCCTGTAGAGTATGCATTTTACCTGCTAAAGAAGAGACTGAAGGGAGTAACCCCCCAAAACTGAAAGAGGCTGCGGTGAAAGCCTGGAAAAGCATCACAAAGGAAGAATGCAAAAGTTTGGTGATGTCAGTGGGTCACAGGCTTGATGCAGTTATTGAAAGCAAAGGATTTACAAATAAATATTGTCTTTCACTTTAATCTATGTTAATTCGATCTGTTCCAATACTTTTGGTAACATGAAAAATGGGTGGGTTCAAAACAAAAGGTGCTATCTTCTAAGTTGTGTGTCAGATCCAGATGAAAGAGTCACAGCCATATCAACCTGCAGCCCAAGACCGGTTGCCCACTGAAGCTAAGCAGGGTTGAGCCTGGTCAGTACCTGGATGGGAGACCTCTGGTGAAAACTAGGTTGCTGTTGGAAGAGGTGTTAGTGAGGCCAGCAGGGGGTGCTCACCCCTCTGTGTGGGTCCTAACGCCCCGGTATAGTGACGGGGACACTATACTGTCAAAAAGCACTGTCTTTCGGATGAGACGTTAAACCGAGGTCCTGACTCTCTGTGGTCATTAAAAAATCCCATGGCACTTCTCGTAAAGAGTAGGGGTGTAACCCCGGTGTCCTGGCCAAATTCCCTCTACTGGCCCTTATCAATCATGGCCTCCTAATAATCCCCATACACTTGATTGGCTCTATGACTCTCTCCTCTCCACCTGTAGCTGGTGTGTGGTGAGCGCACTGGCGCCATTGTGCTGTGGCTGCCGTCGCATCATCCAAGTGGATGCTGCACACTGGTGGTGGTTGAGGAGAGACCCCCCCCACATGATTGTAAAGCGCTTTGGGTGTACAGCAATACACAATAAAGCGCTATATAAATGCATCATTCATTCATTCATTCATTCAAAATACCTGTAAATAAAAGCTGAAATATTAATCTCTCATCTCATATTCATCTTTTGATGTCAAACCCAAATGTTTACAGTTTACAGCAAAAATAAAGGAATTGGCCTCACTGTTCAAATACTTTTGGAGGATACTATATATATATATAGTGTAATTAATGTGTATATAAATGTTCACTCATATTGCTAAAAATGTACTTCAAATTACATAATTATATAATAAAAAATGTATAATAAAAATTTTCACTAGGTTTATTTCATATACACTAGAAATAAAATGCTATAGCGCTTTCTGCTTTCAAGGTTAATCGATGTGTAACTTTGTAATTTTCTATAAAATATTTGTGAAAAAGTGGGGGAAAAAATTTGAAAAATATTTGTGAAAACGTTTCAAATTAAATCCTACACCACATTTTCCCCCAATGTATTTAAAAGGGTCATAAATTCCTTTATTTATTTATTTATTTATTTATTTGTGTATGTATGTATGTATGTATGTTTATGTATGTAAATGTATTTCCTAATGTGTATGGAAGCTAAAAAATACAAAAGGTAATTGCAATTTTTATCTCATAATTCAGTTTTTTTTCATCACGCGATTTTGAGTTTATGCCTCGTAATTCTGAGTAAAAAAATTCATAATTGCTAGACAAACACAAACTAAAAATAACAAAAAAAAACTTAATTGTATATAAACACAATTATAATAAAAAAGTTGCATATACCCTTATTTATTTTTTTATTCAGGTGGGGGGAAAAAACAGAATTGTGAGATATACACTTGCAAATTGCAAGAAAAAATTTGGAATTAAAAAGTCAAAAATACCTATTTAGTTTTTTTATTCAATGGAAAAAACCTGAATTGATATATTGTTAAGAAAAAAAAACTGTTTTATCAGGTATTTTATTCCATGGTGAAAAAAAAAACTCTAAAAGTTGTAGCTAATTTCAGTCATTGCCTTGTGCAGAAACGACCTTCCATACTAAAATAGTCCACAAATAATGCTGATAAGATTTTATACATGAAAATCAGTCATAATTTATACATTTTTATTATTTAGCCAATTTAGCCATAATTTAATCATTTTCTATCCTGTTTTTGATCTGTTTAAAGGGGCTTGTCTCCTTTAAGACGTGAACATAAATGCCCACTGCTGTGATTGTCTAACATCTCTGCTTATGAAATAAGCATTATTCATGTGAAACTATTGAAACACGATTGTTTACAGCTGCTGCAATGAACTAATCGTGTAAAGTGTGGATTACACTGTGATGTTTACATCTGCTGATCAAAGGTTGCTTTCTTTTGTGGTAGAATTTCTCTCTTATTCCAAACCAAGAGCCAGGAAATGTTTTACGAATTCAAAACTCTTCAAAAGAAAGCGAAGGCATTTACACCTGCGTGTGCACCTGGGAGCATCACGGGATAAAGCACAACTCCTCTGGATCCCGCAGCCTGAGCATCAAACCACAGACCATCAACACTCCTCCAAAGTTTCTGCTGCCCATCAATAACTCCATTGTGATCGTTGATGTGGGTGAGGAAACACATTCAGATCAATTATCATCATAACGCTGCTTTATCTTTCTCTCTTAACCCTGCTATGTTAAAATTCTCTGTACCACCTGAATTGGATTTTGTACAATTTTTGTACTTTTAACATTAATACTTATACTTCTCCCATGTTAAATTTTTTTTTTAATAAATAACATGAACACGATTTTATGTTCTGCACAAAATGTGAATATTATAAACAGTACTTTGAATATTTCTTAAATGTAGATTTGTTTTTTGTTGTTGTTTTTTTTTGTGTTTTATGATTTTATTTTTTTTATTTTTGTTTTATGCTTTTATTTTTAAATTTTATTTTTGCTATTAACACAATTAATAACACCATTATTAATCACAAAAATAACACCATTAAAAACTGAATAAATCAGTTAAAAACAATAAACCATTAACATTAATACTTCTCACACATTTCTAAGAAATAAGCATGAGAACCTATGATTTTGAAAACTATTTATCTGTTTTTAAAACAATTGTTCGTTTTTTTTCACAAAATGGCAATATTATAAATAGAATTTAAAATACTATTGAATTATAAAAAAAAAAAATACATATACAAAAATTTGTGTACTTTCCTGAAGCCCACAAAGTAATACTTGGCACAACACCAAGATCATGGGTTCAATTCCCAGCCAAATCCACATGCGTGAATTTATAAAAATCTTCAAAAATAAAACAGAGTTAAAAACAGTAAACATGTAACATTAATATTTATGACACATTACAAATAATGAGAATGTAGTTAAAAAAAAAAAAAATTGTACATTTTTATTTTTTTATTTTTTTAATTATATATATATTTTTATTATTTTTTTACTTTTTTGTGTGTGTGTGTATTTTCCTGAAGCTCAAACAGAGTATGGCGCTCGCAACACCAAGACTATTAGTAAAATTAGCATGCATTATTTGATAAAAAGTTACACAGTGTACATTTCTTCAAATAAAAGCATCTGCCAAATGCATAAATAAAAATGTAAATACCCTCGTGCCCACAACACTTCAGAGTGTCAAAACTTTGCAAGCATGTTCACGAGAAATAGACACACAATTTCAAGAAAAGCATCCTAGGTTAACCAGTATTTTTGTCTGAAAGCCTTGATTGCTCTTGTTTCTCAGGTTCAGAAGTGATCCTCAGTTGTTCGGTCTTCTTTGGACTGACTGTGTGTGATCAGTGCTCTATTCACTGGGAGAGGAATGGGAACTTGTTGGATGGGTTCGATGGATACAAGTCGAAATACAGGTGGGAACCACAAACTACAACTATATAATTAAACTGTAGCTGAGCTACATTTTCAGAAGGGCACAAAATAATTTTTTGCACTAAACACAGCTGATCTTCTGCTCTAGTTCTTGTAGTATCTCTAATATGAATAGAAACGCTGTGATGAAGATCTTCTGTTTTTCTCCAGAGAGACAGATGGCACCATTCAGTCAGTTTTGACCATCAATAAAGTTTCTAAGTCGGACCTCCATTCAGAGTTTCGCTGCAAGGCTAAAGACTCAGTTAAAGTGATTTTTGTGTCAGTCACTTTGAACAGTAGAGGTGAGATCTTTTAATCTTATTTATGAATATAGTTCAATTGGATTACAAATGCATTATTTTACTCAAAATATGTGTATGCTATGTACACTGAACAAAATTATAAACGCAACACTTTTGTTTTTGCCCCCATTTTTCATGAGCTGAGGCCTATTTCTCTCAAATATTGTTCACAAATCTGTCTAAATCTGTGTTAGTGAGCACTTCTCCTTTGCCGAGATAATCCATCCACCTCATAGGTGTGGCATATCAAGATGCTGATTAGACAGTATGATTATTGCACAGGCGTGCCTCAGGCTGGCCACAATAAAAGGCCACTCTAAAATGTGCAGTTTTATCACACAGCACAATGCCACAGATGTCGCAAGTTTTGAGGGAGCATTGTTGTGCCATTCATCCACCACCATCACCTCATGTTGCAGCATGATAATGCACGACCCCATGTTGCAAGGATCTGTACACAATTCCTGGAAGCTGAAAACATCCCAGTTCTTGCATGGCCAGCATACTCACCCTCACCCATTGAGCATGTTTGGGATGCTCTGGATCGGCGTATATGACAGCGTGTTCCAGTTCCTGCCAATATCCAGCAACTTCGCACAGCCATTGAAGAGGAGTAGACCAACATTCCACAATCAACAACCTGATCAACTCTATGCGAAGGGGATGTGTTGCACTGCGTGAGGCAAATGGTGGTCACACCAGATACTGACTAGTTTTTGGACCCCCCTGGACCACCCCAATACAGTAAAACTGCACATTTTAGAGAGGCTGGCCACAATAAAAGACCAAAGGCACACCTGTGCAATAATCATGCTGTCTAATCAGCATCTTGATATGCCACACCTGTGAGGTGGATGGATTATCTCGGCAAAAGAGAAGTGCTCACTAACACAGATTTAGACAGATTTGTGAACAATATTTGAGCGAAATAGGCCTTTTGTGTACATAGAAAAAGTCTTAGATCTTTGAGCTCAGCTCATGAAAAATGGGGGCAAAAACAAAAGTGTTGCGTTTATAATTTTGTTCAGTATATATATATATATATATATATATATATAATTTATTTCAAAATATAAACACTTATTCGAAATAAGTCATAAGATGCAAGAAATCGAAGCTTTATTTTCTTGTGCTGTTTTATTCTCGGATTGTATTTCTTTGTTTTATTTTAGCATCAGTGCTCCCTGTGATTCTGGCATGCATTTGCACATTTCTTGTTTTCCTGCTGGTCGGTGGACTACTGAAGTGGTTTTCATTGGATCTAGTGCTGTTCTTAAGGGAAATTTTTGTCAAGCTCTACAGTAAAGAGGGTAAAGAATAATATTTTATAAATATTTTAATACATTTTAATAAATAATAAATACAATTTAAAATATAGCTGCGAGCAGCGATGACGGGCCCAAGCCGTCAGCATACGCCACCCCGGTGGCATCGATAAAACGGTGCCCAGCGAGCACACACATCACAGTAACCCTCTGGCAGTTTGGCAGTTAAGGGATACGGCAATTAAAGGGTTAATCCAAACCATCAACTCTGTGAAACACACACACACACAGAACAACATATAAAACTTTAAATTCTGTGAAAATATATTTTTCATTGGTAGTTGATGTTAGTTAATGCATTTACTAATGCTAACAAATGAGAAATTATTATAGTTACCAAAGGTTTTAATGATTTATTTTCCATTAACTAACATGAATAATTTTTTCTAACACAAATGAATAAAGTAAAAAATATATTGTTAATATTTAATGTTATTTGTGAATTAACCAATGTTAAAAAACAACATTATTTAACTGTTGTTAATTTACATCATTAATAAATATATACCATTTAATGTTGATCAAAATCAATTCCAAAATGTGTTAATATATTATTAAATTTTAAAGTTTTATCTTTTGAACATGACTATTTTTCTAATATTAAAAATATTTTGTTCATTGTTAGTTCGTTGTAAGTTCATACTATCAATGAAGAATTAACATGCTGTAAAATATATATTTTTCATTGTTAGTTCATGTTAATTAATGCATTCCCTTCTGTTAACAAATGAGACTTAATTATAAAGTGTTATCAAAACCTTTAATGCTTTATAAGCATTTTTTAAGGATTTTATTGAGAAGTTTAAACAGACCCTCTCTCTCTCTCTCTCTTTCTCTCCCCCTCCACACTCACTGAACTCACACAGTCAGTCACCCACCCAGTCACCTACCGCACACATTAGAAGCACAGTGACAGGAGATCTCTAAGTTTAAAATTTTTCTCCTCCGCATAGAGTATTGTAAATTCATGAAATTAAGCACATATCCTCACACTGTATTGTTCTGTGTATGTAATTTTTATGAAGTATTTGGAAGCTGCTCTTAAAAGATAAAAAAAAAAAAGTTTTCTCTTTTTTCTGTAACTTTAATAAATTGCCATTAAAACACCGTTCAAGATATCCTAAATCCGTCCGCAATTTAGCATCTTCAGTATTTTGGCATCATGAGAAAAAATGTTTGGTGTCATTTCCGTGTTTCTGTTTGGAGGAGTATTAATTTGTCTACAGCCCGTTTAAAAAAAAAAAACACATTAAAACAAATATAGCAGACTTCCTGTTGGTCGTAGCTAATGACTGTAAATTAGAAAGTTGTCCGGATTAATAAGAACAATTTATGTACCTAGTTTGGTGTCTGTAGCTATCATTATATATATATAATCATTAATAATTATATACCATTTAATGTTTTTCAATATTAATTCCAAAATGTGTTAATATATTATTAAATTTTAAAGTTTATCTTTTAAACATGACTATTTTTCTAACATTAAAAAGATTAATAAATGCTTTTAAAAAAAATGTTCTTTGTTAGTTCGTACTATCATGGAAGAATTAACATGCTGTAAAAATATATTTTTCATTGTTAGTTCACGTTAAATAATGCATTTCCTAATGTTAAGAAATGAGACCTTATTATAAAGTGTTATCAAAATCTTTAATGCTTTATAAGCATTTTTTTAAGATTTTAAAAAACAGACCCTCTCTCTCTTTCTCTCTCTCACCCAGCTCCTCAATCCACACAGTCACTCACACAGTCACTCACAGCCCACCCCACCCCACCCCCTCACTCAGCTGCAGGCTGACAGGGAGCTCTCACACAGCAGTCTAACAGCTCTCTGATAGTTTTTAAATTTTCTCCTAAGCATAGTGTATTGTAAATTCATGAAATTAATCACATATCCTCAGACTGTATTGTTCTGTGTATGTACTTTTTTATGAAGTGTTTGGAAGCTGCTCTTAAAAGATAAAAAAACGGTGCCCAGCGAGCACAAGCATCACAGTAACCCTCTGGCAGTTTGGTTTTAAGGGATACGGCAATTAAAGGGTTAATCCAAACCATCAACTCTGTGAAACACACACACAGAACAACATATAAAACTTTAAATTCTGTGAAAATATATTTTTCATTGGTAGTTGATGTTAGTTAATGCATTTACTAATGCTAACAAATGAGAAATTATTATAGTTACCAAAGGTTTTAATGATTTATAAGCATTTTTTAATGATTTATTTTTCCATTAACTAACATGAATAATTTTTTTCTAACACAAATTAATAAAGTAAAAAATATATTGTTAATATTTAATGTTATTTGTGAATTAACCAATGTTAAAAAACAACATTATTTAACTGTTGTTAATTTACATAATTAATAAATATATACCATTTAATGTTTATCAAAATCAATTCCAAAATGTGTTAATATATTATTACATTTTAAAGTTTTATCTTTTGAACATGACTATTTTTCTAATATTAAAAATATTTTGTTCATTGTTAGTTCATTGTAAGTTCATACTATCAATGAAGAATTAACATGCTGTAAAAAATATATTTTTCATTGTTAGTTCATGTTAATGAATGCATTCCCTACTGTTAACAAATGAGACTTAATTATAAATTGTTATCAAAACCTTTAATGCTTTATAAGCATTTTTTAAGGATTTTATTGAGAAGTTTAAACAGAGCCTCTCTCTCTCTCTCTCTCCCCCTCCACACTCACTGAACTCACACAGTCAGTCACCCACCCAGTCACCTACCGCACACATTAGAAGCAGTGACAGGAGAACTCTGATAGTTTTAAAATTTTCTCCTCTGCATAGTGTATTGTAAATTCATGAAATTAATCGCATATCTCAGACTGTCTTGTTCTGTGTATGTAATTTTTTATGAAGTGTTTGGAAGCTGCTCTTAAAAGATAAAAAAAAAAGTTTTCTCTTTTTTCTGTAACTTTAATAAATTGCCATTAAATCATCGTTCAAGATATCCTAAATCCGTCCGCAATTTAGCATCTTCAGTATTTTGGCATCATGAGAAAAAATGTTTGGTGTGATTTCCGTGTTTCTGATTGGAGGAGTATGAATTTGTTTACAGCCTGTTTAAAAAAAAAACCCACATTAAAATAAATATAGCTGACTTCCTGTTGGTCGTAGCTAATGACTGTAAATTAGAAAGTTGTCCGGCTTAATAAGAACAATTTATGTACAGAGTTTGGTGTCTGTAGCTATCATTATATATATATATATATATATATATATAAACATTAATAATTATATACCATTTAATGTTGATCAATATTAATTCCAAAATGTGTTAATATATTATTAAATTTTAAAGTTTATCTTTTGAACATGACTGTTTTTCTAACATTAAAAAGATTAATAAATGCTTTAAAAAAATTGTTCTTTGTTAGTTCATACTATCATGGAAGAATTAACATGCTGTAAAAATATATTTTTCATTGTTAGTTCAGTTAATTAATGCATTTCCTAATGTTAAGAAATGAGACCTTATTATAAAGTGTTATCAAAATCTTTAATGATTTATAAGCATTTTTTTAAGATTTTAAAAAACAGACCCTCTCTCTCTCTTTCTCTCTCTCACCCACTGCCTCAATCCACACAGTCACTCACACAGTCACTGACAGCCCACCCCACCCCCACCCCTCACTCAGTAGCAGTGACAGGGAGCTCTCACTCAGAAGCAGCTCTGATAGTTTTAAAATTTTCTCCTCTGCATAGTGTATTGTAAAATCATGAAATTAATCACATATCGTCAGACTGTATTGTTCTGTGTATGTAATTTTTTATGAAGTGTTTGGAAGCTGCTCTTAAAGAAAAAAAAAAAAAAAAGAATTCTCTTTTTTACTGTAACTTTAATAAATTGCCATTAAATCATCGTTCAAGATATCCTAAATCCGTCCGCAATTTAGCATCTTCAGTATTTTGGCATCATGAGAAAAAATGTTTGGTGTGATTTCCGTGTTTCTGTTTGGAGGAGTATGAATTTGTTTACAGCCTGTTTTTTAAAAAAACCCTCATTAAAATAAATATAGCCGACTTCCTGTTGGTCGTAGCTAATGACTGTAAATTAGAAAGTTGTCCGGATTAATAAGAACAATTTATGTACCGAGTTTGGTGTCTGTAGCTAAAACTAACCCCCCCATTTTTGACAAAAGGTGGCGCTATAGAGTGCCTCTTCCACGCCCGTTTATGAGCTTTTTCCAGTGTCTAACTATCATTAATACTGATATGTGTGTTGAGTTTCATGACATTCTAAACATGTTATCTGCCTCAAAATCACCAGAAACGAATTTTCAACTTTGACACGTTGCCATGGCAACATACTTTTAGATATCAATATTCCCTTCACAGTTATACATCGGCCGTGTTTTGACATTATTCTGGTGAAGTTTGAAGCAAATCGAGTAAAAATAAGATGCTGAATTCAAAGCATTTTGAAAATGACACACTTCCTGCAGCCAGTTGGTGGCGCTATAACTTTCAGTCATAATAGTCACATCTATCCGATCGGCATCATACAACGAACAAACCACTGGAGTTTGATCTACATCATACAATGTATGTGGACGTTATTAGGCATTTCCTGGGTCTCATTTTTCGCCATAACTTCATCGCCTCGCCACGGGCAAACCGTTCGACATATCAAAAATATCTTCGCAATTTAGCGTCCCCAATGTCTTGAGATCATGTTCACCGAGTTTGGTGGCAATCGTATGGAAATCCTCAGAGGAGTATATCAAATTCCAGAACATGCGCTTTTTAAACAGCCCTGAATAGCCGACTTCCTGTTGGGCGGAGCCTATGACATGCTGCACGGAAGTTGTTCGGCTCAATGAGTTCTATATGTGTACCGCGTTTCATATGAATACGTGCAAGTATGTGTGAGCTATACATCAAGTTTTCTGACAATTTTCCAGGGGGCGCCGTAGAGCCCCTGTGCCACGCCCGGGTCCCAGCCTCAGCGGCGTCCTAATGGCCGCAGGTTCCAACGTGCGTGCAAATTTTCAAGAGTTTTCGGGCACGTTAAGGCCCCCAAAAGTACCCGGATAGTCGAAATAAAAAATAATAAAAAAAAAAAAAAAAAAAAAAAAATAATATAGCTGCGAGCAGCGATGACGGGCCCAAGCCGCCAGTGCATACGCCACCCCGGTGGCATCGAAAAACGGTGCCCAGCGAGCACACACAATACAGTAACCCTCTGGCAGTTTGGTTTTAAGGGATACGGCAATTAAAGGGTTAATCCAAACCATCAACTCAGTGAAACACACACACACAGAACAACATATAAAACTTTAAATTCTGTCAAAATATATTTTTCATTGGTAGTTGATGTTAGTTAATGCATTTACTAATGTTAACAAATGAGAAATTATTAGTTACCAAAGCTTTTAATGATTTATAAGCATTTTTTAATGATTTATTTTTCCATTAACAAACATGAATAATTTTTACTAACACAAATAAATAAAGTAAAAAATATATTGTTAATATTTAATGTTATTTGTGAATTAACCAATGTTAAAAAACAACATTATTTAACTGTTGTTAATTTACATTATTAATAATTATATACCATTTAATGGTGATCAATATTAAAAAAAATTTAAGTTTTATCTTTTGAGCATGACTATTTTTCTAATATTAAAAATATTTTGTTCATTGTTAGTTCATTGTAAGTTCATACTATCAATGAAGAATTAACATGCTGTAAAAAATATATTTTTCATTGTTAGTTCATGTTAATTAATGCATTCCCTACTGTTAACAAATGAGACTTCATTATAAAGTGTTATCAAAACCTGTAATGCTTTATAAGCATTTTTTAAGGATTTTATTGAGAAGTTTAAACAGACTCACTCTCTCTCTCTCTCTCTCTCTCTCTCTCTCTCTCTCTCTATCTCTCTCTCTCTCCCCCTCCACACTCACTGAACTCACACAGTCAGTCACCCACCCAGTCACCTACCGCACACATTAGAAGTACAGTGACAGGATATCTCTAAGTTTTAAATTTTTCTCCTAAGCATAGTGTATTGTAAATTCATGAAATTAAGCACATATCCTTACACTGTATTGTTCTGTGTATGTAATTTTTTATGAAGTGTTTGGAAGCTGCTCTTAAAAGATAAAAAAAAAAAAGTTTTCTCTTTTTTCTGTAACTTTAATAAATTGCCATTAAAACACTGTTAAAGATATCCTAAATCCGTCCGCAATTTAGCATCTTCAGTATTTTGGCATCATGAGAAAAAATGTTTGGTGTGATTTCCGTGTTTCTGTTTGGAGGAGTATGAATTTGTTTACAGCTCGTTTTTAAAAAAAAACCACATTAAAATAAATATAGCCGACTTCCTGTTGGTCGTAGCTAATGACTGTAAATTAGAAAGTTGTCCGGATTAATAAGAACAATTTATGTACCGAGTTTGGTGTCTGTAGCTATCATTATATATATATATATATATATAAACATTAATAATTATATACCATTTAATGTTGATCAATATTAATTCCAAAATGTGTTAATATATTATTAAATTTTAAAGTTTATCTTTTGAACATGACTATTTTTCTAACATTAAAAAGATTAATAAATGCTTTTAAAAAAAAATGTTCTTTGTTAGTTCATACTATCATGGAAGAATTAACATGCTGTAAAAATATATTTTTCATTGTTAGTTCACGTTAAATAATGCATTTCCTAATGTTAAGAAATGAGACCTTATTATAAAGTGTTATCAAAATCTTTAATGATTTATAAGCATTTTTTTAAGATTTTAAAAAACAGACCCTCTCTCTCTCTTTCTCTCTCTCACCCACTGGCTCAATCCACACAGTCACTCACACAGTCACTGACAGCCCACCCCACCCCCACCCCTCACTCAGCTGCAGTGACAGGGAGCTCTCACTCAGAAGCAGCTCTGATAGTTTTAAAATTTTCTCCTCTGCATAGTGTATTGTAAATTCATGAAATTAATCACATATCGTCAGACTGTATTGTTCTGTGTATGTAATTTTTTATGAAGTGTTTGGAAGCTGCTCTTAAAAAAAAAAAAAAAAAAAAAAAGAATTCTCTTTTTTACTGTAACTTTAATAAATTGCCATTAAATCATCGTTCAAGATATCCTAAATCCGTCCGCAATTTAGCATCTTCAGTATTTTGGCATCATGAGAAAAAATGTTTGGTGTGATTTCCGTGTTTCTGTTTGGAGGAGTATGAATTTGTTTACAGCCTGTTTTTTAAAAAAACCCACATTAAAATAAATATAGCCGACTTCCTGTTGGTCGTAGCTAATGATTGTAAATTAGAAAGTTGTCCGGATTAATAAGAACAATTTATGTACCGAGTTTGGTGTCTGTAGCTAAAACTAACCCCCCCATTTTTGACAAAAGGTGGCGCTATAGAGTGCCTCTTCCACGCCCGTTTATGAGCTTTTTCCAGTGTCTAACTATCATTAATACTCATATGTGTGTTGAGTTTCATGACATTCTAAACATGTTATCTGCCTCAAAATCACCAGAAACGAATTTTCAACTTTGACACGTTGCCATGGCAACATAATTTTAGATATCAATATTCCCTTCACAGTTTTACATCGGCCGTGTTTTGACATTATTCTGGTGAAGTTTGAAGCAAATCGAGTAAAAATAAGATGCTGAATTCAAAGCATTTTGAAAACGACACACTTCCTGCAGCCAGTTGGTGGCGCTATAACTTTCAGTCATAATAGTCACATCTATCCGATCGGCATCATACAACGAACAAATCACTGAAGTTTGATCTACATCATACAATGTATGTGGACGTTATTAGGCATTTCCTGGGTCTCATTTTTCGCCATAACTTCATCGCCTCGCCACGGGCAAACCGTTCGACATATCAAAAATATCTTCGCAATTTAGCGTCCCCAATGTCTTGAGATCATGTTCACCGAGTTTGGTGGCAATCGTATGGAAATCCTCAGAGGAGTATATCAAATTCCAGAGCATGCGCTTTTTAAACAGCCCTGAATAGCCGACTTCCTGTTGGGCGGAGCCTAAGACATGCTGCGCGGAAGTTGTTCGGCTCAATGAGTTCTATATGTGTACCGAGTTTCATATGAATACGTGCAAGTATGTGTGAGCTATACATCGTGTTTTCTGACAATTTTCCAGGGGGCGCCGTAGAGCCCCTGTGCCACGCCCGGGTCCCAGCCTCAGCGGCGTCCTAATGGCCGCAGGTTCCAATGTGCGTGCCAATTTTCGAGAGTTTTCGGGCACGTTAAGGCCCCCAAAAGTGCCCGGATGATTGAAATAAAAAATAAAAAAAAAAATAAAAAAAAAAAAAATAATAATCCTTAGAAGAACAATAGGGCCCTGCGCCTTACTGGCTTGGGCCCTAATAAATAATTATATACATTAGTGTTACTTATTAAAATGTACAGTTTATTATATTGTAATATTGTTATATAAAAAAAACAGCTAATATTTTTTTCCTTAAAACAATAACAATTATCTACCAGTGAGATAAAAAAAAACTTTTATTTGAATTAAGTTTTTATTTTTGTGACCTTATTGGCAGATATTTGTATTCATGTTTTAAGCATAAACTCATTAATTTTGATATATTTCCCCCCCCCCCCCCCAAAATAAGTCATTTTGCTTTTCAAGTAAACGTACATTGATTTTAAGAACTGATAGATATTTGTGCTGGAAAAAAGTCAAACATACGGAGTAAGAAAATCATTATTTTGTATTGCATTTTTTTGTGTGCATATTTTTTACTTTATATATACTGTTTACTGCGTTTCTCATTTGGACAGATGGGAAAATGTATGACGCTTATGTGATTTACCAAAGAAACAACTTGGATGAGATGACCAGCAAAACTGTAAGTGACTTTGTCAGTGGATCTCTGCTGACAGTGCTGGAGAGCTACTATGGCTTTAAACTGTTTATTCAAGGCAGAGATGACCTGCCCGGGGAAGGTACGCTTCTATACATTTAAACATTGCTTTTTAATATGTAGCGTGATTTTTCTCACTCTGTTCCTCACCATCGTATCTTCCTGTATCTTCACCAGACTGCATGAACCTGATCCAGACTACGATCCAGCTCAGCCGGAGACTTATCATCATTTTAACCCCAGGAGCAAGTGCAGAGAAAAGCAACAATTCTCCTGAAGCGTATGCTCTGCAGGTAGGGCTCCATCAGGCTCTGGCCCAGGGTGAAACCGGTGTGATTCTCATCCAGATGGGACAGATGCAGGACTACACACACCTGCCTCTCGGACTGCAACATCTTCTCTGTAAGAATTCACCTCTGCTTTGGAGAGACGGTGAATCCTCACCAAACTCCAGGTTCTGGAAACGAGTGCGATATCGGATGCCTGCTGCGTCATCCTATCAGAGGAGTCGTGTGAAGAGTAGATCGCTGACGACATCGTGTCAGGGTTTACTCGTTTGATGCAAGAGATGCATCTCAGGTCCAGGGGCCAGATTCACGAGAAGCATCTGAAGATAAATTCATAAGAATGTTCCGAAGTGCGATTCTTGACCAATTCTTAAATTGGTCATGAACTGAGAAATCAAACCTCCCTTTATCTTTTGACATATAAGAGGTCACTGTGCTATAAAAACATCCTATAAGTATGAGAATTCAAAACTTTGTCATTAGTCCAAAAACAGCTTATATTGAAGGCAGTCTGCCAAAACGACAGCTTGTGGAATGTTCTACTCTGTGATGTAATAGTGTGCATAAGCACCGCCTCCACAGAACAAGATCAAGGCCTGCTTCGACATCACTGCCTGTTTAGCCCCGCCCACCGATTCTACATTAGCCTCGTTTGAGAAAAGCAAGATGGGTCTTAAATTTTTGGCCACATTACCAATAAAATATATTTTGTTTGTAGTTAATGCGTCATCAGACAGAATGATTCTTCTGATTTTATTACATTCAGTATAAACAGCGATTGATAATGGATAGTGTATTTCTGGTATCAAAGTCGCACTTTTGAGGCTCTCTGTCGCTTTACAAGACTTCAAAACAACAGCACACATAAAGAAACACGCTGAGGTAAAAATTCAAAATGCTTAGTTTACTCATAACATGATATAGTTAAGTAGCATACCATGACAAGGGAGCTATTTTGCGAAATATTCTTGTCATTGCAAATTATTTTAGTTCAATAAACAAGTAGTTAAGTAGTCAAAGTTACTAAGTTACTTACATTTTAGACACAATATTTACTGCTTTGTCCCATTTCACCAACGAAAATAGTTCCAAACAAAGATCACAGCAGAAGTATTGCACAATCTCGTGGTGTTTTGTTACTGAATGATTCCGCGTTTTGAACGAATCGGTTGAATGATTCAATGACTCACTTATTCATTGATTTACCGCCATCTATTGGTGGTTTAGTATGTTGAAAAGTATGCCCCCCCCAAACATTTTGTATATTCATAAATGTTTTTAAAACATTATTCTCATAACATTTATTGCAGTTGTAATTTTGCTGGTAACAGCCCTATAGTGTATATTGTATTTATTGATAAATTGTAATAATTTGATATGAAAGATGATACATATACATTTTAAAAGGTTAAAAATAAATAAAAGTAAATAGAAATATGCAGGTTTAAGTATGAAAAACTCATAGAACACTGATGAAAATATTGTTTCAGAATAAATTGTTTACACCACCAAAAAATCTTGTTGATGCAATACTGTTGTGGGGATATTTTGTATGGAATATCGTCTGCTGATATGAAAAGTTCACTGTATCTCGTAATAATAAATAGCATTTTTGACAGTGATATTTTGTTTTCTTTTTACATTAAACTCATTAAATATTACATATATGTATGTAATATAATGTGTATTTCTATTACAGGTTTAGGTCTTAAATTTCATAGAAGGTGGTATTAAATTGGTATTAAAAAGTCTTATTAAATTAAACTTGTTCACATCTGTAGAAACCCTGCCCCCAGCTGCACTGAACAAAAGCATGATGGGAAATGACTTGCTGATGACACAGCTTAATTCTCATTGGTTCAAACAACCATGATGCTGCATTCTCTAAAATATTACATTTTTATATCTGATATCATGTGATTGTGTTAAAATTATGCATGAATATTCCCGACCACTATGACAGTGCAATCTCTGTGAGATATGTGATTGTCATATTTCCCCCCCCCCAAACAATTATAATTCCAAAATACATATTTGTATTACAGTAAAAAAAATAATACATCACTGTATTGTGATGTACACCTGCCCACTGATTCTACATCACTGCCTGTTTAGCCCCACCCACCGATTCTACATCGCTGCCTGTTTAGCCCCGCCCACCGATTCTACATCACTGCCTGTTTAGCCCCACCCACTGATTCTACATCACTGCCTGTTTAGCCCCACCCACTGATTCTACATCACTGCCTGTTTAGCCCCACCCACTGATTCTACATCGCTGCCTGTTTAGCCCCACCCACTGATTCTACATCACTGCCTGTTTAGCCCCACCCACTGATTCTACATCACTGCCTGTTTAGCCCCGCCCACCGGTTTGCTCACTGAGTAGGTAAATAACAAGAGCAGGCAAAGCAGGTCTACACAGAAACTTAAACGATAAACGCTGGATTTTCAGAAAGATTGAAACTAAAAGATGATGCTGTGCCAACTATATTGGATCCGATGTCACACCACACAAGTGTGAGTAATTGTTTTCATTACGTGATCACCATTGCTTTGTCTGTTAAACAAATCATTTGATATGAGTATTTATGCGTTTTTAGCCTAAATTACAGCAGCTTCCATCTGTGAAGGACGTAGGCTGTCAAACATACACACCTGTTAGCCAATCATAGCAGTGGGCGTTTACTTCAGAGTCTACAATCGCATATGAAAACAGAGCTTTCTGATGAAGGGGTTAAAAACAGGACAGAAAATAGCCTATAACTTCTAAATGATGTTTTTATCTTGATAGCATCTTGATAACATTATAAGTGGACCTCAAAGAACAGCACAACATAAAAAAAAACAAAGGCAGTTTATGACCCCTTTAAGAGGTTTTCAAATATTTTCTTAAGATCATCTTATTTTATTTCCTTAAGAACTCAACAGGAAATACGGAAAATAATGATAATTTATAAATATTTTAAACCATTTATTTTGTTTAAAACATTTATGATTAATAAAATAAAAATAAATATATAAACTATTTTTAGCAGCTCTTGTAATACTTTATATATACATATATGTTTACTGTTTTTAAATTCACGAAAATCTTCTTTAAAGATAAATATATTCAATATTCATTTAGAAAATTACAGGTTTTGGCAGACTTGTTTTTGTAGAATTATTACTGAATTTCAAATTCCGCAAAGCTGCATGTCACACAACATCAGTTTATATTATTGATGATTGCCACTTCAGAGAATTTGTGCACAGTGTTATGATGTCATGCTTAATTCATAATTCATAAATCGTCTTACCTTTGGGGCAGGGGTGGATCTAGAAAATATTTTTTAGGCTGGCAAAGGGGTGGCATGGGGTCTTTGAGGGGTGGCAACACCAAATCAAACCCCCATGCATAGTTTTTGGAGATTTATTGTCTGGCATGCACAGTTGTGTTTACAAATATTGAATTACCGTTAAGTAATCATCTATACTGTTTAAAATGAGAAATAACAACATTTCAATATCCATCATGGCACCAAGTCAAGACACTATATAAAAAAACTTCAACAGGTTATAAATGTTTCTGAGCTTGTATCATTAAAGAAGACATGCGGTTCTATTAATATTACATAGGCTACTTAGATGATATAAATCACGTTTTAGTGGAAGTTTACGAGCAAGTTTTGAATGACCTAACATTAGAAAGAAATACAATAACATCAAAGCATTGAAACTGGATCAGTTTTGAAAACAAAAATGTTTGATTTTCTAATTTTCTGTTATTACCAGAAGTGGGAATGTCTGTAATCACCCACAACACACTATCAGTAGTCTAGCAACACCCCAGAAACTGCATAGCAACAGCCTAGCAACCACCCAGAATATCCTAGCAACACTTTAGCAAACATCTAGAACATCTAACTGACCAAACTATTTATGTTTCTTAAACAAGACTTTAAGACAAGCCAGCATAAATTTGTCTTTCAAACTTTATATTCTTAAATGTTTACACACAATTCAAATACACAGATGACTTTCCTGCCCAGTGAACACTCATGAGATCAATAACACTTAACAAAAAACTCTTATTAGGATTTTTGTATGAATGTTGTTTTTAATGCTACTATAATTTAATAAATACTTTTTTCTGGATTAATTAGGCTACACTACTTTTTAACAATAATAATAATAAATTCACACATTAATAATAAGTTCACACATTTACTCAAGTTGTTCCAGACCTGTATAATTTAATGGCATGACGGTGAGTAAATAATACAATTGTAGCGTCGTTTCCATGACGACTAAATTCGTCATCAGCCACTCTTACAAGGAGCAATGTAAGTTGTTGTCTTTGTATAATTTATAAACATGTTTTTACTTCATTTGTACTGTACTTCAGATTCATTATTCATTTTCATGTGCGTTTCTAAACTACCAACAGAATGTGACAGAGTTTACGACAGTGAATCAGGACGAAATTAGCGAAAAGACTTAAGAGGTGAGGAAAAATAAGGAGCTATGTCATCATATACGGTATTTGATATAATGGGATGTGATATTGGAGCACAAAAGCAGTCTTAAGTCGCTGGGGTATATTTGTAGCAATAGCCAAAAATACATTGTATGGGTCAAAATTATACATTTTTCTTTTATGCCAAAAATCATTAGGATATTAAATAAAGATCATGTTCCATGAAGATATTTAGTAAATTTCCTACCGTAAATATATTAAAACTTCATTTCTGATTAGTAATATGCATCGCTAAGAACTTAATTTGAACAACTTTAAAGGTGATTTTCTCAATATTTAGATTTTTTTGCACCCTCAGATTTTCAAATAGTTGTATCTCAGCCAAATATTGTCCTATCATAACAAACCATGCATCAATAGAAAGCTTATTCAGAAAAATTGACCCTTATGACTGGTTTTTACTGCTTTACGGATTTACTTTTTACAGTGTATGATGAATATAATTAGAGTTTTTGAAAGTATAAAGCCCCCCCCCCCCCCCCCCCGTGCAATTGCATTTAAAGTTTTGAAGCTTTGAAAAGGAAAAAAGCACCATAAAAATTCAACCTATATGGTATAATTCAACTGTAAAGAACACCACACAGAGAGAACAGTGTCGGCCCATTCAAGCAGTCATGCTTTTCTCAATGATAATGTAATCTGATCATCCATGTAAAGAATTGCATTTCTCCCACTTTGAATTGCACTTGGTGACCATTACTGTGGCAACCTGTTTTGGTGACTAGTATACATCTGTGGGGGAAAAACAAAAGTAAACAGCAAAAACCGTCAAGCTTTCAGAGTTTTATTTTCTTCTGTTTCCTTTAATGTAAAACCCAGTCAGAGCGTAATGTTGATTATATGAAGCTGAGAAATAAGAGAACTTTACCAATCACAGGCCAAGGAGAGAAGTGAAAAAATCCTTTAAGGTAAAAGTATCTGAAAAATGCAAGCAGCTGAAGTCAATTTTAATGTTCTGTAATATTTTTTTATATATTATTTTAAAAATCTCTAAAAGAGTTTCTTTTTTAGAATGTGTTAAAGTAACAGTTTTTCTATCAATTATTGTGTATTTTATACAGGAAGAGACTATGTTTCTTTTTTCCATTGTTAGTCCGAGTAAACAGGCTAGGAAGATGTCTTTGACCCATTGCATTCAGTTTCACTGTGCTTAAATGGAAGAACACATCCATAACTGAACTTTGTAGAATAAGATGTTTTATTTGCAAATGTGCTTTTTATGCAAAAAAGTAATGAGTTTTGTTTGCAGAAATGCTGTGTGCACTAGAAGAGAAAGTCCACCCAAAGGATATCAGCAACATCCAGTTAGGAAATCTGAAAACTGTATTCTTAAACATCGAAAAGGTAAGACATAAAACAGCAAAACATTGTAAGTGTTAACATGCAATACAAAAATAACAAGCCATTTTGGCCAACAGAAATGATCATTAATCACATGTATAAAATTACAACATAAAAAATGTGTGACAACCTGCCCCAACCTGACATTTATGTCAAATACTCGTATGAGAACATGGTTAAATATTGCATGAGCTTATGTCAGTGTGGTTTTGTGTTGTTTATAGAGCAAGCAGAAATATTATGATTTTATCATTTTAGTTTGGAGGACAGAATTCACAAAATTTATTCTATTTTATACTGTATTAAAAAAAATTGAAACCATTTTTACCTGAAATCAGTGTTATTTTAGTATCAGTAACATAATATCGTAGTTTTTAAATTGGGTTTTATTTTTATATTTACCATTTTAATTTCAAATGTATTTTTTTTATTATGCTTATTTATTTTTATATAATTTTAAAATGATAACTTTGCAACTATCTGAAATTAAATAAGCTTTTTATATTTTATTTCAGTTAACATTTATTTAGTAAAAATGTTTAATGGGTTTAATTTTAGTTTTAGTTAACAATAATAACGCTACTTGAAATATTAATAAACCTAAACTATAATAAACTTTGAAACTGAAATAAAAGCATTAATCTTATTTTATGATCTTATGCTTTGCCGATCACATAAACTAATAAAAATGACAAAAGCGCATCAAAACTGCTAAATGTATTAAAACAGAAAATATGAATATAAACATAAGAATAAGAATGAAATAAATAAATATAAATATGAATAAAAACTATAGTAGTATCAGTGATAGTAAAAAAAAAACACAGGTTCGCAGTGAAGTTATGCAGTATGTTTTCATAGCACAACTCATGATTTGAGCTCTTTAAATGAGGCTCAGTCTCTGCTCCATATTCCCGTAATGCTTCCGTCTCTGTGTCTGACATCACCGCTGCAGCAGTGCAGTTTTTCAGCGCAGCAGCAAATGCATTGTAGGCCGTCCTGTCCGTGCCCTCCCTCCCCGTCCCGTGCATCTGCCCTTCTCATTCTCGCTCACTGTCTCTGACACGAGCATGGATGAGGCAGCGCTGGAGCCATCCCTGGTGCAAACGCTCGCTGTGAGTGCTGTTAAAGGCCGATATCTGTCTCTGTCTCCCTCCTTCCAGCGCTGCTCGCTCGCCTCCTGGATTAAAGAAAACATCAAGAAGAAAGAGTGCTGCTTCTATGTGGAGGATGGCAGGTATGAGGTGCATGATTTTGGATGAGCTTGTCTTATAATGTTTACTCTATCATACTGGGGAATTAACCCTTAAGCCAACTGTATCATATTTGATATGATCAACATGATCAAACTTTGCTGAAAAACGTCACAATCTACTACATGCCTTCTGTCGTCTGATAGATAGTTTAGCCTTTTAGTGTAATTGTACAAACGTCCACCTTCAGCTCGTGCTTCATGTGTCAAATATTTATTGATTTTAGTAAACGTAAGCATAACAAGTAATATTTCCAGATGAACACTTACTGGACTGAAGCAGCTCAGCTTTACTTGATTCAACCATTTTTTGGTTCTCAAATCTGATCATCAGGATCTTTTGAGGAGCGTTTGTTTCCAGAAGCTTTACTTTCACTGTTCCTCAGCGGAGGAATGATCTTCACAAGCCTCCAAAACATCTCACATCTTCTGAGGAGCGTTTAGCTACTTAGCCCCCCTACTGGGGGTGGTGATGGCGCAGTGGATAAGACACATGCCTTTGGTGTGAGAGACCCGGGTTCGAATCCACTGTGAGACACCAATGGGTCCCTGAGCAAGACACTTAACCCCTAGTTGCTCCAGAGGCGTGCGACCTCTGACATATATAGCAATTGTAAGTCGCTTTGGATAAAAGCGTCAGCTAAATGAATAAATGTAAATGTAAATGTACTTGTTCATCTCTCAATCATCATTGGATTGCATCATTTAAATATCATCTTACTAAAACATATTATTGGAGATATATTGTGATGACTGATTTTATGCAAGTATCTGCTGTACTGTTATAAAGATCTCATTAATTAACATTACAAGCCTCAGAATTTCATCCCTTTTGGGCCATAGAAATATCAGCATCTGCACCAAATTGCATATTTTTGCTCAGTTTGGAATAATAATAAAAAAAATGTCATCCTTGAGCTTGAGCTCCATATTCACAGTATATCTCATTATATGAGCCATAAAAACCTGGTGTATCAAATATAATACCACATTCAAAAAAATAAAAAGTCTTCTTCTGTCACATCTCCGCTTGATGTTACAACACACTCTCTTCACCCCTGCGTACCCTCTTATTAACCTTTGTGGTTTATTACAAAACAACAAAAAACACAACTGTCGCTTATTCATCCTAACAAAGCAAGTAGTGCAAGAGCAAACATTTTTATATCAAAGCAATTAAAATTCTTTTAAAAGTTATTCTGTGTATTTCAAATGTGAAGTATAAGGAATGTCAATCATACACTGTAAATACCGTAAAGAAAAGATTATTGAAGTACAGTTAACAAGAAAATACTGTTTCAGTCTTTCTACTTAAAAATGTAATGTTTAATTCAATGTGTTACTTCTCATTCCTTTGTAATTATTTGTGAAATTTACTAGCAATTTCTCAGTAAAAATCGTTTCAAACTTAATCCAACATCAAATGTTTATGCAACTTCACTTTACATCAATATAACTTGTCCTGTTGACAAGCAGTCAACTAAAGATCACGTGTATACACTCTTGTTGGATTCTGTGTGTAGTTCAGCAACATTCGGACAATATGTGCGCTGTGCATGTTTGTTGGGCTGTAACTCATGTGTGGATAACATGGATTACTGTTGACAGGGAGGGGATTTGTAAGTGTGGTTACCCAAAGATCCAGCACTGCGATGAGGCCATCAAACCGGAGGACTATATGGGGGAGCAGTGGGACAAACACAGACACGTCAGAGAGGTGCCCACCGATGCCTTTGGAGATATCAGCTTTGGAGGACTTGGACAGAAAACTGGGAAGGTAAAATGATGTCTCCAGTGTATTATAGATGTTTAAAGAATAGTTTACCCCAAAATGAAAATTAGCTGAAAATGTGCTCACCCTCAGGGCATCAGAGGTGTAGATGAGTTTGTTTCTTCATCAAGTCTGTAGAAATATAGCATTGCAGCACTTGCTCACAATAACATCCTCTGCAGTGAATGGGTGCCATCAGAATAAGAGTCTAAACAGCTGATAAAAACATCACAATAATCCATAAGTAATCCACACCACTCCAGTCCATCAGTTAACATCTTGAGAAGACAAAAGCTGAAACAAATCCATCATTAAGACGTTTTTAACTTCAGTCTGTCACTTCTGACTAAACTGTGAGTGCATAATCCATAATAATGCTCCTCCTGTGGTCTCTCACATTTAATCCACCCACATTTGTTTAGAGCTGTTTTTTCTTGTAAACACTTCTTGATCTGTGCAGATTTCTCTCCTGATTCAGACCGGATGATTCTCTTTCTGAAAGAAGCATTGTTATGGATTATAGACTCATATTTTGGTTTATAACATGCCCTAAAAATGAATTTGTTTCCTGCAAACACACAGCTTTTGTCTTCTCAAGATGTTAACTGATGGACTGGAGTGGTGTGGATTATTTACATTTAGTCATTTAGCAGATGCTTTTATCCAAAGCGACTTACAAATGAGGACATTAGAAGCAATCAAAACCAACAAAAGAGCAACAACATGCAAGTGCTATTGCAGGGGGGGGGGGGGGGGAGTTATGTATGTAAACTCACAGAGGGGCTTCTGTGGTGTGTTTAGTATGTTCGAGTGTCGTCGGACACGTCCTGTGAGAGTCTGTACCAGCTGATGACCGAACACTGGAAACTGCGTTCGCCGAATCTGCTGATATCAGTGACCGGCGGAGCCAAAAACTTTTACATAAAGACTCACCTGAAGGACAAGTTCCGCCGGGGCCTCATCAAAGTCGCCCAGACCACAGGTACAGCAGCCTGTGTAAGGGCCGGGAATGTCATGTTATCACAAAGCTCTCTGTATAAAGTTACAGAAGTATGTTCAAATTTAGTCTCATATATTCAGCATGCTCACAAAGGGCAATATGTACTATATAGCGCATCTCAACTGCCTGATTGTTTGTATCAGGAACGTATCAAGGTTTCCACAAAACTATGAAGCAGCAAATCAGTATATTATTATGATTTCTGAAGGATAATGTGACACTAAAGACTGGAGTAATGATGCTGAAATTACAGCTTTGATCACAGAAATAAATGGGATTTTAAAATATATTCACATAGAAAACATGTAGTTTTGATCAAATAAATGCATCCTTGGTGAACAGAAGAGACTTCTTTCAAAAACTTAAAAAATCTGAATTATTTTTAAAAAATTATATATTTATATTCTTTATTTTAATTCAAGTTTTAGTAGTTTTTCTTGTTTGTATCATTTTATTAGTTTTTAATGTTTATACAGTTTTAAAAATATATGTTTTAGTCTTTAGTTTTAGCTTATTTAGTTTTGGTCATTTTAGTACTTCAACTTAAACTAAATGAAAGTGATAAATGTTGTCTTGGCGACTCATTATTTCATATATTATATTTAGTTCAATTTATTTTTCCAGATGGAAGTCATTTATTTTTTACTAATAAAACACATATATGCATTAAACAAAAAAAACACATGCATCCATTAAACAACATGTGATAGCAAAAGCTTGTCTATGATGCCTTAAATGTAGGTAACTTGCCAGGTTTTCTTTATGGCTTTCAATGACCCTGACAGAAAATTAAGAGAATTAGAGCATGTGTTTGCAACCGCCACAAACCGGTCTAGTACAAGCTGCAGAATCAAGGTTGTGATGGTTTGTGTTGACATGCTTTTTAAGGTGCATTAAGCAGGTTAGACTAATCTACAGTGCTTTCCGTGTGGCAGGTGCGTGGATCCTGACAGGAGGCACACACGCCGGTGTGATGAAGCACGTGGGCATGGCCGTGCGAGATTACACACTCAGCAGCGGTTTGATGGAGGGACAGATCGTCGTCATTGGTGTGGCACCCTGGGGAGTCATTCACAACCGACACACACTCGTCCATCCTGAGGTCAGAAGATATCCTAATGATTCGGTCAGCCAAAACCTACTTGAAGTTCATATTTCAATAATTTAACAACATATTTTTTATATAATATAAATTATATCATTTTTTAGAAGCTGTTTTATTTTGACAAAATTATGTATTTTAATTTGATATTTGTATCATTTAATTATTAGCTTTTCATCAACTCACTCTCTGTTATGCTGTTAGTGATTTTATAACAACAGAGTGTTCTGGGATCTCACCTTCTGTCTTTTCTAGGGTTGCTTCCCTGCGTACTACGCTCTGGACGAGCAGGGTCAGGGCCATCTCTCCTGCCTCGATATCAATCACACTCACTTCATGCTGGTGGATGACGGCACTGACGGACATTATGGAGTTGAGATTGAGCTGCGGGCGCGTCTGGAGAAACTCATCTCTCAGCAGTCGCTGGGAAACAGAGGTGTGGTGTTGAGGAAGCTTTACAAGATACAAATTACTCATCATTTAAAATAGCTTGTTTTCATATTTGATCAATTATATCAATATCAGTTTAAAAGTTAGGGTTCGGTAAGATTTTTTTAATGTTTATGAAAGAAGCCAAGTCTATATATATTTGAAAAAAATACAGTAAGTACAGAAATATTGTGAAATATCATTGCAATTTAAAAAATCGTTTTCTATTGTAATAATTTTTTAAAATGTAGTTTATTCCTGTGATCAAAGCTGAATGCATGAGGTAATTATGTCACGTTTAATTGTTATGTTTATTTATAGTCCTCTCTTGCCTCCTCTGAGGGATTAACACTCAATCTTTTTTTTAACACTTTATTGGAATGAATGATTCACTAAAATGAATCTGACTTTCTAGCTGTACTATAGTGCTGTCACACAACTTTAATTAGTTACAGCAAAGGTGTCTCAGCCTGCAATTATTTCTCCTCTTTTCTACTACTTGTTTCAGTTTTTATAACCGTGTAAGTAAGTTATTTTTAGCGTGTGTGCTTGGTAGTGTTATTTCTTAGGATTACTGATAATCTATACTGTCATGATTTGTATTTGTTATCTATTTTAATTTTAGTTAAATAATGTCTGAATTTGTTATGTCTGTATAGGTCTTTCATTAAGTTTTAGTTTTATTTAATTTGAGTTATTTTAATACTTCAACAATGAAATTATATATATATATAGAATTTATAAATGTGTATGTAAATGTATTTATGTATGTATGTATGTGTGTGTGTTTGTACATATACATATATATAGTTGTTGTTTTTTTAGTTTTGAAATTTTGTTGTATGCATTTGTCATTTTTGTTGAATTTATTTAGTTTTAAAATGTGTATAGGTAGTATTTATAAAGTTTCAGCTTTTAGTTTTGGATCTGTTTTTAGTTGTTTTAATACTACAATCGATTGCTTCTGTTGTCCTCGTGTGTAAGTCACTTTGGATAAAAGCATCTGCTAAATGACTAAATAATAATAATAATAAATAGTAAACAGACAGACAAAGGTCAGAGGTCGTTCCTGATCCTGTTTTCCTGTTGAAACAGGACGTTTAGGCAGGGCATATCAAACAGATCATACATAAAAAGTTTTAAAAAATAGCCTTTGATTTGGACAAAAATCTGCATAGTGCCACAAAAGTAGTATTTACGGTACACTAGCATACACATGACCTCAAAATGATGAATAAAAGCCACAGAATTTAGATTGCATGGCTCTTTAATGCTGTTCACTAGTCACTTTTGATTATTTGTGGTGTGTTTTGTCTTTCCATCAGAGAGTGGAGTGACAGTACCAGTGGTCTGTGTGGTGTTGGACGGCGGTCCAGGAACACTAAACGTGAGATTTTAAAGTCATCAGCTTCATAGATCGCAGTGAAATGTTCTTCCATTAGGCTTAATTGACATGTTTATTCACAGACCATCTACAATGCGATGCTGAAACACACGCCGTGTGTGGTGCTGGAGGGTTCTGGACGCCTGGCGGACGTCATCGCTCAGGTGGCGGCTCTGCCCGTGTCAAAGGTCACTCTAGTGCTTATCAACCAGCTCATGAAGAAGTTTTTTGGACAAGAGTACAAAAGCTTCACTGAGTTGCAGGTCATTGAGTGGACCAAGAAGGTAACGTACAAAAACATACATTTCATAACAGTTTCAGACTCATTTGGTGGACAAAATATGAGAAATGTTTTTTTTTTAATTATGAAAAGTCTCTTCTGCTCACCAAGGCTTTTTTTAAATAAATTTATTTTATTAAAAATACAGTAAAAACTGTAATATTGTGAAATATTATTACAATTTAAAATAACCGTTTTCTGTGTGAATATACATTAAAATGTAATTTATTCCTTTGATGCAAAGCTGAATTTTCAGCATCAATACTCCAGTCTTCAGTGTCACATGATCTTCAGAAATCATGATAATATACTCAAGAAACATTTCTGATTATTATCAATGTTGAAAACAGTTGTGCTGCCCCAAATTTTTGTGGAAACTGATACATTTTATTTTTCAGGATTCTTTGATGAATAGAAAGTTCAAATGAACAACATGTATTTGAAATATAATTTTTTTGTAACATTATAAATGTTTTTACTGTCACCTTTGATCAATATAATGTGTCCTTATTGAATAGAAGTATTAATTTAATTACCGACCCCAAACTTTTGAATAATATTGTAGTCTGCTTCATAAACCAATGAGACCATTGACCAATGAGTAATTTTTTTGTAAATATTGTGTAAAATAAGTGGTGTTCATGTAAACTTAAGGTTTATTTACTTAAGATATTTATTTAGCAGTGCTGTCAATCGATTACAAAAATGAACTAATTAATCTTTAAAAAAAATCTTTAATAATCACGGTTAATCCCACCTAACAACGGTTTTTAAATATTCTTTTATATTGCAATAATTTCACATTCAATCTTCAAATTAATGTAGAAGCAACATAAAGATAGCATATTTTTAATATGTGTTTAATGGCATCTTTTTTATCACTGAAGGCAAGTATCACTGATATACTACTGATGTCTCTGGGAAATTGTTATTTTTTCCCCCAATATTTAACCATGGACTATATAGCCGTTCAAAATTGCAGTATAATTGAGAGCTATCAATTTTAACATATATTAGATTTAAAAAAATAACTACTAGTTTAAGTGAACTTAAAACAATCTTCACTTACCTGTGCCCTTCAGCAAGTAGGAAATATACAAATATACAGATATTTAATAAAGTCATCAAACACTAAATTCTAAATTAAATAAAGATGAATCCTTAAAGCTACAAAAGCTCTTTTTTTCTTTTGTTCTTTGCTGAACAGACATCTCAGCAGCTGGGTTATTACGTTGTTTTGGCTGCTATTACTTTAAGAGCTGCCGCTACTGAATGTGACGCAGATCTGACACGCATGCTTGTAGTTTCATTCACGCTTTAATATGAATGATACAGGCTACCGTAGAATAACTATATACAGGTGCGTCTCAATAAATTAGAATGTCGTGAAAAAGTTGATTTTTTCTTGTAAGTTATTTCAAAAAGTGAAATTTTCATATATTTTAGATTCATATATTTTAGATTTTAGAAATTTGTTTTAATTTTGATGATTAGAGCTTACAGCTGATGAAAGTCAAAAATCCAGTATCTCAAAACAGAATATTTACATTTGAGTTTCAATTAATGACCATCCATACAGTATAAATTCCGGGTATGTCTTGTTCTTTGAAACCACAATAATAGAGAAGACTGCTGACTTGGCAATGATCCAGAAGACGAACACTGATGCCCTCCACAAAGAGGGTAAGTCACAGAGGGTCATTACTGAAAGCTGTGGCTGTTCACAGAGTGCTGTATCAAAGCATATTAAATGCAAAGTTGACTGGAAGGAAGAATTTGGGTAGGAAAAGGTGCACAAGCAACAGGGATGACTGTAAGCTTGAGAATACTGTCAAGCAAAGCTGATTCAAACACTTGGGAGAGCTTCTCAAGGAGTGGACTGAACCTGGAGTCAGAGCATCAAGAGTCTCCACGCTCAGACGTCTTCTTACCTGGGCTGTGGAGAAAAAGAACTGGACTGTTGCTCAGTGGTCCGAAGTCCTCTTTTCAGATGAAAGTAAATTTTGCATTTCATTTGGAAATCAAGGTCCCAGAGTCTGGAGGAAGAGTGGAGAGGCACAGAATCCATGTTGCTTGAAGTCCAGTGTGAAGTTTCCACAGTCAGTGATGATTTGGGCTGCCATGTCATCTGCTGGTGTTGGTCCACTGTGTTTTCTGAAGTCCACAGTCAACACAGCCATCTACCAGGAGATTTTAGAGCACTTCATGCTTCCTTCTGCTGACAAGCTTTATGGAGATGCTGATTTCATTTTCCAGCAGGACTCGGCACCTGCCCACACTGCCAAAGGTGCCAAAAGCTGGTTCAATGACCATGGTGTTACTGCGCTTGATTGGCCAGCAAACTCGCCTGACCTGAACCCCATAGAGAATCTATAGGGTATTGTCAAGAGGAAGATGAGAGACACCAGACCCAACAATGCAGATGACCTGAAGGACGCTATCAAAGCAACCTGGGCTTCCATTACAGCTGAGCAGTGCCACAGGCTGATTGCCTCCATGCCACGCCGCATTGATGCAGTAATTCATGCAAAAGGAGGCCCAACCAAGTATTGAGAGCATAGAAATGAACATACTTTCCAGAAGGCCAACATTTCACTAAAATTTTTTTTTTTTATTGGTCTTATGAAGTATTCTAATTTGTTGAGGTTTTTGTTAAATGTGAGCCTAAATCATCACAATTAAAATAACCAAAGACTTAAACTATTTCAGTCTGTGTGCATTGAATTTATTTAATACACAAGTTTCACTATTTGAGTTGAATTACTGAAATAAATGATCTTTTCCATGACATTCTAATTTATTGAGATGCACCTGTATTATATGAAATATGAGTGCTCTCAGAAGTGTCATATTAAACATGTATCTTAAGCAATGAATATTTGTATTTATTTTTGTCTTTCTTTAGATTCAGGACATCATCCGAATACCTCATTTGCTCACTGTGTTTCGTATTGACGAGGATAAAAACTACGATGTTGACGTTGCCATTCTACAGGCTCTGCTAAAAGGTACGAGTCCATATCACATTTCAAAGGCACATGCTCGAGTCTGCATTTCTTAATCTGGAAATTGATGTCTTAAACTAGGGATGCACGATATGAACAATTTTAACCGATACCGATAATTAACCGATAATTAAGTCCTTCTCATGACCGATACCGATAAATTCATATTTTTATATTATAATTTTCATATAATCTGCAGTTTGTGCACCCAGGAGAATACAAAATCTAAGATTCACTGATTAAACTGATATTTTAGTAGCTCTGGCCTAACTATAGCAAACATCAGTCCTGACTCTTCAAATGTTTTTTATTTTTTGTGTAAGGCACCACAATACTTTGTAACAGAAATGGTTTAACAGAATTATGACAGAACTATGGTATATCTGCAATTAACAACTCATTAACAACAAATTTATATTCAAATGTTTCATGCATAAAGAAATGCATCTATTCAACGTTTTTAGTGCACGAGGATGAGAAAGTTATATAGTCTTTAAGCAGTGTTGGGAGTAAGGCGTTACAAAAGTAATGCATTACAGTAACGTATTACATTTTGCTGTAATGCAGTAGTGTAAGGCATTAATAATCAATTTTCAGTAATATTTTTCTCGCTACATGTTCAGTAACGCTTGCATTACAACACACTTTTAGCCCCCAATTATTATTATTATTATTTTACATTTAATTTAAAGTCGGGCTCCTACTTTTTTATGTCCCTAGGGCCAGGCTTCGGGCCAATATTCACGAATATTAATTTATTAATAAAATTAAAATTAATAATTTTTTGTTCCTCAGTTTTTACTGATTTTCAGTTTTGTATAGGCCTACCATGCATATTTAAAATTTGTAAGTTATCTGTTATTTTATATTAGGCATATAGCATGGTGCATTTTTATTCGTTTGTTAATAAAAGTTAGATATATGTTGTATGTTGTAATTGATGCCGAATTGCCGTTAATTTAAAAGTGAAAATAAAATACGCACGGTGCTTTTACAAGCTATTTAAGCAAAGGAAAGTGAGAAAACTCATGCGAACTAAAAACAAACAAATGCTTGACGCCGAATTGCCACTAATTTAAAAGTGAAAATAAAATGCTCACAGAGCTTACAAGCTATTTAAAACCGAAGGAAAGCGAGGAAAAGAGAGAAGACTCAAACGACGTCCACCCCCCCATCCACCGAGGTGATACTGGTAAGGTGTTGACACACCTCGATTAACCAGTGGGAAAATTTCCTCACTGTCACAACCCTACTTGATGCCTTTTTTCCTCCTTTCGGAATCCTTGCTGAACATGCGTTGGAAATAGCAATGGCATTGTCTGAGAAAAACTTCCAGACCGGAGAAGACATCTAATGATGTTCGCTAATGATGACGCAATGAGCAGAACACATGCTGAGAGTCACTGCAGTTTAAAGCTGCAATCACTTGCACTCAAAGAAGATGAATCTCAGATAAATCAGACTGATTGATTGATTTACCAGCAAGCATACTTTATCGTATCTAGGAGCAATAAAAATCACGTCATTTTCTCTCATATCGGTCGATAATTTCGGTCCGATAAATATCATGCATCCCTATCTTAAACTCATTTTTCCGGGCAGCACGTAACTGGATTATGCTGGTAATGGATGGGTAACTGATGGCAGCAGTGAACGGGTTGAATCTTCAGCTTTTATCTTCACAGTGATCCAAAACCCCTTCAACATTATTCTTCATGTTATTTAAAATGACTTAAGCTAAATGCTGTGTGGTAAAGCTAAATGCCTGATGGTTTAAGCTAAATGCCTGATGGTTTCTAGAAAGAGTATATCACATTCTTGCAGAAACAACACAAGGGGTTTGTATTGTGCAGCTCAGTCTGGCTTGAGCACATTAATCCTCTCTGGAGAGTCTGGAAGTGTCTCTGATAGAGGAAGCTATTAGTGCTTGAGCTATTTTGATGGATGACACATCTCTGAAATGCTAAGGAGATTTGTGTGGCTTTATATAACGCTGAATACTATCACACACGGTTGCTTATAAACACAGTTGACTGTCTTTGCATTAGATGCTTGTGACCAATAAAGTTCTTCAATGCAACACAAAAAAGATGTTACTTTAAAAGATTAAACTAATAATTTTTGTATGAAATCCACAGATAAATGACCTTTTGATTCAAGTAAAGCCTCATAACTGTATATTTTCTTTAAGATGAGTCTTCTGATGACTGAGTAAGCAGCATTAATCAGAGCTCCGTCTAAAACTTTACAGTGGCAATGATCATTTCTAGCGTTTAAAATAAAGAAAATTAGTTGAGTGTCTTCTCTACTAATTTTGTGTTAAAGTTCTGATGGATGCCAAATTTGAACGGGAAACGAGTGAAACAAACTCAATTAGACCTCTTATGTACACGTACATTAGTGTAATAAGGGTTTTAATAGCACTCAGTGCAATGCTTTCCCCGGAGAGGACGGACGGCACCTCTCTGCTACGATACCAATGCAGATTAGACACAGAAAATGTTTGAAAGCTGTGTCTGACGGGACAGATGGAAGTTTATGTTCAAAACCCAATATATGGGTTTTATGGAGAGTATTATAAGGTTTTTGTGAATGATCTGTCTACAATATTATGTAAAGTATATATGCATTACAATCAGGACCCACCAAAATCGCGGTCAGAAGCCATCATTTCAGTTTTACATAAGGAAGGTAATGTAACAGCTATCGCCCTATTAGTCTTCTATGTCTAGACTATAAAATATTAACATCTATATTGGCTAAAAGAATCCAATATTAAAAAAGTAATAAAACCAGACCAAACTGGATTTATTCAAGGCCGTCATGGAACTAACAATGTAAGGATGGCCCTAAATTTACAATCAATAGCGAAAAAATATTAAAAGGAATGCAATGCTTCTCAGCCTTGATGCTGAGAAAGCATTCGATAGAGTTGATTGGCTATTTTTTAGAACAAACACTGAAAGAAATGGGTTTTGGTAAACCTGGGTTAGCCTGCTATACAAGGGATCAAAATCGAGAATAAGGGTGAATGGCCAGCGTTCAAAATTCTTTAGGGTAGAAAGAGGAGTGAGACAAGGTGATTCACTGTCTCCCATCCTTTTTGCGTTGAGCATCGAACCATTAGCAGAAGCTATATGCAAGAATACAGGAATTCAAGGAATAGATGAAGGGAAATCAGTTCACAAAATAGCATTGTTCACGGATGACGTATTGCTCTTCATAGAAAGCCTTTCTTATTCAGTGTTTGCATGAATATGGACTAGTCTCTGGAAATAAAATTAATTAATTCATCTGAAGCAATGATGATTTCTGGTGTTTGGCCATCCCAGTTGAATGAACAGGTCTCGTTTCATTGGTCAAAGCAGGAATTCAATATGTTAGATAAATTAATTAGTAAATTCATTTGGCAGAAAAAGAAACCTAGGATAAAATTTAGAACCTTGCTTTTATCAAAAGAGAAAGGAGGCCTAGATTTACCGAATCTAAAATATTACTACTGGGCAGCTCAGTTAACCGCAGTAGTGGCCTGGATCACAAATGACAAAGAATCAGGATGGGTCGAAACAGAACAGAGCACACTCAAAGGGACACCCTTGTCCATTCTACCTTTTAGAAACATAAAATTGGTTCCTAAAATCAAAATTGATAATGAATGGATTAAACATACTTTAGAAATTTGGACAAATGTTTGGAGGTCCAGAATCTATTTGCAGGGCCATGCCTATAGTAGGTAATATAGATCTGTGTGGGGCAGTGGATTTAAAATATGGGCTGATAAAGGTCCTAGAATTATAAACCAATTATTCACTGGAAAAGAAATTAAGCCATTTTCTACATTTTAATAGTTTCCGTTAACAATGACGACACTGCTGAGAATTAGAAAGTTTCATGCATCAATGCAAACAAAGACGTCTTTTTTTCCTGGTTTCTCATCTAAATTTAGCTTTAAGATTTTTTTTCCCTGGAGAACAAGACAAAAACAATGGTATTGAATTAATGATAAGAAAATAGTTTATTAATTGGCATGAAAATATATCACAATGCAAAAAAAAAAAAAAAATCAAAGATGGTATATAGGTCTTTTCTTTGTACAAAATATAATTTTATTTACTTATTTTTGGTAATTTATTTATTTTTATATATAACCTGGACATGTTTTTGACCGGCTTTGTCATCAATAAATATATTTATTTCATTTAGTTGTCAAGGGACCATTTCAAATTTTTTTAAGCTTATATTTTCATCTAATATTTATATTTTATTTCAGCTTTATTTCAATTATACCAAAAACTATTTTTAATACTTTGTTAACAATAGCAACACTGTCCTGTTGCACAGTTTATAAAACTCTAAACCTTCATATAGAATACCTTTACCAAAAACAACTGGTGTCTTGACTTCAGACCTAAACTTGAAACACTTGAGGATTTGTTTCCATTACAAACGGGTAAGAATGGTTAAACCTCAACTAAAGACGCTTATTGTTGCTCTTCAGCCTCCAGAAGCGATGAGCATGCGGGCCGACAGTCATGGGAGAGACAGCTGGAGCTCGCCGTGGCCTGGAACCGAGTGGACATCGCCGAGAGCGAGATCTTCACCGAGGAGAGCCATTGGATGGTGGGTTAAAATAACAAAATAATGTTTATTAACATTTGCTGAAAGACACAAGTTTGTGCACTGCAAATGTTGGTTTAACTTCTTTTCAAACTGTAATCAAAGCTTATACGCACTGCTATTTTAGTATCATTGAAATCATATTTTAACAAAAATTAGAAATTTTGCCGTGGCAATAATAATATAAAATTCTATTTTATTTAATGTTCATTTTATTTCAAGTAATTATTTTTCTTAATAATAATAAAAGTTTTTGTTATTTTATTAGTTTTTTACAATTAATATAGTCTATATAGTTTTTATTAAAAAAAATATTTTTTAGTTTATTTAGTTTTATTTATTACTTCAACTAAATGAAAATTAGAAATGTTGTCTTGGCAACTATAAAGTATTTTATTTTATTTCAGGTAATGTTTATTTTATTTCATTGGAGAAGGTGTTTTTATGATTTTAGTTACCAATTTAATAATTTCATTGTTTGTTTTCATTATTATTATTAACATTTTATTAATTTTTATTTTTTTTGTTTTAGTTTAGTGTTTTAGTATTTAAATTAAATGAGAAATGTTGCTTTGGAAAATAGATATAAAATATACTTTTAAAAAATATTTGATTTTATTTCAGTTCAGTTAGTGTTTATTTAGAGTATTAAGCGTTTTTTTTTTTTTTTTTTTTTAAGTTTTAGTTTGCGTTAACAATAATAACCCTGCTTAGAAGTCATTTAATACACTATCTAGCTGAGTTTGTGGTGATGTTTTTTTCCATATGTTTCCCGTCTCAGTCGTGTGATCTGCATCCAGCCATGTTTTCTGCGCTGGTGGGCGACAAACCTGAGTTTGTGCGGCTCTTGCTGGAGAATGGAGTGTGTGTGAGGAAGTTTCTGGAACATGAAGACACGCTCAGTGAGCTTTACACCCACCTTCCCGCCTGCTTCTTCCTGCGTAAACTCGCCAAACGAGTCCAGGATGGAAAAATCCGCAGGGGTCAAGAGCCGCCGCCTGGAAGCACAAAGATCTCCTTGAGTCACGTGGCTGAAGAAGTCCGTCACCTGCTGGGGAGTTTCACACAACCATTATACGTCCCGTCCCGCTACAGGATGACCAAAGATGATGTCTGTTTAGTGGCAAGTTTAAGAACACACATCAGAAACACCTCATCAATGATAACATATTTAAATAATAAAGTATTTATTGTTAATTGTTATTAACATTATTAATATAATGTTAATTATTTTATTTTATAATTTTTTTTCATTGTAGTTTTAGTTAAATTTTATTAATCCAAGTGTTAGTAAATTAGTTTTTTTTATTTAGCTTTATTTATTTTTATTTTTTTAGTTTTCGTAATTTTAGTACTTCAACTTGAGTTAATTTAGTTGCCAAGGCAACATTTCAAGTTTGTCAGCTAATATTTATATTTTCTATTATTTCAACTTCATCTCAATTAACAAAAACAATTTGTAATAGTTGAGGTTAACATTAAAACACTGCTGAGGGTGAGAATGTCTTAACATTTTTTCCTGATTTTCCTGAGTTTTATTTTTACTGTAAAACAAGACAAAAATAACTAAATCGAACTGATAATAAGAAAGTGGGTTATTCATTTACATTTATGCATATATGTACTATTATACTATTTATTTTCTATTTTTCTATTTTAGTTTTCATTTTAAATTTTGTTCATTTTTTAGTTTGTTTTATGCATATTTAAAAATATATATTTCTATTTAGCTTTATTTTTATTTCAGTTTTACTTTTAGCAATTTTAATACTTCAACTTCAGTTTGTTCAAATCAACATTTCAGATTTGAACAGTGTTTCAAGTTTTTTTATCTAATATTTATATTTTCACCAAGGGTGCCAATATTTTTGTCCATGACTGTATTTTTGACCTGGACATGTTTTTGACAGGCTTTGTGAGAATCATTCACCTCTTGTTCTAGTTTGACTGTTATCAGAAGAGTCGGTGTGATCTCTTCATTGTTTCTGGTCGTCTCTCAGGTGCCGTCCAAAGGTCAGGTGGATCTGCCGTGTTCGGGTGAAGAGTGGACCACAGACACGGTTTGGGACCCAGGTCGGGATCTGTTCCTCTGGGCCGTCGTACAGAATAACAGAGAACTGGCAGAAATCGGCTGGGAGCAGGTACAGCATCAGTCATGAACGCTTTGGTTTATCATTAATAACAGTTGAAACAGTTCCAGCGTAAATGACTCAGTTTGTCTTTTCCTCCTTTTGTGTCTTCAGTCATGTTTACACGATTCTGTCAGCACCACTACTGGCTTAGCTCGCTAGTTTTATGACATTAACTGAAATGAGAGAAAAAAGTATAATGTTTACAAATTAAATATCCATATTTCCATTCCAAAGATAACATGCAACACAAATCTTCGAACATATTCAGGTGAGGTAACCACTTTACGGCTAACTACAGTATATTAATGGAGTGTGAAAACACTCCATTAATATGACGAGCTGCAGCTCAAAATACATGTTAGATGGATACATTGTACAAGTTTAGGTGTAGGGTTGGTGTAGGGCAATAGCACACACAGTTTGTTCAGTATAAAAACCATTACGCCTATGGAGAGTCCCCATAAACCATAAAAACCAACGTGTGTGTGTGTGTGCGTGTGTGTGTGTGTGTGTGTGTGTGTGTTTGCAGTGCAGAGACTGTATCGCAGCTGCTCTGGCAGCCAGTAAGATCTTGAGGAAACTGGCGCAGGAGAGCGGAGAGGACGACAGTGAAGAGGCAAAGGAAATGAGAGAAGTGGCCATCCACTACGAGAAACAAGCCATCGGTACGAGCCGACACACATCACCTCATGTCCTCTGAGCAGAGCTGTGACCTTTAACCCTGTGCTGATGTCTTCCTGTCCCAGGTGTGTTCAGCGAGTGTCACAGCTGGGATGCGCAGCGGGCACAGAAGCTGCTGATCCGCGTCTCTCCGTCGTGGGGCAGAAGCACCTGTCTGTGGCTCGCGCTCAAGGCCAACGCTAAGAGCTTCATCGCTCACTCAGGAGTCCAGGTGAACAAACCAGTCCTTTGTTTACTTACTGAGACATATTTATTTAAAAAAATATTTAATTTCAAAAAACATGCAAAAGTATCACAGAATGGAGCCATGTGATGTGCCCTTATGACAATTTACCCTTATTAAATATACTATTATTTATACGGTTTTTTTTGCTTCTGGGGCCTGAAATAGAGGAATTTTGTTCAATATTGATAATTAAACAATATTTTGAAGCTGCAATATATTTGCCCTCACCTCTGAGATCAGGAAATGTGATCAGAAGATATGAAATCCTTCACCGGCGTTCGAGTCTGCTCAGCTGAGCTCGGGCTTCAGAATAATAGGTTACCAAAATAAATTACTCAGAGACTTGTTTTAATAAAAGTTTAACGCATCACCATTTGTAATGTTTCGTTTTATTAGTAAACAATAACTCATAAGCAATAAAATGAAAGTAACAGCGAGTAAGTCTTCACCATCGGAGTGCGGCCCTGTCTAGAGCTCTCCTTTAGCTTTTATAGCCTTGCATACTATTTGCATTAATTTCATAAAATCCTCCCTGCATTCTTCCTTATATAGTAATCCTTTTTACACACACACACACACAGGACACATCTTTATCCTACTTAGTACAGAGTGTCAAAAGTTCAAATGGAAGAATTGCAGGGGTTCTAAATACAACATGAATATCTTCATCTCTGTTTAAGCCTACAAAAATATGTGTAACACCTCGAAAAGCATGGTCTAAGTATACATGTCTTAGCCACAAAAGTAACACTCATGTACAGATATAAAAATTGTACGGTTAGAAAGAGATTCCATGTCACATCTTTAATGTAAGGTGCAGTCCCTTTCTTTACATCGTCTTAAAAAGCAAACAAAGCATATAGCAACCAAACCACCAGCCTTCAACACTTTGTATAACCAGACAATACACCTGAAACCTTCTATAATTTTAGAGATGGAGCTTTGAGTTTCAATGATTCTATATCACTAGCTAAGGTTTGTATTCAACCATTTCACTTAACAGTTTCATTATTTTCTTATTCATCTTGTGTTCGCATCAATTTTATGATGGTCCTCATCTTCTCCATTCTCTCGATTCGTTCAAAAACTGATTCATCCGTGGAATGAAACACAGTGTTGCTACGCACTGTTGTATAAAACTAATAGCACATTTGTGCTTGTGGCCTTGCTTGTACATTGCTTGTGCAATGAATATAAAAACGTAAAAACTCATACATTGGTATTTTTTGTTTCATTGCTGGAACTATAAGGGCATTCTAACTGTATTCCAATGGCCTTCATCGAGCAGTGAATGCTTTTGGACTCTTTTTTTCAAAGTCGGATGTCAGCTCTCCTATCGTCTCTCAGTCCCTCGCGGTCACACACACATTATTTCAGAGGAAATTCTTTAAATTCTAATCAAGGAAAAATCACACCTTCTTCTTTTTTTCCACAATCTTCTTTTTAAAGAACTCCAAAAGTTGTGCTTGAACCATTTTGCAGGAAAAATGACGAAATTGCTTCCGCTTGTGTGCAGCTTGTTACAGTACCGAGTTCTGATTGGCCAATCGCCGTTATTTAGTTCGTAAATGATCATAAGTAGAGAATTTTAACATTTCATGTGCATGATAAGTTTTACTTAATACACTAAATTGATAATCCAAAGGGGATGGTGGTTTTACAGAGGGGATGCATTTTGTCATTTTTTTCGACCAGAGGGATGCCATCCCCCCACATCCCCCCTCAATTCGAGCCCTGTATATATATATATATATATAATATGCAGTATTTCGCCTGAATTAAGACTGAAAACATATCACCTTAAAGATAAATCATATACATTATTATTACCAAAATCGTGCAAATTATTTTATGTTCAGTAACCAATATGCACTATTGAATTTGAATTATTTTACTCTTTTTTTTTTTTCTAAACAGCAATGCATCGTTACACAAATCTTAAAAAGCAAATATTAATTTTTAAAGTAATATAAAGATATTATTAGTAGTAGTATTAATTATTATTATTTATTTATGATGATTATAACCAATATGAACTATTTGTATTTTTTATTTCTGTTTTTGACACAATAATAAATATAAAAGAATATTTGAGAACAAATATTTATTATAAATATTACATAAAGATGTAATCATATTATTATTATTATTATCATAATGCACAGATAAAACAGAAATTTGTACAATAAAATTCACTAGCTATTATTATTATACACGTTATTGTTTTGTTAAATTTATTGCATATTTATTGTTTTATGGTCTTAATACGTGCACATGTATTATTATTATTAATTTTATTATTATGATTTACTTTTTATACAAATGATTGCTTTTGTTATTGATGGAATTTTATTTATGTATTATTTCAAAGTTGTTTTATGGTCTAAAAGATTGCATATATATCCTTTTTTTGTTTTGGAGTCTGTGAAAGGGTGGGTAAGTACTTCATGCAAACCATACACTCAAAATAATCCAGTGTTTCCTGTGAACGCTGTTATTACGGCTCAGGCTCTGCTGACTCAGATCTGGTGTGGAGAGCTGTCCGTGGATAATCCACACTGGAAAGTGCTGCTCTGCATGATCTTCTTTCCTCTCATATACACCGGCTTCCTGACCTTCAGGTAAAAATACTTGTTTTCATGATATACATTATTAAAAGTACTTTATGAAAGGGGAAAACAAAGCTGAAATCATATCTATGAGTCATTGCATGCTCACACCATCAGATGGTAGCACTGCACTGAATAATTTAGCTGCAGATGGTAATTTTACCACAAACCATGTCTTTCAATGGTTCACAATGGTTCTTATAAGTGGTGTTTTGACCCTTGATGTTAAATTGAACTCTCGCAGACGAGATGAAGACATCCAGAGACAGGCCGAGAGGACGGAGCAGCAGAAACTGGCCATGGATTCAGTGTTTTCTGGAAGCTCTGATGTCAAAATCAAACGGCATTACCGGTGAGTTGAGTTACAGCCGCAAACTCTAAACAGCACATCTATAACACATCTCTTATGTTATTGAATCAAACTAATGTTAACATCATACCTGTTATTTTTATGTTTGAAGTGATCAGTAACCACTGATGAATATGCCGAATCCTTTTAAAAATCATTTGTTGTGTTTATTTAAGACAATAATACATCATCTTTAGACTAATAAAGAACAATTATTTATTATGAATATTACACACAGAATTATTATTATTATTATTACATAACCAATATGCAAAGCAAATTGTAATTATCTTATTAATTAAAATTTTTGTTTGTTTTCAGTGTTAAAGAACAGTTATTCATTATGAATAATGTATAAAGTGATTTTTATTATATAATATTTTTGTTATTGTCATTGTCCTTGTGTAATGTTCATAAGGAGTTATTATTATTATTGTTACATAAACAATACGCAAAACCAATTATTCAGAATGTAATTTTTTATTAGTTTTTGACACAATAGTAATTCATCTTTAGAGTGTTAAAATAATTATTTGTTATGAATATTGCATAAATTTACATGATTATTATATATTATTGTTATTATTTTCATGTAATATTCATAATGAGTTGTTATTATTATTATCATTATTACATAACCAATATGCACAACAAATTTCAATTATTCATTAAAAGATTAATATTGTTGTTGTTGTCTTTATGCACTATTCATAATGACTTATTATTAGTAATATTATTATTACATAACCAATATGCACAACCATTAATAATAGTCTTTGGGCTATTAAAGAACAATTATTCATTATGAATATTACATAAAGATATTATTATTGTTGTTGTTATTATAAATGAATGTATCTACAGTGATGTAGGAAATTTATGTTACGGTCTAGAAACTAGAAATATTTCTGTATATGTATATTATGTGTCTGAATAATGAGTGATTGTTGTTGTGTCTCAGCGGCTCGTTGCAGAAGTCTGAGCTGAAGCCTCTGAACTGTTCGTCTCGTCTGATGAGTCTGTTCACGTCGCCTCAAGTCAAGTTTTACTGGAACATCGCCTCGTATTTTGGCTTCCTGTGGCTGTTTGCTGTGGTGCTCATGATCGATTTCCAGGCCTATCCGTCGTGGAGGGAACTGCTGCTGTACGTGTGGCTCACCTCGCTGGTGTGTGAGGAGGTTAGACAGGTGAGACACACACACACACACACACACACACACACACACAATATAGTCTGTATTAATTGTATTGCTTGATAAAGCTGGTATACTGCTATTATATCTGCCTGTCTTTCAGGAAGGCTTTATATATGTCTATATGCCTATGTAATAAATGTCTATTTATTTTTCCATTTAAAAATTATTTATTAATGTATCGTTTTTCAAACATAAATAGTTTTTATTTTTAATTAAAATATTTTTTTATTATTAAAATAACTTTTATTAATATGTTGTTTATATGCAAGTATATATTTATTTTTATTCAAATATTTTTGTTAATTATTATGTACAATAATTTAAATTTCATTAATTATAATTATTTATAAAAACAAAATTTACATATTAATTTTTATTACTATTTTAATTTTGAAAAATTTTATTTTTTTAAGTGTCACTCCTAGTCCTTAATAATATTCCAAATCCTCTATATTTATCAAGCTAACACAGTTCCTCTTAATGAACTTTCTTTTTCTAGTTCATTTTGTGGAAATATATTCCTTTGGTGTGAAATGTTGTAATTATTTGTTATTTTGTTCGTTGAAATACTCCACAGTTGTATCATGACTTCGACGGCTCTGGTTTCCGGAGGAAAGCGAAGGTGTACATCAGTGATCTGTGGAACATTCTGGATGTGCTGTCAATCATGCTGTTCATTGTTGGTCTGGTCTGCAGGTAAATGCAATTTCTGTTTCACGCAATACAGTTCAGACATGATTAATATTAATTCAGTACAGTTCATATTTGCTTTCAGTAAATTGAGATTAGACCGAAATTATCCTCATACTCAGAGCTGCATAAGAAAATTGAAAAACAATTATTTATATATATATATCTTTATGTATTTCCTCTGAAATCACAAACAGTCAGTGTAGTCAAGTTGATTCAAAATGTTTAATATTAGACTCATAATACAGGAAAAATGTAGTTACAATAATCATTTTTATTTAAGGTACCTTAAACTGAAACTTTATTATTCCGATAAGGAATTATTCATTTATTGAAAACTTTTTTTCTCTAGAACAGATTAATGAATTACACAAGTTAATCAGAACTTGTATAATTCATACATTTGGAAATAGTTGTAAGCTGTAAATTCGATGAAATTGTTGAAGTTGTTACAGATTTGCATATTGTTTGGGAAATAAAAAGCAATAAATAGTAATATATACAGATGTTTACTAAAATGCATTAAAAATTTCATGTGAAATTCCAAGTTATGAATCTGTTCGTTGAAACGATAAAAATGTTTTCACTGAAAATTTAATGCAAAATGCAAATTAAATATGCCGTTAAATAGTTATTTATTTTATTATATTATATTGCATAGGCAAACAATTAATGTTTGTTATTAAAAAATTGCATATGGAATTTTTTAAATATGTATATGTGCAAAAATGTGTTGCTTTGTATACTTATCAGTGACTGTTTGTCAGTAGTTGAAGTCAGTTGTAGACTTAAATATGCAATAAAGTTTATCACAATGCAATTTAAATATGCACTTTCATTTCACTGAAATAAATAAATCTTTTAACATTAATAGACTCTCTTGTAGGCCTTATAAAGGAATCGTATTTAAAGTTTTTGTTCCTCGTGTGTTCATTTAAATTCAGTTGAGTTGCACAATGACTCCGAGATGAATTAAAAGAAAAGGAAATCAGTTTTTGTGTTTGTCGCACAGACTTCAGGCCTCCGGTACTGTGTTCTACGTGGGTAAAGTAGTTCTCTGCATCGACTTCATCATATTCTGTCTCCGATTAATGGCCATCTTCACCATCAGCCGAACCCTGGGCCCGAAGATAATCATCGTCAGGAAAATGGTGGGTTTGTGTGTTCATAATGCTCATTTATTCAGTGCAAATGTGTTATGTGATAATTCTACAAAGCCTTAGTGGTGAGAGACTCACAAGGAATCAAATAATTCTGGAGCTTATGAAATAAAAGAGTTCATTGTAATATGAAACATTCTGGACCTCAGGGGCAAAAAAGATTCGTATGAGCCTCTCATAATGCAACATATTTTTGTATAACAGCAAATGCAGACAGACCGAGCTATGAATGTTGTCTCTTCTCTTTGCAGATGATGGATTTGTTCTTCTTCATGTTTCTGCTCAGTATCTGGGTGGTTGCGTACGGCGTGGCCAAGCAGGGCATTTTGATTCACAATGAAGACAGACTGAACTGGATCATCCGCGGAGCCGTCTATGAGCCCTACCTCATCATATTCGGCAACGTCCCCACTAATATAGACAGTGAGAAGCTTACTAACTTTACAAGTGAAATTGCTCGATGGCTACTTAAGGAAGAGATCACAGCAGTAGGGTTCTGATAAATAAATCTCATTCATTTTCTCTCTAGAGAAATAGATTTTTAGCAATAATGTGTGAACATGTGAAGACCCACCTGCTATGCTATGAGCTCCAAAAGTTATATTTCAAAAGAATATTTAAATGCGCTATAAATTTACTGCAAAAATTCAAGTTTGTTTTACTATAAAATATTGCATTTGCAAATATGAAATATAATATGTAATTTTTTATTTAAATATGCAATCAAATTTAATGCAAAATGCTATATAGATATGCAATAAAATTATATTTGTTATAACATTATATTATATTAAACTGTTCATATTTCTTGTTATAATATTAGTGATTGCATATGCAAAAAAAAAATGTTTTGTATACTTGGTCAACGACTAAAATATTGCATATCGAGGGGTGAGAACCAGAAGGGCATAAGTGACATTTCATCAACTTTACAGGAGAGCCAAAACAAACATTTGACCATAGTTTGATCTGACTTTGTGTACTGATTTCAGTTGTTTAGAATACAAATTTGTACACTCATACTTTTGCCAGTAGAAAGAGCTCATTAAGAGCTTTCATTTGATGTATATATCTCCATTTCACCAAAAATTCACTTACGCCCTTCTGGTTCTCACCCCTCGATATGCAAATTATTATTGTTTGCTATTTTATTGTAAACTATTGCATATGAAAATATATAATATAAATATGCAAAACTGTTGTCAGTAGATGAAGTCAGTTTAAATCAGTTATAGAACATTTAAAAAAATGCAATAAACTTTAGCAGAAAATGCAATTTAAATATAGTATAAAATATGATTGTTTTAATGTTATATTATCAAATATTACATGCATATTAATGTTTATTATATTATAAGTGATTGCATATGCAAATATTATCTATTATATGTAAATACGTTTGTATGTAAATATTAAATGTAACAAAAGTTTTGTATACTACTACTCAATAACTAAGACTAAATCAGCAGTTGAAGTTATAATTCAGTGGTAGAACATTTTTTATTTAAATATGCAGTAACATTTAATGAAAAATGCCATTTAAATATGCAATAAAACTGTTATATTACTATGAAATATTGCATGTATTAAATATGATATGTTAATATGCAAAAAAAAGTTTTGTATAGTTTTGTATACTTAAAATCAATGACAGTTTAGGAACATTCGGAAATACTAAGATTTAGTCAAAATAAAGACCTGTCCGAATGCTAATGTTTCTGTATTCTGTGATCCAGACACTCAGTTTGATATGGGCAGCTGTAGTGTGAACGGCTCCGATCCTCTGAAGCCCAAATGTCCCGTGCTGAACGATGAGAACATGCCGGCCTTCCCAGAATGGCTGACTATCATCATGCTGTGTGTCTATCTGCTGTTCGCCAACATCCTTCTGCTCAACCTTCTCATCGCCATCTTCAAGTGAGTAAACCGACAGAGACTGGTGACCACGAAAACTTACCTGCTCGATTTGCACAGCGGCTCTGTTTCCAAAACCAAGTGAGCTGAGACACACTCTGTCAGTTGAAATTTAGATTAAAGACCCATCTCTTTAACCTGGCTTACACATAATACACTATCGCATTTCTATAATTCAGATCCGTTAAAGGATTGTTAGGCTGCATTAATTAGGTCAACCGGAACCGGGAACACTTCCCAAAACACTTATTCAGAGGTCACCGTAGCCACCCAGATCCAGACCGTATCCAGATCAGATGGTGGATCAGCACCTAGAGATGACCTCTACAGCCAGGACACCTAGATGACCCCAGAGACTGATCCCCAGTGAAGACCCTGTCTCCAAGACGGCCATCGGGACAAGACCACAGGAACCAAATGAGTCCTTTGCACAATCTGACTCTGCTTTAGCCTAGATTTAAACTGCTGATTTTGTCTGGCCAGAGGAGAATGACACTATTTCGACAAGCTATTTCCCCGTCTAAATACTGTAAAGCTGATATAAAGCCACCCAGCTTTATATCAAGCCGATGTAAAGCTGCTTTGACACAATTTGCATTGTTAAAAGCATTGACTTGACTTGATGTCTCCTGTACCTGCACAATGTCTGCAGCAGCTCTGTGCATCATACATATAGTGCTCTTAATGAAAGACTAGACTTGACATTGACGTCTGATTTCAATAGATTTTGCCAATTAAATGTTGTAAAGCAAACAACGTGGAACTATAACTAACACACAACACAAAGAAATACTTTAGGGCTGTTCAAAAAAATTCACACCTTTCAGCTGTTTGATCAGTTTTATGTATTTGGATTTAAACATATGTATAAATATATTAAATGTATTTTAAAAAGTGTGTTTTCTCTCTATTTTTTATTAGACTGCTAAAAAGGCAGTTTGAATATTTATTTATTAATTAATATTTGTTTATTTATGCAGGCAAATATCCGGTTCTTTGATACAAGCATGTCTGGATATATATGTAGAATATATCTGGATATATTTTTATTTTCTAAAACAAATGCAATTTCTTTTTACATTTTCTTTTTTGAGAAATAATTATTTATTGATTGATTCATTTATCCACCCATTATTATGCTGATTTTTACTGTATATATATATATATATATATACTTGTGTAAAAAATGCTGTATAATGAGGATGCTGTCAAAAAATAATGTGATGAATAGATTTTCTTTATCAATTAACTTCTATTAACTAAATTAACAAATCAACATTTGGTGTGACCATCCTTTGCATTTAAAGCAGCTTTTGCCCTCGGTGCACTTGTGCATAGTTTTTCAGGTAGCTTTGCAGGTATATATATATATATATATATATATATATATATATTAAACCTCGCTACATGTATTGCGTTAGGCTAACCTAGACTTGTCATAGCATTAAAAAAAGCTTGCATATTATTGCTGTTTTGATTTTTTTTTTTTTTTTTTGTCATCATTTGTAAGTTGCATTGGATAAAAGCGGCTACTAAATGTAAATGTATTATGCCTTAAATTGCAGACTATGTGGGCAGATTACTTGGTTTTGAAACAGAGCCCATATATCTTTCTTATTAAGTCTCTGGTTGTATCTTGTCATTCGTGAAGCGTATCCTGTACAAAACTGTAGACGTTGCATTATAATATATTGCAGTGAATTTCAGGGCTTTAAACTCTTTCTCATTGTGCATCACAGCTACACCTTCCAGGAGGTTCAAGACAACACGGACACCATCTGGAAGTTCCAGCGCTACGAGCTGATTAAGGAGTACCACAGTCGACCTGCTCTTCCTCCACCCTTCATCCTCCTCAGTCACCTCATCCTCTTCATCAGAGGAGTGCTGCTGTGCTACACTCCAGAGAGACACAAACACTTCAGTGAGCCTAAACACACATCGTGATAGATTACTGATCTCCATTAGTCAACAGCATGAAGTCTAGTCCCGTTTATACTGGCCTATAAGCACCAACTTAGACAGGACCAGTCTGTCTGATCAACATAAAAAGCAACTAAAATGATTCATTTTGTTTATTTACAGTATCTGAAATAGCTGATATTACACTAATGCTAAAATATAAATATTGGATAGCCCAACAAACTGAAATAAATATTCTAAAATTCAAGTTCTAAAGTATATTATATATATTTGAAAAAAATATATAAATTTAAGCTACATGAAATATGTACAAAAGAAATAATAATAAAAATGATCCAAATGGATATTAATTAATTAAAAGGGAAAAATTATTTAAAATGTAAAAATAAGAATATAATTAAAAAATATATATAATATAATTAAAAATAATAATAATTCAACAGAATCTACAGTCAGAACTGCCCATTTTAAATTATATATATTTTTTAATTAATTTAATATTATTTTTTAGAACTGCCTGTTTTTGTATGAATTTGATATTTACATGAATGCTTTAGGGCAGATGCTTTTATCCAAAGTGACTTGCATTGCATTCAGTGTTTACGTTCTATCAATTCATGCATTTCCTGGGAATCAAACCCAAAGAATTTGGTGGTGCTAAAAGTGCACTTTCAATTTTTATGTTTTCATTAGTTCAAAACAACTGTTGAGTGTCTCAATCCCTGGTTTAAGTGCATGATCCTTCCCAGGACAGGAACTGGAGCAGACTGAGGAAGAGGAGCTGTTGTCATGGGAGGCCTACATGAAGGACAACTATCTGGCATCAACTCGACAGGACGAGAGCCAGAGCGTGGAGCATCGTATCCAGGACACCGCAGAGAAGTAACCAAGAGATGAACAACACCGAAATATAACATCAAACGGAGCAGCTCATGTGTTTGAGTACCGAGTCTGGCTATGATCTGAATTCAGAGGAGGACAAGCTTAAATCTACTCTAGAATAGGGGGAGGAGCATAGCAATGGTCTGAATATGTAGGGGAGGAGCTTAAAATATTATTCATGAGCTTAAAATTCTCAATTCTGAGTAATATTACTGGTTGCACATTTTGACTTGTTCTCACTGTAAAAAAAAATAAATAAATCCATCCGCTTCATTTTAAACTGACTTTAAAAAATTTTTGTTTAATCTTGTATGACTTAAAAATAAATTAAGTTAAAATTGGTTAAATTTCTCTTAAAATATAAAAAGTTAAACTATTAAAATGAATGTTAATCTTAAAAAAAAGTGCAAAAAGCTCCAAATCTGTGCCTAACCTTTTTACTACGAATGTCAGATTATGCCTTCAGATTTTTAAAATAGATTTATTTTCCAAATGTAATACAGAACAATATGAATTAAAGCTAAATGGAAATATTTACAAAAAATAAATAAAAATAACAAAATTACAAAAACTTGAAAACTGAAAATCTAAAAAGATAATTTAGAATATTAATACATTCTATAATAATATAAATATATTACTATGATATATAGTACATAAATGCTATTATTGTTTACATTTAATTGTATATAATTATACATATATACACTAAATGTACACGCAATGTATTCGTGCTGTCAAACGATTAATCACGTCCAAAATAAAAGTTTTAGTTTATATAAAATATGTATGTGTGCTGCGTATATTTATTATGTATATATACTGTAAATATACACACATGCATGAATATATTTCTGAAAAATTTTATAAGAATATATATTGAATACATTTATTATAATATAAATTATATGAATTTCAATATAGACATGTAAATATTTCCAAAATATATACTGTATGTTTGTGTATTTATATATATTTTATATATATTTATATATATATATACAGGTACATCTAAAAAAATTAGAATATCATGAAAAAGGTCAATATTTTTTGTCACTCATTTCAGAAAGTGAAACCCATATATTATATAGATTCATTACACAAAGAGTGAAATATTTCAAGCCTTTATTTCTTGAAATTTTGATGATTATGGCTTACAGATAATGAAAACCCAAAATTCAGTGTCTCAGAAAATTAGAATATTACATAAGATCAATAAAAAAAAAAGGATATTTTAAACAGAAATGTCAGCCTTCTGGAAAGTTTGTTCATTTCTATGCACTCAATACTTGTTAGTGCCTGCTTTTGCATGAATTACTGCATCAATGCGGCGTGGCATGGAGGTGATCAGCCTGTGGCACTGCTCAGGTGTAATGGAAGCCCAGGTTGCTTTGATAGCAGCCTTCAGGTCATCTGCATTGTTGGGTCTGGTGTCTCTCATCTTCCTCTTGACAATACACCATAGATTCTCTATGGGGTTCAGGTCAGGCGAGTTTGCTGGCCAATCAAGCACAGTAACACCATGGTCATTGAACCAGCTTTTGGTACCTTTGGCAGTGTGGACAGGTGCCAAGTCCTGCTGGAAAATGAAATCAGCATCTCCATAAAGCTTGTCAGCAGAAGGAAGCATGAAGTGCTCTAAAATCTCCTGGTAGATGGCTGCGTTGACTGTGGACTTCAGAAAACACAGTGGACCAACACCAGCAGATGACATGGCAGCCCAAATCATCTCTGACTGTGGAAACGTCACACTGGACTTCAAGCAGCTTGGATTCTGTGCCTCTCCACTCTTCCTCCAGACTCTGGGAGCTTGATTTCCAAATGAAATGCTAAATTTACTTTCACCTGAAAAGAGGACTTTGGACCACTGAGCGACAGTCCAGTTCTTTTTCTCCACAGCAAGATGCTTCTGATGTTGTCTCTGGTTCAGAAGTGGCTTGGTAGCTCTTTTCCTGAAGACGTCTGAGCGTGGAGACTCTTGATGCACTGACTCCAGCTTCAGTCCACTCCTTGTGAAGCTCTTCCAAGTGTTTGAATCAGCTTTGCTTGACAGTATTCTCAAGCTTGCGGTCATCCCTGTTGCTTGTGCACATTTTCCTACCAAATTTCTTCCTTCCAGTCAACTTTGCATTTAATATGCTTTGATACAGCACTCTGTAAACAGCCACAGCTTTCAGTAATGACCCTCTGTGACTTACCCTCTTTGTGGAGGGCATCAGTGTTCGTCTTCTGGATCATTGCCAAGTCAGCAGTCTTCTCCATTATTGTGGTTTCAAAGAACAAGAGATACCCGTAATTTATACTGTATGGATGGTCATTAATTGAAACTCAAATGTAAATATTCTGATATTTTGAGATACTGATTTTTGACTTTCATGAGCTGTAAGCTCTAATCATCAAAATTTAAAAAAAAATTTTTTTAAATGTTTTACTTTGTATACTGCAATGAATATATTAAAGTTTCACTTTTTGAAATAAGTTACAAGAAAAAAATTTACTTTTTCACGATATTCTAATTTCTTGAGATGTACCTGTACATAATAAATACACACAGAACGCACACATATATTATGCAAACAAAAACTTTTATTTTGTATGCAATTAATTGCAATTAATCGTTTGACAGCACAAATATATATAGATATATGTGTGTGTGTGTACAAGTAGTATGTCATTAATGCACAATCATAAAGCAAATTGCAGATGGCATTGCAGAATCTCAAGCTCTTATGAAGGTTAATGGTGTCTTTTTCCTCTCAGGGTTGGTGTGATGTCAGAACTTCTGGAGCGCGAGCAGGAGATGGTTTCTGCCACCATGTCAAAACGACTGTCCAAGCTTGAAGAGCAGGTGTCGTTCTTCCACAAACACTCACAAATACCACAGAATCTGTGTTTTACAGTCGGCTTGGTCTGTTCATGTTTTCAGGCAGCGTGTCATTGCAAATGTGAGTGTCAGAAGGTGAATGTCTTGTCTTCTGGCAGGTCTCGGAGTCCACCAAAGCTTTACGATGGATTATAGATGCACTGAAATCTCAGGGATGCAAATCCAAAATGCAGCCTCCACTAATGAGTGAGCAGAGTGTTTTTATATCAGCTCTTATAAGATGTACCGTATGCATCCTTCTGGATCATGATCATATTTTTTAAGTATTTGAGGGACAAATAATGTTTTTTTAAATGATAATTTACTGTTCAAAAGTTTGGGGTCAGAAAGAGTTTGTAAAAAAGTATTTTCTGCTCATCAAGGCTGCATTTATTTGATCAAAAATACTGCAAAAATAGTTCAATATTATTACAATTTAAAATAACTGTTTTCTATGTGAATATATGTTTAAATGCAATTTATTGCTGTGATCAAAGCTGAATTTTCAGCATCATTACTCCAGTCTTCAGTGTCACATGATCCTCAGAAATCATTCTAATATTTGCTAATTTCTGATTATTATCAATGTTGAAAACAGTTGTGCTGCTTCATATTTTTGTGGAAACAGTGATACATTTTATTTTTCAGGATTCTTTGATTAATAGAAATTTCAAAAGAACAGCATTTATTTGAAATGGAAATCTTTTGTAATATTATAAATGTCTTTGTTGATCATTTTAATGAATCCTTTCTGAATGAAAAAAAAAATGTTGACCTCAAAACCAAACTGTAGAGTATTTTAGATGACCTATTATTTATCATCACTTATCTTTGCATCCTGTTTTGTGCCTAAATTCAAGACAATAGCTGTCTGCTGCTGTTGTGAATGAACTCTTGTGTCTGTCCAGCAGGTAAAAGCTCTGACAGGGATGACGGTGAATCCAGTGGACAGGAGACAGATGAAGAAACGGCTCCTCACACGTTTGCACGTCAGCTTCAGTATCCCAGCAGCACCGTCAAACGCTTCCCCGTGCCTGAGGAGAAGGTGCCCTGGGAGGTGCCTGATATTAATATTTTACCATATTAAACAACATTATGTGGATTGTTTATCTTATGTGACTCATGTTTTGCTTTTTAGGTAAACTTCACTCCATATCTTCCTCCAGTTTACAATCAACAGGACAACAGCGAGTGAGTTTCGTTCTGACAAATAGAGCGGCGCAATTAGGAAATAGGGATATATACAGGGATATAGTTTTGTGCAGTTGTTCTGCACTATTAAATATACTGTCTCCATACTTCAAAGTGAAGTCTCTGTTCTAATGCATTCAAGTCATGTCGGAAAGTTGAACATATGAATGAAAACATGTTGAATGCAATAAATGCAGTGTCTATATTAATGGCAAATTTGTTTAAAACAGGGTTATGATAGTTGTTTGAAATAGAATAAATGTTAATGGAAATAAAATATAATTTTTAAAAACTGAATAAATAAATTATATATTATGTAATTATATATATCAGCTAGATTCCAAAGCAAAGTTTCTGCTTTTGTTTAGTTTAACTTGACGGATTAAAATACCTAAAACTAAAATAAAAATTAAGGAAACCTATATAGGCATATTTAAAAACAAACAACAAAATGACTAAAACTTTAATTAAAATTACAATGAAAATTTGGTTTTCCAGCTAGATGCCAAGGTAACATTTCTATAAAATAAATACTCAAATTAGCTAAAGTTAAAATGAAAACTATGTTATTTCAGCTATTTGCCAAGGCAACATTTCTATTGTTATTAATTTAACTTGAAACTGAAAACTACAACTACACATAAAAAAACTAATAAAAATTACAAAACACAACAAAATACTAAAACGTAAACTAAAATGAAAATGGGAAACATAAAAATGAAAAAATGAAAGTGAAAAATGAAAATTGTAGTTGCCAAAGACTTTTGCACAGTAGTGTAGATAGAATAAATAGAATTTAGATCTAGAATATATTATGATTCAGTTATTCATAAATTTATTAAAAACTTTATTTTTAAAAATTGTATTCATCATTTTGTATGCAGAGTTTTTAAAAATCTAGTTTCTACACTTTATGTAGAGAATGTACATCGTCAAGTTTAATAGAAATGACAGAAACTGAATTGCATATTATAAATATTAAAATGCATTTGTTTTGTAAATAAAAACACCTTTTTCTCTGTACAGCTCTGACACTTCAGTCTTGGACAAGCACAGGTATGCAAAACATATATATGCATCTGTGTCTTTATTCTCCTGCAAGATTTAGCATTTAATTTGTTTGAGTGCTGAGTTTTATTCTAATGAATGGATTTGACAGGAATCCCGGAGGAAGGACTGGGATCCGGGGAAAAGGGGCTCTGAAATCCCTCGGTCCGAATCACATTCTCCACCCAGTCCTCACCAGGTGAAATAAAACCCCCTTCATGTCCTGATCTCCACTGGAATTAAACTCTAATCTCATATCAGATTGAAGTTTACAACCGAGCACACAAAAAACAACACAGTCCCACAGCATTTATGAGATTATAGCAGACTAGAGATGGCGTTTATCCCGCTGTAAGTGTGAGAGGAATCAGAGAGCTTTCTGTCTGTTTTTAAAGGTGGCGTGATGCTGAACACAAGGTGCTGGAGTTTCTCGCCGTTTGGGAGGAAGCAGAGAAACACTGGGCTCTTCCTGGGGTGAAAACGCAGAAAATCTCATACATATACACTACAGGACAGAAATTTGGAATAATTAAGACTTTATTTAATGTTTTAGAAGTCTCTTCTTCTCACCAAGGCTGCATTTATTTGATGTATACGGTAAAAACAGTAATATTGTGAAATATTATTGCAATTTCTAATGTAAATATATTGTCAAATGTAATTTATTCCTTTGATCAAAGCTGTATTTTCAGCATCATTACTCCAGTCTTCAGTGTCACATGATCCTTCAGAAATCTTTCTTAGTCTTGGTGAGCAGAAGAGACTTCTTTCAAAAACATGAAAATCTTAGTTATTTCAAACTTTTGACTGTTAGTCATGGAAATCATCATAATTACATTTTTTTTGGGAACAAAGATTAACTAGTTATACTCAAACACAACACAAACTGGCTTTAGAGATATGATAAGCATCCTAAATTTTTGTTCCTAAACATTTTTTCTTGCAGTGCTCAGCTAAACCTGATGAGCCTCTAGCCCAGGCACTGGAGAGGATTCTGGGTAAAAAGTTACATGACAAGACCAAGTCTAAACTAGAGGCTGGAGAAGAGGTGAGAATGATAAATCCCCAAGACGTCACTGATTAAAGACATTAAGATCATAGATTTGAACTGCATTACTTTTCATATATTAACTATGGGCTACTTAGCTAGTTAGTTTACCTTTCATTTCACATTTCCTGTTGCATGGAAAAAATACAGCATGCAATAAATAAATAATTACACAATTTTTTTTATTTTTTTTATGAATTATACCTTGCATGCACTGTATGATTACATTTTATTGCTTACCGGTATATTTTTCTATATTTTTTGTTCAAACATAATCACCTGGTGCAACTCCTGTATCAGAAATTGCAAAAAAATCCAATTAGTAACGCATGCGGCTACACAGGATGTGTGTTTTCTCTGTGATGCAGGTGTATAAGGGTTATGTAGATGACAGCAGGAACACTGATAATGCCTGGATGGAGACCACCATCATCACACTTCACTGTGACAAACACACTCCGCTCATGGCAGATCTGAACCACATTGTGAGTAGAAAATATCACTTCCTCTCATATTGCAGTGATTTATGTATAATTGAAATGTAGGATTACTGGACAAAATGAATACAAAGTGTTTTTCAGTTTACAAATAAACTAAAAATGCTGCTAAAGTGCCAAATGCATGTAAAAACTGTCAATGGCGTGTAAAATCCATGATATGGTATAATTCAGACCCTGATACAAACCATCTGCTATTTTGACTCATGCTTCTGCTAACAACATGTGTTTCCTTCTCAACGGAGACCGACTCATCTCGCTTTTCATGTTGACCTGTGCTGTTTCCCACAAATATGCAAGGAAAACAGTTTATAATTTTATATATATATAATTTTATAAAAAAAATAATGCAGAATCCAATTGCATGTCCTGTAAGAGATGTTGATCTTTGAAATGTGAGATTTAAAAGTTTAAAAATTGCAGTGCGCCACTTACAGTATCATTTTTAATTGTATAAAAATATTTTAAATATTTACTTGTATAAAAATGATGTGAAGTGTAATTGCATGGCTGGTAAGAAATATTTATATCCATTAGTTGGTGGAATAAAGTGTATTTTGCACACTGTATATGCTCTAAATGTTTATACAGTACATAAGGGGGAAGTAACAGATGCTATGAATTGGGATTGCAAAGTTGCAGTGCTCCACTTACAGTGCATCTGCATATATAATATTTATATAATAGCTATGCTTTGTATGAGTTGTGGGATTGAATATCATTTTATATATAATGTTTTATATTTGTAATTTTATAAAAACTAATGTAAAATGCAATTGTATTTCTGGTAAGAAATATTAGTGTCCATTTTGCACACATGTATGTGCAATATTTTTTCATTTATTATTTAACATATGTACAAAATAAGTTGATCGTAACAGATGCTTTGTGTTATGAGATTTCCTGATGTAAAAATTGTACCGCTCCACTTATGTTGTGCTGGGAGCTCATAAAACTCTCTGAGGAGCTGATTCTGAAAACTGTCTACAAGATGCGGGTCCCAGTTGGATGACGTCTCGATAAACATAAAACATCATAAGCACATTCAGTTTTATGGCTCTGTGCAGTCATATTCTCAGCGCTCCATAAGTGGCTTTTATTTAGTGAATTAAGCGGCAGTATTTCAGCTCTTACTGGGTTTACAGAGTAATTCAAGCTGTCTTTGTTTTTGCTGCAGGTCGAGAGCTCGCTGTCGTCTCATCAGACGCTCCAGTGGCAGGAAGTGAGCAGCGCTGCGTGTGTGTGTCCGTACCAACAAGAGGCTCTGCGTCAGATAGCACAGTGTCATAACACACACTTTTGACCCTCAGGAAAACACAAACACACTCTGCACTCCTATGTGTCTTTAAAGTGGCATTTCTGTGCCACAAACTGTGGAAGATTGTTTCTGCAACAGGATAAAAAACTAAAAAAGGTACTTTTTTATCTCACAAGTTGGCCTAATGTTTTCTCTAATGGCAGAATTGCAAGATATATTCAGCGTTATGATTGGTCAGATCGCCTGTCAATCAAACTCCTTGCGACGGGTCAGTTTCTATCTCGCAATTCTCTGATTATATCTTGGAATTCTGACTTTTTTTTTCTTGATATAACAATTCTGAGTAAATCTGAAGTGAGTTTACGTATATATCACATGTTTATTGATTTTGCCATTCTGAGTTTTTTTCACACAATTCCAAAAATAATCATAATAAAAGTCAGAATTGTGAGATAAGTACCTCTTTAGCATTTGTTATCCTGTGGCAGAAATGGGCTTTCATAACAAACAGCAGCAAAATGTTGCAATGATTAAATTACATACAGATTTCTGTACAATCCATAAGCCATACAGTTCGCTTCACACATATGGTGCTTTGAATATGTTTTATAATGATTATTGTATTTATTAGTTATTTTGCACAGACTTTTCGGTATCTGGGTCAATATGAATTTGAATGTGGTTGTTGAACATTTTAAAATACAAATGCAGGTACCAAAAATCAAGTTTTTAGTTTGCATACATGTGCACAGACATATATACTGTACTTTATGCAAGAAATAAATGTAGAGGTAGTTGTACATTATCCCACATATTACAAGGCTATTTACCAAATAAATAATGATTATATGCACATTAAATATTTAAACTTTAAACAATAAACTTAAGTTGAGCCTTATTTATTAATTTGTGAAAAGAGCAAGTTATACAAGAGAAATGAACCAAAGGTGCATAAATGCATATTCTGTACATATTTCAACTCATGTAGCAATAATGCAAATGCCTTTGATTCATGTACAGTGCTGACAGGGATTAATGGCCAGATGGCAGAATAGGCAGCATTGCATTATGGGATGTCAGCAGGCAGATACATTTGACGATATTATTTCAAATTGAACATTAACCTGCATTTTGCAAGCAGTCATGCAATGCCTTTAAAATCAAAGTGAATGCAGAAATGTGAACAATGAAGTATCCTCAGTATAAGTTTTAAGTTGAGTCAGGTTTAAAATGAATATCTGCTTTGTTAAAAAGTATTAAGACATATGAGAACTGAATAAACAGTAATGAAAGCAAACTAGCCTATTTGATCAATGATGAATAACATAATGTGCATTATGGTGTATGGAGTGTAAAAATCATGTGAATTTACATTGCAATGTTTGGTCACACTTTAGAATAGGTAACACTTGTTAACTATACGTCTTTTCCCTCAATAAATTCTTAATTTGCTGCTTATTAATTGTAAGGTAGTTGTTAAGTTTAGGTGTTGGGTAGGATTAGGGACGTAGAATAAGGTCATGTAGAATAAGGCATTAATATGTGCTTAATTACTACTAATAAATGACTAATATTCTAGTAATATGCATGCTAATAAGCAACTAATAGATGTAACTGTAAAATAAAGTTTTATCCAATTTCTAGCTTAATGGTTTGCTGTAACAAAACATTTAATTACATCTTCAAAAAAAAAATGATATAGGAACTTATTTGTCATTCATGAACAATTAAAGATGTTGTCTAACCTGTAGGGGTGTGCGATATTTTTAACGATAACGATAATTAGACAATATTTGTGTGTTACTGTGCTAGTATCTTAAGCTGACTCCTAACGTTTTTGATATTCTGTGATGGTCAGTTCACACTGATAGAAATTAATCTGTTCCTATAAATTTAAATTGATTTTTACCTTTATAAAGCCATTTTTCTAAAAGTGTCCATTATCTTTTGAGTCAAATTCTTACATTTAATCAATGAATTAGAAAAAGATATTTGGGTTGTTACCAAGCAAATGAAATCAGTATCAATAATATTCATCTTTGCAATGCAGAGGAAACACAAAAGCTGCATCTGAAGTGGCATTTAGATGCATTTACACACTAGAACATGAACGCATTTAACCTGCAGTTACAAATGCATACATACTGTTTGGATATTTTAAACATAAAACGCTGAATACTGTTATTTGAAATTGTTTAAATAATAAAATATTCTTTAAATGTGAGATTAAACCCGGCAGTAGGTGGCAGCGAGTCACTGTTAATAAGTGAGTCATTTCGATTGAATCAAATCAGGAACAAAACACGTCGCTCAGAGACACAAAACAGCTTTTATTATTAATTTTGTTGTCGAAAATATCGAAAAAGCACAAAAACAGGCAATATGGTGTCTCTTAATTAACTTCTTGTTTATTGAACTGTCACACTTTGTGTGATATTAACTATATGAAATTATATAAATGTATTTCCCCATATCTTGAATTTTGTGATCATTCTAAATGTATTTTATTAGACTGAATCATGCAGTGAAAAACGCAAAAAAAAAGTTGAGCCAACTTAAAATTTTAAGGCAACCAGCTTCAGCAGATTTTAGAGTTTTCTCAAATTGTTGTTTTAAGTTTATATGACAAAAAAGTTGAGAATCTCCTACATTGATAGCAGACATTTTTCCACAATACACGTGCTGTATGTTCTTTATTATTATTTTATAAATTTATTTTATTAATATTTATTTCTCTAAACACAAAATGCAGAAATCCTCTGAAATTATAAACAGAAAACACACATTAAGCCAATAAATCAACATGAATGCAATGCACTATACTAACCATTTAAGATTCGCCAACGAATCGTTCTTTTGAGTCGGATCTTAACTAGAAAAAATAAATAAACACACAAACAAATGGTTTGCTGGATTGGTTTTACTAAACAGGATTTTATTATCAAATAATAGCAGTAACTTAAAATTGCAATATATAATTAGGTTCTAATTATCTTCGTTCTTATGTGATGAATCATGGCTCTAATGAAGTGGAAAACTGATAAACCTTATGTCTACATTTGGAACGCAGGGGGAACGTGAAGACGTAAAAGAATCACTGATTCGGTTATTGGGAATGAACTGTTCGAACGAGTCGGTTCGTTCAAATGAATCGGACTTCCCATCCCTAAACACAATACAACGCGTAAAGTACAGAACGAGTGAGGTGTGTGCTACGGTTAAGGTGGACAATGTAACTGTAGTGGGCACAGTAATTAAAGTAGACAGTCTAGCAGAGCGCGTGAGCGCGATAATACGCGTAAATAGATATTGAGCATCCTCGAGGACGCGACTCTGAATGAATGGGAACGCGCTGTGATCTATTTTTATCCCGCGCGCTGGTGCAGGTGGACAGACGGAAGTGACGTGTGTGCTCACGAGACTCGCATTAAACCGTCGGGATTAGATCGGAGGACGGTCAAGCGGCGTTAAACGGTAGGATTTCACTCATTTACTTCATTACATCAATGTTACTCACATTTTATGATTTCCGATCGTCGTCAATTATTATAGAATAAACGCTGGCACGTGTCGCGCGTTTTATAGGTTTGTTTACGTTTTGTGTGTGTGAGAGACAGAGATCGTGCTGATCTGAGGGAGAAATATCTCCACAGTTGTTTTACAAACACCAGTTCGTGTTTTAAATCGCTGGTACAAGACTTTAAACGGCTTTAATGCACATTTCTGCATTTTATACCCGTGTTTGACGTTATACACTGATTTAATGTCGCGGATTGAAGCGCTATTAGTCAAATTCATAGCTGTCAATCGCGTATTTCTGTATAATCTGCAGCTCTGGGTCTCAATAGGCCATTGAACACAGAGGCTCCTAGTTAGATGCAGAGTATTTGTTTCTCTGCCAAGAATGTGACTTGTCCCAACAAAGCGGAGCACATCACAAACACACCAGCCTCACTGTTCTTATAGGATACGAACAAATCTTTCCATTCCTGTCTGCTTAAACACCAAACTGTGATGCAGATATATATGTTTTAGCATAAATGCATTGAGAGAGTTGTCACAAGGGTTATACTTTAGTATCTGTGATGTCAAAAGTGTATAAAAATTTTTTTTGCCTTATTATAGGTTAATGACAGGTTCTTATTGTGCAACTTGCCCCACTCTGATGTTGTTAGACTAATAATAATAACACATGCTGATCAGGTCATAGTCCTCCATAACTGAAACAAATGTACAGGTTTGTGTAGGTTTTGTGCACAGCCTGTTATGTCAATAAAGCTAATGTGTTGCTCAAAGCTTTGAAGTTTGCTTTAGTTTAATATTATTTAACCCTGTAAAGCCTGACATATGAAATATCTTTTTGTTTTTAACTGACCAGTTTATTGAACCTTTAGACAAAATATAAAACATGCATGTGTTTTTGTAGAGTATCATATTTGATATGTCAGGCTTTTATGACTCTTACCTCCGGTTTCACAGACAAGGCTTAAGTCTAGTCCTAGACTAAAATGTAAATCTGAGCTGTTTCAACTGAAAAAAACTTGCGCTGACTGATCATAAACCATGTCAGTGCTTTTGTTTTGTCTTAAGATGAACACCAGTAATGCTTTTTTCTAAGGCATTTTAGAATTTTTATTAAATTAAAATTTAGCATTTTAATTTCTCTGCTGAGGAACAGTGAAAGTAAAGCTTCTGGAAACAAACGTTCCTCAAAAGATCCTGATGATCAGATTTGAGACGCACTGATTTTTCTCAAATGATTGATGGAGAATCAAGGAAAGCAGAGCTGCTTCAGTCCAGTAAGAGTTCATCTGAATATCACTTAATTTAATTAAATTTTCAAATGAAACTAAAATTAGGTCAGAATTATTTTAATACATATAAAATAACTTAAAAAATGGTAAATATACATAATTCTTAAATGTGTATATGCATATATATATATATATATATATATATATATAGGGCTGGGCGATAAAACGATAACGATATGTATCGCGATAGACACGTGAACGATATCAATAAAAAATGTGTTCGATAAAACGTTCGATATTTTTTTATTCTTCGTCGGAAGAAAACAAAGGCTGCGAAGCAAGTTTGGTTGCATTAACAAAGGCACTCGCTCTCTGGTAACCTAGCAACGTAGGGAGTGACACGCTAACAGCCAATCATGTAACAGTATCATGTTTGGTTGTGCCATATCGTTGTCTCGTGTCTAAGTGCGCACGTGCAAAAAAAAAAAAGAAAGTGCGCACGCGCGGCTGAGAGTGCACGTCTGCAGCCAGACCCTATTGGCTGGTCTGCTGGATTCCTCTACATAAGCAGAAAATGAGTGCCGCAGCGAGCGAGGAAATTGTAAATAAAAGAGAAAGTCAGCTCCCAGTATGGCAGTTTTTGGATATTATAAGTCTGACCGTAGTCAGACCAAATGTCGTCTGCAAATTATGCAAGACCGTCGTCCCCGCCAAGACTGGTAATACCACGAACTTGATGTACCACCTTAAAAAAATATCAATAATTATCGATATCGACCGATATGAAACACTGATATCGTGATACAGTTTTCAGCCATATCGCCCAGCCCTAATATATATATATATATATATATATATATATATATATATATATATATATATATATATATATAAGTAATATTTAGCTATAAATATACTTTTCAGTTCATTGCAATCAGCCATTGTAATCATTGTAATTTAATCATTAATATTAATATTTAGTAAAGCAATTATAATAATAAATATATAAACAGTATTACTGAAATATTACTGTAGTTATTCTGATGTTTACTTGATATAAATCAGCAAAGGTTTGACAGCAAATAGACACGTGAAGCACGAGCTGAAGCTGGATGTTTGTACAATTACACTAAAAGTATGTTTGGTAAAGCAATGCGAGTGTTAAGTGTGTAGAACGGGGCTCGTGCGATTGCATTTGTTTCCAGTATATCAGTGAATGTCCACGTGTGTCAGTAATGAGACGCTGCCATCAATCTGAGACTGAGACGGGTGCAGTTACAGGTCACTCTGTCCAATTTAGCAAATGTGGGTGTTTCCTCGTTCTCCTCTGCACCTCTAATTAAGCAAATGCAGCCTCTCGCACTCGAGACGTCTCTCGGCTCAAGCTCAACCTGTTATCTTTGTTTTTTAATTGAGATGGGAGGAAAGTGGATCGTTGGCACTCGTGAGCAAACGTGAGGGATTTTGCAAGGACAAATTTACATATAGTCTGCATTTAAAGGGAAACCTCACCCAAAAAAGACCATGAAGTAGTCCGTATGACTTGTGCGCTTTATTCTGAAGGCGTATGATGGAGTTCAGATGTCCTGAAGAATTAGATTTGAGAGCTTTTTGGCTGAACTCTTCTTGTAATGGCTGAATAAGCTGCATGTTCCAGCAGCTAAATGGCAATTCGTTATAGGCTCTATAGAATATCAAATGTATTTCCTTGTAATAATCGAGAATATTATCTGTCAGATTCATAGTAAAATGTGAATGCAAAAAGACTTTATTGGAAGCAGGCTGAGAGCGAGATGCTCATATGTGCTCATATGAATCAGCATCTGATTTCTTATATAATCTCACCACTGAATCATGTGCAAATAGGACACTGAGGGTCTCCTGCACACTGCACTAGAGCTTCGCAATATGAACAAAACATAGCTAAATAATATTTAGCTTTTTTCTATACACACAGACACATACAAATAAATACAAATTTTGTTTATTATTTTATTTTAGGCATTATGATCACCCATAGTAATCACTGTAATAATAATAAATATATATATATATATACACACACACACACAGTGCCCTCCAAAAGTATTTGAACAGTAAGGCCAATTCCTTTATTTTTTCTGTAGACTGTAAACATTTGAGTTTGACATCAAAAGATGAATATGAGATGAGAGATTAACATTTCAGCTTTTATTTACAGGTATTTTCATCTGGATCTGATACACAACTTAGAAGATAGCACCTTTTGTTTGAACCCACCCATTTTTCATCAAAAGTATTGGAACATGTGACTGACAGGTGTGTTTTGTTGCCCTGGTGTATCCTATTAACTGATTATTCAAACAATAAATAGCACTGAATGTCTGCGCTCAGTTTCAGATCCGTGCAGACTGCATTTATAGTTAGTTAGACGTGTAACCAACATGAAAACCAGAGAGGTGTCTATGGGCGAAAAACGAACAATTGTGAAGCTGAGAGAAGATGAAAAATCAATCAAACCATTGCACAAACACTGGCAATAGCAAGTACAACCATTTGTACAACTCTCCTGAGAAAGAAAGAAACCACTGGTGTACTAACACACCTCAAACGGGTAGATCAAGGAAAACATCTGCAGTTGATGACAGAAACATTGTGACAGCTGTAAAGAAAGACCCTAAAACAACTGTTAGTGACATCAGCAACAACCTCCAGAGGGCAGGAGTGAAGGTATCCCAATCTACTGTTCGCAGAAGACTTCATGAACAAAAGTACAGAGGCCACACCAGAAGATGCAAACCACTCATTAGCAAGAAGAATAGGAGACGAGACTCAAAAATTCTGGGACAAGGTTTTATGGACTGATTTTATGGACCAAAGTGATGGAAAGGCTAAAGTTTGGAGAAAGAAAGGATCTGCTCATGATCCCAAACATACAAGCTCATCTGAAACACAGCGTACACAGGTGTACATTATAGTACACATTACACAAGTTATGTAATGGCTTGGGCTTTCATCGCTTCTTCTGGGACAGGCTCATTAATCTTCATTAATGATGTAGCACATGATGGCAGCAGCAAAATTAACTCAGAAGTCTACAGAGATATTTTGTCTGACAATTTACAGAAAGATGCAACCAAACTGATTGGGAGATCCTTCATCATGCAGCAAGATAATGACCCAAAACATAGTGCCAAAACAACAAAGGAGTTCATCAGGGGCAAGAAGTGGAAGGTTATAGACTGGCCAAGTCAGTCTCCACACTTAAACCCTGTAGAGTATGCATTTTACCTGCTAAAGAAGAGACTGAAGGGAGAAACCCCCCAAAACTGAAAGAGGCTGCGGTGAAAGCCTGGAAAAGCATCACAACAGAAGAATGCAAAAGTTTGGTGATGTCAGTGGGTCACAGGCTTGATGCAGTTATTGAAAGCAAAGGATTTGCAACTAAATATTAAGCCTTTTTCACTTTAATCTATGTTAATTCTATCTGTTCCAATACTTTTGGTAACATGAAAAATGGGTGGGTTCAAACAAAAGGTGCTATCTTCTAAGTTGTGTGTCAGATCTATCTTCTAAGTTGTGTGAAAATACCTGTAAATAAAAGCTGAAATGTTAATCTCTCATCTCATATTCACCTTTTGGTGTCAAACCCAAATGTTTACAGTCTACAGCAAAAATAAAGGAATTGGCCTTACTGTTCAAATACTTTTGGAGGGCACTGTATATGTATATGTGTGTGTGTATAGTATCACACATAATATAAAAACATTTATTGATTGTTTCATTCATTCATTAATTCCAGAGTAGATTCAAAATGTTTAATGTACGAAATAAGAATCTAGTTCTGATAATCAAGGCATGTTTTCACATTTTTATGCACCAGTAAAACAGTATGTAGCCATAAACAGCTATATTTACCTACATATGTGTTTATTAAAACATTATAAATACATAAACATTACCATGCAAAAAGCAACTTGTCATTGTGTGTTCATGATGTGTGGTTTCCCAGAAGTGACGTCACAGAGTGAGGGGCGGGACCAGAACGGGACACAGTATTTATGTAATTGACATTTGGGACGCGTCCCTGTAATCCTGGACAGAAAGCTCTCCTTCTGCTGCTTCATTTTCATAAACTCACAGCCTCGGCAGGAGCATGTTTGTTTCATAAGAGAGAGACCTTGATGTGTGTGTTTTCTCTTGTTGAAATAATAGCTTCTGCCGTTTTATTTTATTAGTGCTTGATTGATGAAGTTTTAATAGCATATGCTGAAATTTTGGGGTTTGAATTTTTGATTTTGTCATTTGCGTTTAAGCAGAAGATACTAAACAACAGGTGAATCCCGGACTGAGACAAACTTTTTCATCTCTTTCTCTTTCAACACTTGCTCAGATTATCCGTTTGATCATCTGCTTGTTTAATTTTTCTAAACAAAAAACAAATAATAATTACAAAAAATGGCAAGTAAAACATTAAATTTTTTCATTTTGAAGACTGAAATAGTGCTTTCTTGTAAAACGTACTTGAATAACTTTTGATTTGTATAGGGATGCACCGATACCACTTTTTCCAGTACTCGCCCAATTTTATTTTTTTTGTACTTGCCGATACCGAGTACCGATACTGATAATTTCATTGCATTTGTACATTTTTTTTTAAATATTGGGTACAGAAACCAAAAATGTATAATGTTAATTGGTTAACTTCATTTATCAAATAAATAGTCAAACCAATGTTTATTCAAACAACTTTAAAATTTCTCACATTATCACGGTTTATTTGCTATAGTTTAGAAAATAGTAATAAAATAGGACAATAACTCAGAGTAAAACTGTGTCTGAACAAATTCAGCTTGATAATGTCAGATAACGTTGATAGAAAGGTACATAATGGATTACAATCAACCAAAAATTATTCAGACAGCTGTTAGTATGACAATATTTACACAACTATCAATACTCTGTCAGGCCACCCTTAGCCTTAATGACAGCCTGTAGTCTCCTGGGCATGCTGTAAACCAGCTTCATGCAAACCTGAACTTCAGTTTTTTTCCCAGACTCTGTCTGAATAATTTTTTGTATCAGTTTTGCTGGTAGTCCACTGTATGAAGAATTTTTGGTTATAATATGTCACAGTTTACTTTATTTTGATTTGACTGTATAATATCTTCGGTTATTTTCACACTTAATTATGCCCATTAAAATGTATTTTACAAGTTTTTGTTACCTTCACTGTTCATTTTTTTTGCTCTATGGTACATCATCTTTAATTTAATGGCATTAGAGCTGCTCCATTGCAGCGGCTCAGTACTGTAATTACACGTTTTGCTGTAATAATGCAGGGAACCACTGGTTATAATGTGCTACACACAGGTGAGTGGGCCTGTACAAACCACCTGTAGTAACACACTCTCCTCTATGTGCACTAGACACTTTACACACACTGCTGCGTGTACACAATCCCACAAAAGACTCAGCAGTATATGTATGTTTACATGCTCATGCACTACAAATCATCCTGCACTGTTCCCCAACCAGCTGCTTGACTCAAAATGTTTCTCTTTGCACATGTACAGTATTTATGTGATAGGTTAGGTTAGTTGTGTATAGGTTTATAGTGTTTTCTACTTCATTGTTGTATGTCTGTATTTATGTAGCTCTGTGATCCTGGGAGGCACGACATTTCATTCCACTGTTTGTCCCCACATGTAGCGGAACGACAAAGGTCAACTTGACTTGAACTTATAAATCTCCTAACTCTGATATTTTCAGAAATAAAAGTTGCTTTTTTTAATCTGAAACGTGCTGCAATTTATATTCCAAAGCCACTCATATAATGCATAATCAATCATGAAGCAAGCAAAACGCGCGCAACGTGCGCACGTATTTGTACTGGTGCAGAATGAGAGGGACAAGTACAGAACATAGCGCATAGGCTGTTAGTTTAACTTTCGCCAGAATGTCGTGTATGCTTAAGGTTGAAAATAAATGATGGTTTATAGTGAATACCCCTATAAATTGTCTTATATTTTCGATTTAGTTTTAAGCCAAATGATGCGTGTGCCAAGTGAGCGAACATCAATAAAGATCACACAACAGAAGTGCGCGCACCTCCCTCCCTCTCTACCGTTAAGAAACTCGTGTATTGTTTTACTTGCTTGTTTTTGACATATCCGACCGAACTACAAACTATCCAGTGATGTCTGTGAGAAAGGGATATTCACTCGACGAGCTCGCGCATCTGCGCCGCCGCACGCTCAATCCACTCAGCGTGCTTTGCTTAGCCCATCAGCTCGCGCACATCAGCTATACAGGCATCAATACTTAATGTTTAACATTAATTTCATTGCATGCATATACTTCGTAGACATGCTTAATCTCTAATAACTCCATTCTGCTGTCTGTTGTTCTGTTGTCTGTATTTCTTTGTCTGAATATGGCACTTATCATGGCGTTTGGTATCGGGGCATTTTAACGAGTACGAGTACAGGAGCTCAGTATCAGGCCCGATACCAGTATCGGTACCGGTGCATCCCTAGTCTTGTAGTAACTTTAGGTTTTTTTTTTTTTTTTGCATTTGAATGCATGCAAACATCACAATGCATGGGTTGAGGAAGGAATTTTAGTTTATTTTTTAATAATTTTATATTGCATTCATATATTTATGATTCTCTAAATATTTTTATGTAAATTAAATATATTTAAAAAATATTAAAAATGTAAAAATAAAATTAAATGTTTTTTTTTTTTTTTTTTTTTTTTTTTAACAATTATTTGCTTATTTTAATTTTATATTTTTAAGATTTAATAAATTTTTAGCTTTTCATCAACTCAAAAGCATTGCAACCTTGGGAAACCTTGCACTAGTGATACAGAAATTGAACACCTTTTTTTTCTTTTTTTTTTGAGGGCATGTATATGCTAAAGTACTGCTAAAAATGGACAAAAACTGGCCGTGTATCCTAAATAGTGCTTTTCTTCTCCAGGAAAACGATCCAAAGTTATTTATGACATCTTACTGCACTTAGGGGCGTATGCAAATTTCTGAATCTGAATGTTGTTTCCGGTTTATGATGCAAACTAAAGGTTATTGGACGAGCCTTTGGATATGTTTTTAATAGGAAATAGCCTATATCAGCATAAGAAAGAAACAGTGTATGGGGTATTTAAAGGGTCTTTGTGCCTCATTCAGTCATCAAACTAAATCAGTTTTAGTTCATGCTGGGCTCCCGGAAGGTCAGCCTATCAATCGCTCCCTCTTCCCGCTCTGTTTCTCGTCGTCTCGCCTCATGCACCTCCTCCTCCTCCTCCTCCTCCTCTCAGCTCAGCGTGTGTTTTCTCCTGTGGAGTGACATTTCAGTAATGAAGTGATCTCTCAGTCAAGGGTCCCTCAGAAACTCAAACACTGACATCTAACAGCACACACTTCACTGCCTGCCCTTCCACCACTGCTTGATTTGAAGATCCATGAATGATTCAATTACGGTTAATAATAGATTATATTATTATTACATTTATATTATTTGTATTTTTTAAATATTAATATTACACCAACATTTTATTAATGTATAAAAAAATTAATAAGAATAATATTTAAAATATTTTTCCTATTCCATTTATATATTTTTCAAATATTAATATTGCACAAATATATTAATGTAGTACCAAAATATTAATATACATTTTTAATATTGTTGAAATAATTAATAAATGCAAATATTAATATTATTAATATCTTAATACTTTAATGTTAATATTAAAACATTATTATTAATGATAATAAGTTATACTTATAATATATATATATATAAAATTATTATTACTTTGTTTTTTAAGAATTTTGTATATAGAGATGAACTGTTTCTTTAAGAGAAGAGAAAGAAAAAATGTCACCCATCTTTAAATTTAGGGTTGGGTTTGTGTGGGTGGAGTCCAGTGCGTCTGTAAAACCCACAATCCAACCTTGTACTTGAATGCATTTCTTCTTGTTGTGATTGTTTGTGTTTAAAGTAGAGAGAAGCACTAAGCAAACAGCCGTTCTGACTGAGCACTTCTCCTCAAGGGGCAGACTGATTCTGCTTTAGTGTGTGAGTGTGTCCTCCCAGATTTGTGTGCTACTATAATTACGAGCGCCTGCAGCGTCTCATGGGGAGCGCATTAACACACACGAGTGGAGGAATAAAAATCACTGCGCACACACTCACTCCTCTTTTCTCCTTGTTTGTCCCATCACTGCTCTCCACTTCTCGCCATCCTGGCCGACGTACAGTAATGGCAATCGCTACTTACATTGATAAGTACAATGATGTAGGGTAGGCGATAAAATGTTTAGACTGAATGAACGTCATTTAAAAATTCTAAAATAAATAAATATAAAAAAATTATATAGCAAAAAAATAATGGCTAAATAGATTTAAAAAATTGACCTCACAGCAAAAATTCTATAATGTTTTTTCCACAGTTAAGTAATTTTGAATCTTGTCTGTGTGTATAATATATATAAAACATTAATCTTGGTTAAATATTATAAAATGGATATGATTTGCTAACAGAAAGAAACCTAATATCAGGTCCTTTCTCGACTAGAACTTTTTGCAATTTGTTCTATTGTTCTTCATTAATCTCACATGTAAGTAACATCAGTCAACAATCAGTCTTGGCTGTTGATATCTATGCCAAATAAGATGAATATTTTTATGAATATAACTTTAAAAGTCTCTTCTGCTCACCAAGGCTGCATTTATTTGATTAAAAATACAGTACAATTGTGAAATATTATTAGAATTTAAATATATATAACTGCTTTCTGTGTTAATATACAGTAAAATTGAATTTATTTCTGTGATCAAAGCTGAATTTTCAGCATCATTACTCCAGTCTTCAGCAGATTTGCTGCTCAAGAAACATTTAGATTATTATCAATGTTGAAAACAGTTGTGCTGCCCAATATTTTTCTGGAAACCGTGATACATTTTATTTTTCAGGATTTATTTGAAACAGAAATATTTTTTTGTTCTGTTCTCTCTTTAGTATTCATCCCATCATCCTCTCTGGTCTTCCCCTTGTTTTCCCTGCTGTTGAAATCTTTTTGCTTGTACTGAGGTGATTGGATGATGTCCAGGCCTTTGTTTTTCTGCGTGTGTGCTGGCAAAATTAGTTATTTTTTGTATTTTCAAAGACCTTCAAAATTATGTATAATTTGTTGGAATCAGACTAAAAATTACTGATTTGTTTGAAGTCAATGAAGTCAGCAAAGTCAGTTCTGAGAAAAATGTAGTTAGTTTTCTGAAGGTTTTTCTGCGTGTGGTTCCTCGCCAGCATCTTTTTTAGAGTGTTATGATTCAGTAGATTTGTATCGTGAAAAGTGCTATACAAATAAACTGAATAGATTCAGTGTGACTGGCTGATATATTGAGTAACTGGTGATATAAAATTAAGCGACATCTTGGCGGTTGCAATGACTGTAATGCACTTTTATCCATGAAGATTTGTCGTTAAGAGCATATTAATTTTTGTTTTTTTAGTTTAGTATTTAGTTGGTAAGTTTAATTAATTTTCATGACTTGATTCAAGTTATGTTTTAGTGAGTCGATTCATAAATCTGAGTCAATTATTTGCTTTTCAATCGCAATCATTACAAGTACAGTACAAAAGAATTGATGTACACATAAATAAATCAACAAATTAAATAATTATGCATAATATTTATTAGGGCTGCAACAACTAATCGATAATGTGGAAGTGTTTTTTTGTCAATAAAAAGAAAATTGGTTATTAATCTGATTAATCGGAAAAATTATCGGCCAACTAATCGATTATCAAAATAATCGTTAGTTGCAGCCCTAATATTAATAATAAAACACTTTTTTTTTTTATTTGATTCAAGTTGAGTGAGTAGATTTATAATTCAGATTAATCAAGTGTGTTATTATCACTCAGATTCACAGAAGTCCCTGCTTGCCATTTTTGATAAATTTTTGGAAAATACGGACATAAACCGTGTCACTGTTACATAACTGACCTGCATGAAGCCAGAGCAGTCGAGGCCATCGGCGAGTGGATGCATGTATGAGGAGGACGTGATACACACCCTGAACCCGCTATCATCTGATCTGTAATACACCGTGTGTGTGTGTGTTGGCGCTTCCGCTATTGACTTTGAACAAGGCATTAACCTCTCGTACAGGATCAGGGCTAAACCATAACTTCATGTGTCCTTTTGTGTTTGTTATTTGTGGCTGGTCCTATATGTATGATGTAGGATGGATGGATGGATAGATAATTTTAGCACAATGTGTGTGTGTGTGTGTGTGTGTATACTCTAAAAAAAAATGCTGTTATTTTTTTTTAACCCAAACACTGGGTTCAGCTTGTTGGGTCATTTTATTGGGTTATTTTAATGCTGGGTTATTTTTTTCTACCTAACCGCTGGCTGCCGAGAGAACGGGCTTTTTAAGTCCACAGAAGAGAGCAGTTCTCTGTGCCGCTGCCACTCTTTCATGGGAAATAAAGGTTTGTATACATTTTATTCCATTTATAAAGTCTTTAATGTGGTGTAAATGATATTATTTTATGCAATGCAACATAAGGATGCGATGTTGGTCAGCTGCGTCGGCAGCAGTCGTATCGCGCTGGAAACGCCTTTGCCTTGCATAACATAAATGGATTTTATTTGTTATAATACTGAGTGCAATTTAATTTGATGTTAAAATATGTTCTCTGATCTCAGTACTGTTTGTCTTTGGGCAGGTTTTGGCGCCATCTCTCAGCTACGAGTGAAATGTGAGGCCGTGGTCTAAAGTTCGCAGCTTCCCTGGTGAACAGCAGCCCTTCACCGGCTCAGATTTCGGCAACACACCGGCACGAGAATTAGCACTGTTTGGGTAAAAAGTGATTACAGAGAATGGTTGAATACACTTAAATTAAAATGCTACTTTTAAATGTGCATTTTTTATGCTTGTTAAACGAATTTAAATGTATGTAATATTGTAAACTATGCTGTATTCACCCAAATAAATTCTGTTTGTCTTGTATTTTGTCCATGGATGTTCTTGCTTTAATAATAAATGTTCATCTTTTGATTATTGCTGTTGCCTATAGTAATTCTGTGTGTGATTTTTAATTTCCAGCCCATTTTAAGCCAGCAATATAATAATTTTTAAACAATAAAACAACCCAGCATGGTAGGTAAAAACGTTTAACCCAACCAGCTGGGTCAAAATAACCCAGCATGTGTTCTGTCCAATATTTACCCAGCACTGGGTTGCCAAATAACCCAAGTTGGGTTGTTTTTAACCCAGCAGTTTTTTAGTGTATGATTTATTCATTTATTTTAATATTTGTGACCTGTGCTTGCAAAATGAATCACAGTGAGCAAATGTTCATAAACGAGTTATTGTTTATGATGTATGATTTGTTGGAATCAGACGAAAAATTACTGAGCTACACCCGTTTGAACTCGATAAAGTCAGTTCTGAGAAAAATCAAGTTAAAGTTTCTGAAGGTTCGAAAGCAAAATCACATAGCAACGTTGCATTGTTTCCTCCACATGCTTATTATTGTTACTATATATAATATTAATTACTATATTAATAATCACAATATAGACAATTTATGTTAAAAAGAACCGATGCAACAACAGTAGAACAAATATTAGAAAGTACCAAATAGTGCTTAACTTTTAAACAAAAGCATTCAAGTAAGAAAATCATTACAAATAAATGAATTATTAAAACTACAAAAGCAGTTTAATCAAGAGCAGCAATCTTTTCTTTTATTGTTAGATGAACATAGGCGACTTGTATATTAAGACCTACTGTACTGCACCGACCTAATATAATGTTACACATCAGATGTTTTCTCCACCAGTTCCCCAAACGTTCACTTAAGACGTAACATATTATGTTTGCGTGAATAGCCTACTTAAATACTGTAAGTCTGTGTATACAGTATGTGTATGTATCGGGATCGTGTGCTGGGGGAAGCGCCTTTGTGTGTGATTCATATTAGGGATGTGCAACAGCGATCGAGTACTCGGCTGTGACAGTGACGATCAATCATGAAAACGAAATCATAAAAAAAAAAATATTGTTTTTTTTTCTGATTGGTTATAGCAGTACTTTGGGTGGCACCCTGAGCTCTGATTGTTTAGCTGGCCACAGAATGCGGTTCAAAGTGTAGACATGAGAAGAGAGCGAAGCATGGCTTCGAAGTCACATAGTGATGTCTGGGTTAATCTGATTCATCTAATATAGGATGCGTTGGGATATGAACATTTTTTAACATGCTGATTGCGCTGCATATTACCAGTGTTTAGTTTCATGCTTAAATGCAATGCACGATATTGACTGAATTTCGAATATTCGTCGAATTTAAAATAAAAATCCACATTCGACTGCAAAAACGTTGGTGTCCGTCAGGCTGCCTTATCAGTGGCGCACAAGATGCGATAACGATGTAGGTGTCATTGCATTTTAATGCTTTTTTTTGAGCCTATCCAGTTGAACCCACTAGATGCGGCGCTGCTCATTCAAAATATTGCGTAAAAAGAGATCATCAATGCAGAGATGTTGTTTACGTCAAAACTGAAACCAAGCCGTTCACACAGAACGCATATTTATCGTATTTTCTACAGGGACATCTATCACTGTTTCACTCATGTCTTGCACAAGAGAGCCGCATGTTTAGAAAGAAATGCAAAATTAATGTAAGTTCAACTTTTTAAAAACATGACTCGAGACTTTATGGCGGTTTTTCTGCATCCCACTGCATCTCATGTTTTTAAATGAAAAAAGTGCTCTTTGTGATTTGGTTTTCGGTCCTTAGTATTAAACTATACACACATACATGATACTTTTTGCTTTTAATTGTTTAAGCTGCATAATTATATGTGTTTTATAAACATTATGCACTTTTTTTCAAATATAGTCGTGTTATTTTTACTGCTCTGAATAACTGTGTATTAGTAATATTTTGCTCGGTGTGCCCTCTTGTGGCCTCAGTAGAGAAGCCAAAAGCTTTTTTCCCCCTAGCAGAAATTATGCCTTTTAAATTCAAATATAATTTGAATATTGATAATATTTTAGTACAGAATTTGAATTTAGTTTTTCAGCCAATTTGACAGCCCTACAGTAGGCATACTTCAATTAAAATTGTTTTCGTACTTCATATGGCTTCGAAAACGCGCAGGCGATTTTAGGAATCACTTGATAATGTAGAAAGCACAAATCTGCCGTAAACATAGCATTAGAATGAGAACTTTATAGAAATCTATAGTAAATTCGGTCTTCTTGACCATGTTTCCGAGCGCTGTCATGAAAGCGCATTCACGGCGGGAGCTCTCTCTCTCTCACTTGCTATAGCACGAAACTTAGTTCACTGGCATTTACATCCTTTTGTGCAAATACAAATTGTAATGTTACATTTATGTTATGTATCTAAGTTATTTGATCAATATCATAGGATGTGTCATAGAACAGGCTTCAGTTTATTGGCATAAAGTCACTCTTCAGATTCAGCCCAGGCAGCTCTTCCTTTTTAGATGCTTCTGGCTACATCATAATCGTAATCTAACAGTGTTCTAATCATGTTTTCATGACAGTTTTTCATGTCATTTTTCATTTTCACAACAGTCTTCAGATATTTCCATTAGCTCCGCCCCCGCCCCTTGAGTACTCGTTTTTGAAACTTATCGATGATCGAAATGAGAAATTGCCAAACTGCCCCTCCCTAATTCATATAGTCTATCGGTCTGCGGCAGCGCAAGAAGAGAAAAGGGTACTCCTCTCAGAAAACGTACAAATAAAGATCATTTTAGATGTTTAATTACTATTTGGAGCATTGGGATTGCTTGACAAGGGCTTAATGAACTCATTTTAGTGAAAACCTAAAATTTGACCAAAATCGATAAATTAAATTTATGTTTTTGAAAGACGTCTCTTTTGCTCACCAAGTCTGCATTTATTTGATCAAAAATACAGTAAAATCAGTAATATTGTCAAATATTATTACAATTTAAAATGACTGTTTTCTATGTCAATATTTTGTAAAAATGTAACTGATTTTTGTGATCTGCAGCTGAATTTTCAGCATCATTACTCCAGTCTTCAGTGTCACATGATCTTCAGAAATCATTCTAATATACTGATTTGCTGCTCGAGAAACATTTCTGATTATTATCAATGTTGAAAACGGTTGTGATGCTTCATATGTCTGTGTAATATGTTTGCGCAGTGATTGGTGTGAATGTGAGCCGTTGGTTTACTGGAATGGCTGAATTCATTCCCGTCTTCAGAGTCTGTGGTTCTCTTATTCATGTTAAGGACACAAGAGCTGTCAGTGTGTGTGTTTCCACACGTCTCAATAATTAATGAGAGATTGTAACAGAGACGAAGCAGCGCTGGATCCTTTACAGCCCGCAGAGGCTTCAGATGGATTTCAGATTGTATGTTTGTCCTCAACAAAGAGCCTCGGAGTTAGCATGCATGTGAATTATGACTAATTTATCTACTCAACTTTAAATCAGAGACCGTTTGGGTTTCTTTTAGGTCTAGACCATAACTAACCTTGGTTTAGTGGTAGAGAAACGTCTGGGTTTAATTGCAGCTTAGTTTGGATGAAAAAAAGTCGCTAAAAGCCTGTTTGTGTTGCTGTGTGACGGTGAATATCTTCAGTTGTTCGGTCTGTGTTATTGATTGTGCTGAATATGCGATCGGATGGCATGAACTTTGGAATGCGCTCGGATGTGTCAAACAGGACTAGCTTGCTAAGCAAACATACCTGACACTCCTGTATGTCAATGCAGTCTGTTTAGTCAATGTTCAACAACACACCTGACCCGCTTTGACATTAATACTCTCTGTTCACATAAACTGTTGCCTTTTTTTGGTAAATAATTATTAATCCATAGCATTGTTTTAAATACACAGTTAGTGACCTTCATAAAGTAACCTTTACAAACACATGCCACCATAGTTTATGCTAAAATACCATTGTTGAAACGTTTTACTATGGTGAAACTGGTGACTTGAATTAGCCATATATCATCAAATACAAAAGTGAGGTGACATGTATGGCTACCCATACTCGGAATTTGTGCTCTGCATTTAACCCATCCAAAGTGCACACACACAGCAGTGAACACACACACAGCAGTGAACATACACCCGGAGCAGTGGGCAGCCATTTATGCTGCGGCGCCTGGGGAGCAGTTGGGGGTTCGGTGCCTTGCTCAAGGGCACCTCAGTCGTGGTATTGAGGGTGGAGAGAGCGCTGTACACCCCCAACTGCAATCCCTGCTGGACCAGAGACTCGAATTCGCAACCTTTGGATTATGAGTTCGACTCTCTAACCGTTACCACAACTTCCACGACTTCCCAAAAGTCATCTATCATCAAATACAAATGTCAAAAAAATTATTAATATTGTACTTTGTTTAATAATTGTATTATTTTATTTTATTTTTTATTTTACTTTAGTAGAATTTAGTATTCGTGATTTTATTAATTTTGTTTAGTAATATTAGTTTATATATATACTTAATGTGTGTATATTAAATATTTATTTAATATTTAACATTTATTATTGGTTAAGTAATATTTATATATTTTTTTTTATTGTACTTTAATATTTTATTTTACTTTATTGTATTATTTTATTTTTTGGTATCAAAGTCATCAGAAAATTTAGCTTAAAACATCATAATAATGTGCTTAAAAATGTCACATTGCAAAAATCCTAATTGTCCTAAAACAAGGGTCTATTTTCTTTAACCTAAATATAACAATTTTTTGATTTCTTTCTTTCAATTTCGGGGTGAAACACGAGACATTTCTTCATTAGAGTCACATTTCAGAGCAGATGTGAGTGAGAGTCTGTATCACACCAGCTGATCCTTTCTGTTTTTTTATTTAACAAAATGTTTGTAATCTTCATTTACAATTCTACTGATAATATGTGAGTCTGGCCTCAGTCGTGTGTGAAGTGTGTCTTTTTCTGAGCTGTCACACTTTAATTGGGCAGACTGGGGTGTAAATGAGATGGGTCTTTGTCCCCATGTGGGGCGTATGAGACGGGACAAGACGAGACGGGTGTGTGTGAGGAGGTGGGACTCATTTGACATGCAGCTTCCCCCTCTTTCATGATCACACACACACACTTAGCAGAGGTCTGGTGGTTAATGATCCAGGCATGAGCAGCTGTTCATTAGTTTGTCTCTTTAGTGTCCCGACACCCAGCAAATATTCCCCCTTTATTTCCATGCGTTCACCACCTGAACCTCCATCAAACAGGCCGGTTAATGTGAAGAGAGAAAACAGTTCATAATGTCAAGAGCAAATCTCAATCCTCCCCTAATAATCACAATCATATCAAATCTCAGTGTTGCTTAAAGGGGTCCTTTTATGCTTTTTCACTTTATGAATTTTAGTTGGTGTGTATGTTTGGGCATAAAAAGATCTACAAAGTTGCAAATCTCAAAGTCCACTCCAAAGGGAGATATTTCGTAAAAAAAAAAAAAAATCCCTTTTCAAGAACTGCAACGAACGGCTCGTTTGGACTACAGTGTTGTCACCCGGTGCGGGTGTTTTTATATCACTGTATTTCTGAAGAAACTGACTGTCTTCAGAAAATTGTGGATGTGATTTTCATTTCATCTTGCATATAATGTCTGATAGAGTTTGGGTTAGCGATGACGGATGAGATTTTCACATGTTCCCCTCTAAATAAATAAGTGACTGTGCACTGTGTGTGTGTGTGTGAATGCTTGTGTGTTTGGGGATCTCCAGTGTTTTTCATTCTAGTTTGGATGGCATTCATGGTATTTCAGTCTCTGCTTAACATTAACCCATATTTCATTCTGGGATTCCCCAGCAGACGCTCAGATTGGCATGTTAACACGTTCAGAAATCCTCACACGCTCACTCTGGCTCAGCTTTTGCTTTTTCCTTTGGAAAGTGCGATCAGAGTCTGATTACTGACCTTGTGACCTCTGAACTCTGACCTCTCTGTATTTATTATTTACAGGTGCGAAGAGAAGAGGAGATACTTTGCGGTCGGCGGTAGAAGCATCTCGGGAAATGAGCGTCAACTTCACTGAAGGTACAAATCATGAGCTTATATTATTAAAGTGCAGTATATGGCATACTTGAAATGAATTCTACCATACATTGGCTAAAATGAAATGAAATGAAATAAATATGCCGAGTAAACTGAAAATGAGGAAACAGTTTCTATGCACAGAAAAGGCCCTTTCAATGAATAATAATTAATTTGAATGGATTTGTCTTAGTTTGGTACTAAACTGAACTTTTATATTAATTTTATGTGATATGATACTGTAAAAAATGGATATTAAAATCAGTTATCTACTTATAACTTCTTAATACATCACACATATTATGTATTTATGCAATTTTGCGTTTACATTTTACGTTTTTACAACTTTTTAACCATATGTTGGCTAATAAATAATATGAAAATAAAATAATAATTATTATTAATGTGCAGGACATGTTATACACATGTTCACATGCATGACTTTTCTGTTCCTTTTATGTGATGTGATACTGTAAAAAAAATATTTTTCAAAGTTAAACATTGGACTGTTTTTCTACTTTAAAATGAGAGAGAAATGTAAAAAAATATATAATTTAAAAATAATGAAATGTTTACATGTTTTTAATGCATTCTTACAATTTTGCATTTACACTTTTAATTGTTTTATGCCTTTTACCATAAGTTTGCATTAATAAATGCTAACATAACATAAGAATATAATATAAAATAAAATCATAGAAAATAAAATAAGCGATACTAATACTTTAATTTTTTTTAATTATAGTACAATTCTAATGTAAACGACATTGGTGTTATTAATATTTTATTTAATAATTTTAGTATATTGTATTGTCAATATTTGATTGTTTTGTTTACACAAACATTACATTAGATTAATGAAGCATTGCTCTTGCAGCAATTTCTGTTTTCTGTATGTCCAGTTGCGTCCAACAACAACTGATCACATAGAAGAATGAATACAAGAATTAAGTAAACTTCAGTTTAATAAATTTAATTGCATGCAATGAAATGAAGTTCTCACAATGTTCAAGAATTGCGTTGTGATAGCTAATTTAATTAAGTAAATTGAACAAGCAGCAGAAATAATCTTTTTGAGTTTTTATATATAGGCCACCTAGTCCAGTTTCCAGAAATGTACAAGCTGGTTTGTGGTTGTGCTGCGTTTATGTTTTCCGGGCATGCTGGGAGTTTTTGTGTACCCAGCATGCTTTGCTGTAGCACAGACTGAGGTCAATGAAGGGAAAGGCTTCAGAAAGTGGAAGTTCTGTTGTTCTGCTACTTCTGTGTTGTGGTTAAGCACAAACGGGAAAGAGTGCTTCAGTTTAGAGCACATGCATGCTGGTTAACCGGTGGGTAGTTGAGTTTTACTCTCTTATACACTACATAACAAGAACAGATGAAATTTGAATCTTTTTGTATGTCTGTGGTGTTCAATGTCCTATACTCATGTCAAAAACTTAGTGCTAGTTTGTGTTTTGAACTGAAAACAAATGCAAAAGCTTATCGTTTATCAAAAAGCCAAACATTGCACTGTAATTTGTGACTCTTCTGAGTTGTAAACAGCGTTTTATTATAGTTAAAGTAAGAGGTTTTGGTTTTTTGGGAAGTCGTGGCCTAATGGTTAGAGAGTCGGACTCGTAATCCAAAGGTTGCGGGTTTGAGTCTCGGGCCAGCAGGGATTGTAGGTGGGGGGAGTGAATGTCCAGCGCTCTCTCCACCCTCAATACCACGACTGAGGTGCCCTTGAGCAAGACACCGAACCCCCAACTGCTCCCCGGGCGCCGCAGCATGAATGGCTGCCCACTGCTCCAGGTGTGTGTTCACGGTGTGTATGTGTTCACTGCTGTGTGTGTGCGTGTGTTCACTGCTGTGTGTGTGCGTGTGTTCACTGCTGTGTGTGTGCGTGTGTTCACTGCTGTGTGTGTGCGTGTGTTCACTGCTGTGTGTGTGCGTGTGTTCACTGCTGTGTGTGTGTGTGTGTTCACTGCTGTGTGTATGTGTTCACTGCTGTGTGTGTGCGTGTGTTCACTGCTGTGTGTGTGCGTGTGTTCACTGCTGTGTGTGTGCGTGTGTTCACTGCTGTGTGTGTGTGTTCACTGCTGTGTGTGTGTGTGTGTGTTCACGGTGTGTGTGTGTTCACTGCTGTGTGTGTGTGTGTTCACTGCTGTGTGTGTGCGTGTGTTGACTGCTGTGTGTGTGCGTGTGTTCACTGCTGTGTGTGTGCGTGTGTTCACTGCTGTGTGTGTGCGTGTGTTCACTGCTGTGTGTGTGCGTGTGTTCACTGCTGTGTGTGTGCGTGTGTTCACTGCTGTGTGTGTGCGTGTGTTCACTGCTGTGTGTGTGCGTGTGTTCACTGCTGTGTGTGTGCGTGTGTTCACTGCTGTGTGTGTGTGTGTGTGTGTGTTCACGGTGTGTGTGTGTTCACTACTGTGTGTGTGTGTGTGTGTTCACTGCTGTGTGTATGTGTTCACTGCTGTGTGTGTGCGTGTGTTCACTGCTGTGTGTGTGTGTTCACTGCTGTGTGTGTGTGTGTGTGTGTGTGTGTTCACGGTGTGTGTGTGTTCACTACTGTGTGTGTGTGTGTTCACGGTGGGTGTGTGTTCACTGCTGTGTGTGTGTGTTCACTGCTGTGTGTGTGTGTTCACTGCTGTGTGTGTGTGTGTGTTCACTGCTGTGTGTGTGCACGTTGGATGGGTTAAATGCAGAGCACAAATTCCGAGTATGGGTCACCATACTTGTCCGTATGTCACTTCACTTAACTTTTTTACCAGATGTTAGCTTTTTTAAGTGCTTATTTTAATAAATAATAATACTAACAAATAACTTTTTTTCATTTCATTAATTTGTTTTAATTTAGTATAGAATTTTATTATAATGAAAGCAACATTTTACCATGTTCAATTTTCTTCTTTTTTTTTTCTTCTTTTTTTTGTTAAAATAAATAAATACAGTAGTTATTCTTTTATTTATTTTATTTTATTTATTATTTAAAAATTAGTATAGTATGACAAATGACAAATGGATGACTTTTGCAGTGACAAGCCTAATGTGGCACCAAAGTTTTAAATTAGTAATTGTTTTAAAGTAATTAAAAAAAATTATATTTTAATAATAAATAAGAATAATTACAATAAATGGTAGCAAAATGCTTTATGCTTTAAAACAATATTTTATTATAGACAATATTTGGCTTTTTACCATATCTTGGCTGTAAAAAAAAGTTAAAGATTTTAAATATTTTAATAAAAACAATGACAAAAAACTTTAAATTGATTAGTTTAAATTTAGTACATTACTAAATTAAATGTCATAAATGGATGATGTTGCATTAATAAAATGAATGCAATAAATTGCTTCACAACTCTTGTTCTGTGCAGGCTGGACTATTGCAATGCTCTCTCAACAGGTCTTCCAGCCAGTTCTATCAAACCTTTACAATTAATCCAGAACACGGCAGCAAAATACATTTTTAATGAGCCAAAAAGAATGCACGTCACATCTGTTTATCAATTTCATATCTGTAATCAGAAGCACATTTAAAACTAGAATATAATATAATGTAATTTCACTCACATGTGTTTCATATAATCCTTTCTGGATTATAATCCGCCATCAAAATGATTTTTTGACATTTAATTTTTCTAGCTGCTGTGAGAAAAGGCTATAAATGAGCCGTCACCTGCAGGATCCTCACATGCGATAGCCTACTAACGGGGACAACTTCTTTATGTTCATAGACGTGAGGTCGAATTTCCTGCGAAAACCTACCCGTACCACTCAAATTAGAAAACAACATTATTATAAGCTTACCGTTGTGAATCGGGCTAAAGTAAGGCTATAGTTTTGAACACTGGCTGGTTATGTGCTTGCTCAAATATTGAATTTGGATAATTTTTAACCAAGAAAAAGTTACGGACTGCAGCTTTAAAAAAAAACAACCTTGCTACGTGTACTTCGTTAAGATAACTTGGACTTGTTATAGCACTTGAGTATCATTACTCTTTTGTTGATTTTGATTGCTTCTATTGTCCTCATTTGTGAGTCCCTTTGGATAAAACCATCTGCTGAATGTAAATGTAAAATGTCATGGTCGCATCAATTTCAACGTGGATCTGGATTTCTGTACATCTGTTTTTGTACATCAATTGATCATGTAGTTTGTTTGCAGTGACAGTCTGAATATTGCACTTCAGTTTGTGACTCTTCTGAGTTGTAAAAATGGTTTTATTAAAGTGAAAGTGAGACGCTGTCGTTTGTCTCCTATCAGCGGTGTTCTGGAAGACGTGTTGGGAAAGTGCTGAACTCGCACCGTCAGCGTGACCTGTGTTCATTCACTGAGCCTGACATCAATCTGCCATCTGTGTTATTCATGGCGTTTGGCATTCCCAGCTCCTTCTGACCGAACCCCTGCTAGTTAGGCCAAATATGCACTTTACAGCTCCGCTCATGCAGAATTAGGGCTGACGCTGACGTCAGGATGGAGAGTTATGTTTGAAAGAGTCTTAATGTGTTATATGCTCTGGATTTGATTAAAAATATCAGCCAGTGCACAAATACACAACAGGATTCATTTAGTCCCATGCTGAATGCGTGCACACACACATACTCCAGCACAAACATATGTTCACACATACACACTCGCCAAGTGCCAAATGTGAGTAGAAATGGGCTTCGGTGGGAAAATAAAATGCCAGTTATTCACCAGCTGTCTGGACATTCTTTTTCTGTTTTTGCCATTTGATTTATAAGAATGACTGCGTGAAGACTCTTTTACCTCAGTGAAAATATGTATTTACATTCACGCTTTTGAATTTGACACATGCTTTTATCCAAAGGGACTTGCATTGCATTCAAGTTATGCAATTTTTTTTACTCAGTTCATGCATTCCCTGAGAATCGAGCCCATGATTTCTGGGTTGCTAGCAATGGCACTAAATTGTTTTCTGTATTGATATACTTTTTTGTGTTGTATAGCCAATAGTTACTATCATGTGAATGCTTTAAGTTGCAATGGTGATGCATGAAACAACTAAAGTTTGCTTAACAGCTTAATAGTTCGTCATTTTGACCTCATTTTGTCACAATACCAGAATTTCAGTAGTTGGTACCAATTACAGTAAAATTTCATGGTTCTCGGCCACTGTTCAATACCACTGAAAAACTGTTGGAATTATTAAACTATTATAAATAAATAAAATGAAAGAGTTAGTTTTAATGATAATAATAGTTTATAATATAATGTAATAATATATTATAATTAGGGCTGTCAGTCTATTTAAAAAAAAAATAATCAATTAATTACATGTCGATTAATTTATCTGATTTAGCTGTAAAATTTACTCACAAAAGATCATTTAAAGTTATTATTGTGTTAAATGAAAAAGTATCAAGTAGGCATTACAAATAGTAGCTTTAGAAATACATTTTGTTTTTTGATTCAACATAATAGAATGAATTACACGGCTCTCTTTGATTCATTGGTTCATCGATTCGTTCAAAACACGGATTAATTCAGAAACTAATCACAGCTGTGTTGCTCGGAGACACACAACAGTTCTGCTGTGGCTTTATAGATAATATTTTCGTTGGCAAATTTGGGCAAAAAACAGGCAATATTGTGTTATATATAACACAAATATAACATAATATTAACTTCTTATTTACTGAACTGTTGTATAAAATCACAATGCAATGTATGAATTATCTGATAAATATGAGACAAAAAGTCATACAGGGACATTTTTGCCCAATATCTTGAATTTTAGGCCATAGCTGCATTTATGGAGTTATCATATCATCATATTTGTCAACAGTCGACTGTATAATATGTAAGATGATGTACAGGTCTGGGGGTGGGGCCAGTGGGTTAACCGTTAAAATATTTTAATCACTTAATTTTTTTCATAACTAATAAAGTTAATGCGTTAAGCTGACAGCCCTGATTGTAATATAGTGTAGTATAATGTTAGTTAACTATTATTAGCATTAAAAAATGCTAATTTAAAAAACATTTAACTTTTTTAACAATTGTATTTATGTGAAAAAAATTATAAAACAAATAAAATAATTTTTGTGCTGTTTTTTTTTTTGTGTGGTTGCTGTTAATACTGTTATTATATGCTATTAATAATTTGTGCTTTAAATATTATTTATATTTTTACATTTATAAATGTATTTTAAAATTAAGTATTATTCTATTAATTGAACATATGAAGTTGAGACTGGACTTATTGCTTTTTTGTATTTTATTTAAAAAATTCACAAGTTGACCTTTGGGAGGGTCATTCTCATTCTAGAGAGCATTTGATTGGACAAAAAAATTTGAATACGCCCCTGAGTGCGTGATGTCATCAGTATTCTTTCTCTGTTTACCTGGAAGAGAGAGTGTAAGTCAGCTGACTTTTAGAAATATACTAGCATAGAGATGATGAGCTCAAAGATACTGGAATAAAACCACTAAAATGTTGGCTTTGCATGATGTACCAATTGCATGATGTGACCTCTTTGATTTAGGGCAACGGCCCAAGCACCACATGCATTAGTGTTTTGAAATCATTCCCTCGTCTGTTCCGCTTCCGCATTCTGTCTGTGTGTGTGTGAGAGAGATCAGGCTTCCTGCATTGTGTCTGCGTCATCCAGGCTTTCATTCATGAAAAGTGTGACGTGAGCAGTCTCCGCTCTACTGCCGCCCACTCAGACGATCTGCAGCTCTCTCTCTCTCTCTCTCTCTCTCTCTGTCCCTCAGCCCGACTGCTTTCAGCTGTTTCTCGGCTGAAGGAGGATCATGCATGGCAGCGACATCAGCTGTGAGTAATCCACTGCAGTGTAGTGTGTCGCGCTTCAACATTCCTCTCTTTCTTTCGTCTTTCCTGTGTGTATGTATTTGTTCTTTTATGCGTGCTTTTTGATGCGTTTTGGGTTGAAGATGTCTAACTTGCGTGAATGTGTGTTCGGTGCGTATGAGCTATATTTGTCTTGTGTTCGATGCAGTGCTTCTCCTCTCACTGCCCTCTGCTGAAGGACAGTGAGCTGCCAACAGCTGCCAACAGGGATACACCGCTACACACACACACACACACACACACATACAGAACTTAATGACTTGTCTCGGGGGAATCGCATGTCATGCATTTTAACAATGCATCTCTTTCCATTTCTTTTGTGTTGTCTAATTTGTCAAGTTGTCTGTGTTTATATCACAATATAGTCATTGTTGCTTAAATTCAGCTAAAAATCATATAACCATATGATAGTGCCTGTTTAAATGCTGGTATTGATGTATGCGAGCCAAAAACTAAATTATAAAACGCATCGATCTGACTCTTAATTCTGATTGGATGAGCCTCATATATATATATACACACACACACCTTCTCTATTAGTGCTTTAAATTGTAAATAATGTAATAAGGTCTTCCTCATTTTGACTTTCACAATAGCAATAATTTAGTAATAGGTTTCAATACCAGTAAAATTTCATAGTTCATGGTTTGGGTGGCATAGAGAAAACTGTTGGAACTGTTTAACAATATTTTCACTTTGTGAAAATAAAAAATAATAATTAAGTTAATTATTAATGTTAGTAATATTATTATATTTATATAATATTGTATTATTGCGTAATGTTACATAATATTATGTTATATTATTATTATTATTATTATTATTATTTATCTATGTGAAGCAAACAATTGTTAAATAAGTTATTTATTAATGTTAATAATAGTTATAAATAAATATTATATAGTATTTTGTTATATTGCATTATATTATATTATATAATAAGTTATATATATATTTTTTTTTTGATATTGTGCAGTTGCTTTGACACAATTTACATTGTTAAAAGCGCTATATAAATAAAGGTGACTTGACTCAAATGTCGTCCATCTGTTTTCTAGCTGGAATAGAGGAGAGCAGCTCTGTTTGTTTCGAAGCATGTTTATATAAGCTCACGCTGGCCACCAGAGCTTTAAAACAACAGAGACAGAAAGAAAGGGAAAGAGAGGCTCTTGGGAGCTGCTCATGTAGAGCAATACAAGAGCTTCTTCAGCCGGTTGTAAAGAAGCAATATATATGTGTGTGTGTGTGTGTGTGTGTGTGTGTGTGTGTGTTGAGTCCGCAGCAGCTAATGGAAGTGCCAATGTAAAGTATTGATTATGTGTCAGAACTGTAAAAGCTTGGGGGAAGATGAGAGAAAAGAGCTGGAAGAGCTTGTAATCTTGAGTCGTGTGATTGTGTGTGTGTGTGTGTGTGTGTGTGTGTGCTGTAACGTGCAGCATCATCATCATCCTGTGTGTGTGTGTTTGGTGTGCTGAAGAGGGGCAGCAGCTGGTCAGATGGAGTCGTTCCTCTCATGTCCTTTGTCGCTCTGGGATCTTTTCTTGTCAGAAGTGAGCTGAAGCATTTTCTTGCTCCTCTTTTTCCCTCCTAATTCTTTTTATCTTCCTTCTGTGCATTTGTAAAGTGTTAGAGTGCAGCATTCACTCCAGAAGTAAAAATCCCATTCATTTTTCACCATATAGGGAAACTGGTTTCGAACATTAAACCAAAGACATACTGTGAGCTACAAGGGTGTTAATTGCTGTAATATTAAAAATGTAATATTTTTAATATTAAAAAAATAGATTTTTTAAAAAGTTTGCCCCTATGTGTTCCGCATAAATGGGAAAAAAGTTAACAACTGTTGATACCAACTGATGATAATGTGTAGGCAAAGATAAGTATTTGTGAAATATTATGTATATGGTATATTATACTTGTGTTCATTTATTTCACTGTTTATTTATATGTAAAATAATATTAAATATAACAATGTGTAAGTAAAGGTAGAGATTTTCAAAACTAAATTACTCAATATTAAACTCAAACTCAATTTATTTGTTTTTAATAAATTATTTAAATATAAACATTTATTTATAAATTAATTCATTAATATTTGTAAATAATATAAAAATGTAAATATAAAACATTTGTAAAACATACTTTTGTTTTATATATTTTTTAAATAATATATTACAATAATGTGTAGTTAAAGATAAACATTTGCTATATATATATATATATATATATATATATATATATATATACACACACTCACATTATATATACATTATATAAAACTTTTGCAAAACTATATACATAAATATTTACATATATAATTTGATTAATTTATCAAATATTTATTTATATATTTATGTAATAATGCAGAATAATTTTCAGATGTGCATGTATGTTTAATGTCTGAAGTGTACTGTATGTGTAGTGTATAGTTATCAAAAAGGTCTTGTGCCTTTTGACTTTTTGTCTGATTTTCAATTTCCTTTTTTTTTCTTTTTTTTTTTGGCATCAAATCAAATTTTGTAATCTTTGGTTCCCGGCTTATAACTCTTTTACAAATACATTTTGAAATCCCTGTGGGAAAATTAGCGGGAAATATACTTGCCGCTGAAAAAGTGGGCAGGGACTGTCCGATCATTCTGACTCATGATTGGCTGATGTCAGGCTCAGTGCCTGTCTATCAAAACTGTATGGAACGAGGCCGCGTGATGCTGGGTCCCTGGGGCTCCGTGTCTCCCGAGAGCTGGCAGGATGGGGCCCGGCCCTGCGGCGTGTGAGCGGCTGAGTGACGTCGCACTGATGCACAGTGTCACAGTGTGTTGTCCTCCGTCTCTGCAGTCTGTTTTTAGCCGGCTGCTGCATCAGTGTTAATATGACTCACCTCACACTCCCACAATCCTCCAGCTGTATTTGCTGTGATTTACAGATGAGTGTGTGTAGGAGCAAAGAGCTGCTGTTTGCCTACGGGTTTCTGATAAGAACCGAACCGCATTAACTGTGACCATCACACTGATCAGACTTATAGATGATGTGGATGGTATAGTTTGTACTACGGCATTTGCATTGTTTTTTATGTTTGAAAACAAATATACTGTGAGACCAGTGTAGTACGATTAATAATGAGTGAATTAAAAACATACAGCGTGAGCAGTGCAGTCTGATTCTTATGAGCCGGTTCTTTTAATGAATCATTCTGAATCTGTTATAGCTGTTACTGAATCACTTTCTGAACTGAGTGAAGTTACTAGAAGTGATGTCTGTCTTGAAATAAAGCTTTATGTATATGCATTTTGTGAATCTAAAAAAAAAACTGTTGTTACTAACTGTTCATATCACAAAGCGTAGTTAAAGATAAACATTGGCAAAACATACTATATTTATTTATTTTGCACTTATTTATATATTTTTATTTTTGTAAAACATTAAAATGAACAATATGTAGTTAAACATGTATAAATCATTGTGTATAATACATTATTTAATTTTTTTAGTAATTAATATTACTAAAATTAAGATGTGTATTTTTTATTAATGTATTATTTATTTGTTAACTAATGTTAAACTAAAAATAATAATAAATACCAAATAATACTAAATAAAATATTTATATATTAATATAAAATAATTATAAGAAAGCGTGTATATATGGAATGATGGGTGTGTAGAGAGCAAAAGTTTTCATTGAATTTCCAACTAAAAGAAAACTATATTATGATGTGCAGTGTTATTGTGACATAAAATGATTCATACCCCGATGAAAGCTTGTGTTCATCTCATCCAGCCCTGCTCCCGCGGCTGCGTTTCATTTGACGTCAGACTGCAGTGACTGCACTAAAGCAGATGTATTTAGGCCATTCGTGTCCCTGCACTCAGCTTCAGCTTTAATAAACAGCAGCATTAGGATCCCAAATCAGGAATAACTGCAGCCTCTGATCCGAACCCAGAATAAACCCAAAGCAGGATCAGCACTAGTTATCGTGTGCATGTGTGTTACACATGTTTGCATGTCAGTGACCTCAATTTGAGCCCAAAATCATCATATTTTGATGAACAGTGAAATTTGCATTGACTGACATTACTAATATATAACAGTATTAACAATATTTGATATAACAAAACAACACTGTAGTGATTTAAAAGCACTGTTTATTAGGTTTCCTGAAGGACATGTCATTGTACTAGTTTTGGTATCCTGTTTTTTGCTCGTGAATATAAATATATAATGTTCATGTTGTTTTTGTGAACATTTTCCTGGTTAAATAAGTTAAAATGCACAGAAATTGACATTATTGCAGCTTCATATTACTTTCTTAACGCTGTTTCTAAATCTTGAGATTAATTATAACAAATATTTTTTATTTCTTAAAACAAGACACATTTACTTAAAGCAAAACTCATTTTCATAGAATATGCATTAAAATTTGATTGTAGCTTTGTATTATATTTAGGGCTGCCACTAATGACTATTTTTATTTCGATTAATCTGTCGACTAATTTATCGATTAATCTAAACTATTAATTTCCCACAAAAAAAATCAATTTTACTTAAGAATATTTTATTAAACCAAATGAAATCCTTTTTTAAAGCAAAAGTAAAGTGCACCAGAGTGCAAGAAGCAAGTGTCCATCTCATAGTCCAAATCACTGAAATCAAAGTTCAGTATTATAGTGTTAGAATGAAGACATATCCACGTGTTCTAGTCTACTAATAATTAAATTATAATCAAAAAACACTGTTTATAGGAGTATTTACCAGAAATATTATATACCAAAATTTATTTAGGAGAAAAATGTAAATGTGCAGTATTTAAAAAAATAATTGGAGATGTTTTTGAATATTAACATTTAATGGAACCATTAAAATGGAATCCAGAAAAACTGTAAAACTCAAATTAATTCATTCATAAACTCAAACAAATTAATTTAATTTAACCATTAAAACCATAGAAAAATGAAAAAGAAAAAAACTGAATTTGGAAATAAAACGGATTTCATAGGGCCCTATCTTTTTTTTTTTTTTTTTAAGTGAAGCATAGCCTTTAAAATGACTTAAAATAATAGCAATGAGGCAATGGTAATTAGTTCAAATAAAGTATCAAAAGCAAGAAATCATATGGTTTTATTGAACAAAACATAATGTATTATAAACAATAGAGCTAATGTGCATTACGCATTACAACAAAAGCCTGCAGGGGCGCCAACGACCTGATTGTTTTTACACATTACTGCGCGATCTAGTCCTTGTTTAATATTGACCAAGCACCATTTAATTCAAATATCCACTTAATCTTTAATATTTGGCCATTTCTTTAGGACAGAAATGCTATAGCCGCTGTAATTAAATGAATATGTGGACATCAAAACGTGTAAACTCAGAGTGAGGGTTTGAGCTTTTATTTTGAAACCGCCATGTATTCTCCCTGTGTTTGCGTAGATTTATAAATTATTTACCTTACAAATCTGATGAAATGATGCACGTTGCATTCCCAGATGAACGTTATAATAAACCCAAACTCACAACAACATGCAGAGTTTGAGACACTCTACACATGTAAATGATAACAGTTTCTGTGGAACTACTGTAAACAGAGCTGCTGTGAGATGCACGTACTTAACCTACACGCATGGAAATAATTAAAGCTCATATACTGTATTAGAACTCACATATAATTATTTAATTAAATTGTAGCGTTTGGAATTGGAATTGCTTGATAATTGGCTGAAAGCTTCAACAACTCAATTAGAGAGATCAATGCTGAAGCGATGATCTCTGTCCCGTGGGATCCTGATGCTCAGGTGCCGCTCTCATTGTTCCTGTGATTGATTGGTCTCTCGCAGCTGTCAGTCACGAGCTCTCAGCGTGTGATTCAGTTCAAGTTTATTTGTATACCGCTTTTTACGATACACATCGTTGCAAAGCGGCTCTACAGGAAATTAAGATTCCACAATATATTTATATATTGCAGAACCTTAATATATTTAACTTATGGCAAAATTTGGTAATTCTGTATGTTGTCTGAGCGTTGGCATCCTCTGAGGTCCTCTGAGGGGTTGGCATTATCTTTTCTCAGGTGTTCGGTCGTCTCAGATCATTTAAGGGTTGGATCCAGACTGAAGCTTGTATAATTCCTAGTTACCACGGGATGTTAATCAGAGATAGAGAATTAGCGTAGCTGCTGTTCCATCTAAGCAAAAATTATTTGTTCAACTCAAGCTAAAGAATAATAATAATGTACATTTGATCAGATATAACTGCAGTACAAGATTATAAGATGCATTATGTGAATGCTTGGCTAAAGAGATGTGTCTTTAATCTAGATTTAAACAGATAGAGTGTGTCTGAACCCCGAACGTTATCAGGAAGGCTATTCCAGAGTTTGGGAGCCAAATGTGAAAAAGATCTACCTCCTTTAGTGGACTTTGCTATCCTAGGTACTACCAAAAGTCCAGAGTTTTGCGACCTTAGGGAGCGGGTTGGATTGTAGCGTGGTAGAAGACAAGTTAGGTACGCAGGAGCTAAACCATTTAGGGCCTTATAGGCAAGTAATAATATTTTGTAACTGATACGGAACTGAATAGGTAGCCAGTGCAGAGACTGTAAAATTGGGGTAATATGATCATTCAATATGAATATGAAGATGCAGGACAACCACCTAGCAGTGCATTACAATAGTCCAGTCTAGAGGTCATGAATGCATGAACTAGCTTTTCTGCATCAGAAACAGGTAGCATGTTTCGAAGCTTTGTTTCGAAGCAATGTTTCTAAGATGGAAGAATGCTGTTTTTGTAACATGGGAAATATGATTTTCAAAGGACAAGTTGCTGTCTAATATAACACCCAGATTTTTGACTTTAGAGGACGTGACAGTACATCCGTCTAGTTGCAAATTGTAATCCAAGAGATTCTGTGTACTGTTTTTTGGTCCAATAAGTAATATCTCTGTCTTATCTGAATTTAGTAGGAGGAAATTATTGGTCATCCAGTCTTTTACAGAGTATCATCAGCATAACAATGAAAACTAATCCCATATTTTTTAATATTACCTAGGGGCAACATGTATATTGAAAATAGCAGAGGACCTAAGACAGATCCTTGTGGTACTCCATACTTTACTGGTGATAAATGAGATGACTCCCCATTTAAATGAACAAAGTGGTAGCGATCGGACAGGTATCTAAACCATCTTAAAGCCTGCCCTTGAATACCAGTATAGTTTTGTAATCGATCTGTGAGTATGTCATGGTCTATAGTGTCGAACGAAGCACTAAGATCAAGTAATACTAGCAATGAGATGCAGCCTTGGTCTGAAGCAAGAAGCAAGTCATTTGTAATTTTAACAAGTGCAGTTTCTGTACTATGGTGGGGCCTGAAACCTGACTGAAATTCTTCATAGAGATAATTGTTTTGCAAGAAGGAACACAATTGAGCAGACACAACTTTTTCTAAAATTTTAGACATAAACGGAAGATTTGAAATGGGTCTGTAATTTGCCAGTTCATTAGAATCTAGTTGTGGTTTCTTAATAAGAGGCTTAATAACCGCCAGCTTGAATGGTTTTGGGACGTGACCTAAAGATAACGATGAGTTAATAATATTGAGAAGCGGTTCTTCTGCTACGGGTAACAACTCTTTCAGTAGTTTAGTGGATACAGGATCTAATAAACACGTTGTTGGTTTAGATGCACTGATAAGTTTATTTAGCTCTTCCTGTCCTATAGTTGTAAAGCACTGCAGTTTTTCTTTGGGTGCGATGAATGAAGCTGAAATACTAGACGCAGTAGAATCTACATTTGATATTGTATTTCTGATGTTATCTATTTTATCAGTAAAGAAATTCATAAAATCATTACTATTAAACTGTGAGGGAATATTTAGATCGGGTGGCGTGTGTTTATTTGTTAATCTAGCCACTGTGCTAAATAAGAACCTTGGATTGTTTTGGTTATTATCTATGAGCTTGTGGATATGCTCTACTCTGGCAGCTTTTAGAACCTGTCTATAGCTGGACATACTGTTTTTCCACGCAATTCTAAAAACTTCTAAGTTAGTTTTTCTCCATTTGCGCTCAAGATTACGAGTTTCTTTCTTGAGAGAATGGGTATAACTGTTGTACCATGGCGCAGTACGGTTTTCTCTAACCTTTTTCAATTTGAGGGGGGCAACAGCTTCTAATGTATTAGAGAAGATAGTGCCCATGTTGCTGGTCATTTCGTCTAGTTCATGTGTATTTATGGGTACACCGAGCAGTTGAGAGAAATCAGGTAGGTTATTTGTGAATCTGTCTTTGGTGGCTTTGGATTGGAGGAGGGTGTGGGCGGTTTTCAGCTCAGACTAATTGCCTCTTTGTTGTAGCGGCAGCTGTGGATTCACCCTCACCCCCGACATGCGTGATAAAACACTGTGTGTGTTTGGGCTTTGCTTTGGCAGGGACCTTGAAAAATCATGATTACTTGTACAGCACATTGGTATATTATGTTTAGAGCAAGAGTTTCCAAAAAGGTTAAAATACACAGAAATGGCCATTTTATATTGCATTCTAAACGCTGGCTGGAAGTCATGAGATTTATCAAAAATTAAATTAAAAAGTGTTATTATAAATAAAAAAATTAAATGATAAATAAAAATTATTATTATTAATTTCTTCTATTGAAATTATTTTCCAGATTTTCCACAAATTAGTATTTCAATGCAATAAATGTATCATTTATTTTTTGGCAATATTTTTCAGATTAAATCATTTGAAAGGCATTGTATAAAACATGTTGTTGTTGTTATAATAATTATAATTCTTGTCCTGAGGGGCCACGACTGCCGACTGTTCGAAACAAGCTGGCGCCGCGCATGGCTCTCCAGTTGTTTTAGTGTTTTTGTTAGTTTTTCCTGTTTTTTGTTTGTCTAACACGATCAGTTTCACCAAGGAAGAACTGCTGAACATTTGGCAGAACACTCCACAAAATCTGTGGAGAATCAACAACTGGCAGACGATCTTACTGAGTTCTATTGCAGGTTTGAAAAAACACCATTCACACCTCCTGCAACCCCCCTCTCCCCCACACCTGAACTGCAGATAAGAGAAGATGACGTGTGCCAGGTCTTCAAAAAGAACAAGAAAAGGAAGGCACCAGGCCCAGACGGTGTGACACCAGCCTGTCTGAAATCCTGTGTTGACCAGCTGGCTCCCATCTTCACACAGATCTTCAACAGATCATTGAAGCTATGTGAAGTCCCCTCATGCTTCAAACGCTCCACCATCATCCCCGTCCCAAAGAAACCCAAGACTACAGGACTTAACGACTACAGACCTGAGGCTCTAACATCTGTGGTCATTAAGTCATTTGAAAAACTGGTTTTGACTTATCTGAAGGACATCACTGGACCCTTACTAGACCCCCTGCAGTTTGCCTACAGAGCAAACAGGTCTGTGGATGATACAGTCAACATGGGACTGCATTACACACTGCAACACCTGGACAGATCAGGGACTTGTGTGAGGATCCTGTTTGTGGACTTCAGCTCGGCCTTTAACACTATCATTCCAGACCTCCTCCTGCCCAAGCTAACTCGGCGCTTCATTTTCCATACAATAGTTTACTCATATTTATCATATTTAAATTTTTTTAGAGTGTGTAAATGAGCCTTTATACTTGGAAACTCCTGCTTTGAAGTGCTTTTAGTTCCCATTTTGAGCATTGACTAAAATGTCCATACTATAATTGAAATAAAAAAATTCTGCTTTTTTTTTTGTGAGAACAAATAAATTTTTTAACTACAATGTTAAATACAATGTTATTTCATTTAAATTATTTTAAAAGATTTAGACACATTACTTGACAGGTTTGTGAGATTTAGCCTCACACACAACATCTGTGAACCCATAATTCTTGTCCTGAGGGGCATTGTAAAGGGTGTGTGTGTGTGTGTGTCTGTGTGTGTGTGTGTGTGTGTGTGTGTGTGTCTGTGTGTGAATCTCTGCACTCTACACATGTTCTTTGTCTAGTATGGATACCTGTTTGTTTTAGGCCTGTTGATGGATGTTATTTACAAAAGAGTTCACAATGGTGCGGTGCAAGGGAACATCAGCGTGCTTGTGCTTTAAGCCTCTGTTTGTGTGTGCGTGTCAGTCAGAGCAGATTGTTCATCCTCTTGAATGAGTGGGATTATTTGTTCATGTCAGATGTGGGGGTTTGGGTGTGTCTCTGTCCACCATCGACAGAAACCTGATCCTCCCATCAACCCCACCAGCTGTCCTGTCCTCTGTGTGTGTTGTGTTTTGTGTGTTTGTGTGTGTGTGTGTGTGTGTTGTGTGTCCCATTCATTTTAACTTTTCATCCTACTGAGGACATTTTCTTTTCCTGCAGTAGGGATGGGGGTTGTGAGGACAATTTTTGATAACATACGGAATTTAAATGGTTGTTGTTGCTTTATTTTATATTATTAAATATTATTTTATGCTTAATTTAACTTATACAATACTAAAGCATATTATTATTATTATTATTATTATTTGATCTTAACAGTATATTGTTATTTACAGTTTATAATTATTTATTATTATTATTATTGAATATTTATTAAATTGTAGTTTTTATTCTTAAAACTATACAATACTAAACACAAATATTTGTATTTTTGGTAATATGGAATTTCATAGTTTTTTATTACTATTATTATTATACCGGTATTTTATTAAATATTTCTAAATACTATTTTTGTACTTAATGCTGTACAATACTAAACAAAAGTATTATTATTATTGAATATATTATTAAATCGTATTTTTATACTTAACACTAAGCAATAATATTTGTCTTTTTTAAAATATGTGAAATATAACATTTGTTTTTGTTATTTTATTTAATATTAAATAATACTTTTACACTGATAAAATTATACAATACTAGACAAGATTATTATCATCAGTATTATTATTATTATTATTATTATTATTGGTAACATATTTGAATCTTTTTCTTGATGTCTGTGTGAAATCAAAATGAATATTGATGTTTATTTAATTAACTATTTCATTTTTAATGCATACAATTTCAAAGAAAAAAAATTACTTATATATATATATATATATATATATATATATATATATATATATATATATATATATATATATATATATATATATATATATATATACTTTTGGCAAAATTCTGTAACCTGCATTAGAAAAGTCAACATTGCCTGTCAGTGTTACTTTACGATCTGTTTTTGTAGTTAAAGTACTCTACCACTAATTAGAGGCATTAATCAGCATATGGACATTTAAAGACAATCACAGTTTTCTGTCCTGTGTTGATTTATTTCCTATTGAAACAGGAAGTTGAAGTGCGGATTAGTGGATTAAATGTCTTGATAAATCTCTTTGTCTCTATCTTTCTTTCTCTTTAGTATTCTGAATCTGAATCAGCTGCTCTCAGCATTATCAGCTAACACTTGTAGGTCCAGAAACATACTTCATAACATTGTTTCTATTAACACTGTGCTCGTTAGTGACAGTAGGTGGCTCGTTTTCCAGTTGGACAGGAAGTGCATTGATAAAGCCCAGATATTATGCCACCCAAACCAATGAATAATTCACTGCCTTCAGATTGACGTCGACTCATGAGTGACACGACAGAACCCAGCCAGACTGATCTAGACTGATCTGGACTGAACTGGACAACACACAGGACTACAGATGTACAACCAGAGCTGAACTGTTGTCATGATGGTGTGTGTGTGTCCATGGATTTTGGCAGGACTGGTGTTTTTTTCCCCTCTAGACTGTACTCGGAGCCGGCATGGAATTACACACACACACACACACACACACACACACACACACACACACACACGTGTGTTTGCCGGTCACCTGAGCGACGCTCTCTGGTTTCTTGCTGCACTCTCAGCAGAGTTCTGTGAGACACATGGGATGCATTATTGATGCGCTGCTGCTGCTGCTGCTCTATCACACCCACTCACCAGATCACTTTACCACACAGAAATACTCCACATTAATACCCCACTGTATATCTTGGCACCGTGTTGCCCATTATCAACTATTTTATTTAGTTGTTGGTTTGTTTCTTTGTTGTTTGTTTATTTTTGTTTTTATTGTAATTATATTATTTATTTATGTGTTTATTAGGGGTGGCACGGTACACAGATGTCGGTTCGGGGGTCACGGTTCGATACGATTTCAGTACAACAGGGAAAAAAAAAGAAATCTACTATGCTCAGTTTCTTTTCATTTATTTTGAACAGACAGTAGTGCAAACTTTTTTCCACCTAGATGTGAAAATACTAAATATTATTACGTTATATATATATAAAATCTGTTTTGTTTTCATTGTGAGTGTACACAAATAAAAGCAGACCTTTATACAGTGATTATTAATAACCAATAAGGAAACAGTTTAAGTGATCGCGCCGGAGTGCGCACACACACACAGACGCACACAAAAAACACACATCAGTTCCAGCATTGCTAACTTGACAGCGCAGTTAGTACTTTATCAAAATAAAATACAGTGAACCAAACATCAGCGCACCCGCCTCTGTGTCACCGCTGGAACGCAACTGAAGTACAAAGCCTATAATTTACATAATAAATAATAGTTTAGCATTCAGATACGTTACATTGCAAATATGGAAATATTATGGAATATTTGGATTTGTGATGATGGAGAGAGGTAGGATCCACGAGCATAAAGCTCCAGTTTGCAACAGGTTGAGTGTGCAAGCCTTTAAAGTGTACTCCTTTTGTTAGTCTATGTGAGAGACACATTCAGAATCAGCACATGGTCACTGTCTAGTGGGCTTTTTCAAGTGCGAAACTCATTTATCAAAAATGAGTTATCAAACAGCGTTGCATTACTGTGGGCCCCCCTTCTGGATTGGGGGTGAATTGCCTGTATTCGTCGTAAGGCCTCATGCACCGAACAGAGATGTTCATACCATGACGTTTCGGTACGAATACATGTACCGTGCCACCCCTAGTATTTATGCGTTTATTTTTATCTATTTTTTATTTTTTGTTTTTGTAATTTATTTATTTTCTATTTTTGGTTATTATTATTATTATTATTATTTTATTTTATTTTTTTATAATTCATAACTTATTTATTTTTCAGTGTATTATTAGTAGTAGTTTTATTTATCTGTATTATAATATTATTATTTATCTATTTATTTGTCACTGAGCTCTTTAGATGTTCCAAAGTTTGAGATCTTAACGTTGTCACTTTGAGTGACTAGCACACTGCAAAAGAAAGCACACACATTCAGAGAAGCAGAACACATTAGTACTGTCCATTTACAGTATTTCCATATATACCATATATGAGTGCTTTTAAGTGAATTTGAGCATTTTATGCATCTGATAAAGTATGCATTTTTGTTGATTTGAAATGAAGCTCAAATAAAATGAAACAAATATTAGATGAAAAACCTATAAACAATCTGAGTATAATTATGTTGTGAGACAAATTAACCCAATTATTTTTTTTGTATATTAAATATTAGTATTGTAAGAAAATTACTACAACTAATACTGAAATAAAAATATTTAATTAATAATAAATTAATATTTTAAAATAATATAAAAATTTAAATATTATTAACTATTAAAAATGACAAAAGCACACAAATAAATTACTAAAAATATAAAGATAAAAGCCAATTCAAAATATTATATATAAATACTATAATAGTAAATAAATAATCCTAAAATCCCACAGGTCTTACTTGGGTGACTTGAGGTCTCTGTGGATGATATTGTGGAGGTGCAGGTAGCTCATGACCGGCCCTCGTACAGCTGCCCTCTCCATGATGATGCAGTAACACGGGGCCTGCGTGCAAACACCCCTGAAACACAAACAGCACGCTTTAGTTTCAACTCAAAACTATTGACTGCCACTAGCTGGTCATTCATTGCGACCTACTTGAAGCTGATGATGTTGGGGTGCTTCAGCTTGCGCAGGTGTTTATTTATTTATTTATCAGTTTGTATATCTATTTGTTTTTGTTCCTGTATTATAATATTATTTATCTATTTGTTATTTATTTGTCTTTTTTTATTTATTATTTATTTATGCATTTGATTTTAGTTTAGTTATTATTTATTTATCTGTTTGTTTTGTTTATTTTTCATTGGTATCAGTCTTCATTGGTGTTTTATAGGTATTGTTTATTAAAGATTTCCATTACTTTTACAATCATATACTGTAGCACTGAGGCATTGTGATATATTATGCAAATAAAGTACTCTATACTTTTTGGTGACACTTTAATTTAAGGTCCAATTCTCGCTATTAACTAACTATTTACAGCTTCAATAAACTCTTAATTTGCTGCTTATTAATAGTTAGTGAGGTAGTTGTTTATGATGTTAATCTGAAGCTGCTGTGGGGTGCTGCAGGGTTGGGATGTAGTAATGACTTGTAATTAGCTGAATGTTAGAAGAGCAGCTGGTCAGATGTGTTCAGGTTTGTGTGTGAACTGCTGTTTCTCCTGTTTCTCATTAATTCTAATCAGAAGTGGAAAAGTGCAGCTCGGGTCCTGATCCGGTCAGCCAAATCTCTCCTCTTTCCTGTGTGTGTGTGTGTGTGTATACACTGTATATGTGTGTATATAAATAAATAAATAGAGTAACATTTTGCCTATATTTTATTAGGCTGTTTGTAGGATTATTAAGATTTAAAATAAAAACACTTAAAAAAACGTATAAATTATAAGTTTTTAGTCTTTTTATAAATGATGGACTTTTTTTGTCTATTTGTAGGATTATTAATATTTTTGCACCATGATATATATATTTTTTTCGCAGGCAACAAGTGAGAGCATTGCTTTGCATAGCATGATTTCATTTGAGTTATTTAAATTTAGATATTAATTCAGTTCCAGTTTTTTAGGTTTGTTCTGAAAATGATTCCTACTGTATATCTAATATCCTGTATATACTGTAATTGTGCTTTGAAGGAAATGACTGGATAAACAGAGTCATGTGAGTGTCGGTCTGTTTTATCTGAGTTTTGCTTTGGTAACCGGTTGGTTTGTTTGGTCATGATGATCAATAGTGACTGAGAATACAGCAGCTGTTAGAGGTGTATCAGTATACGTGTTATCCACAATCCTCAGCCAAAACCTCTTGTTCTGTCCAACCTTTTGTCAGTCTGTTTGTTTTGACCAGGAGTCACAGTATAGGACATTTTATTGTGCTCTTTGTTTAGCATGGTTTCTATCTCACCCGTGTCACGCTGGGAAAATGTGCCTCCTCATAACGACGTTAAACATGGCGGATCCTCTGATTGGCTGTGATCTTGTCGAGTAGCATTTTTGCTTTCAGTTTCAACAAACACCAGTGCAACTAATGCAGTAAACAATGAGCACAATCTGCATGGTTTAGTCATGCTACAATGCATGATGGGAAACAGTACATATACTACCAGTCAAAGTTTGGATACATTTGACTGAATATCTTGCTCATCATGTTTAAAAAAAGGTTTTGTTTTAAAAACTTCTGTTTAAATGCTTGAAAGTAATTATGCAGACTAATATAAAATGTATTTTAATTTTATTATATATTATTAATTATATTTTTTTATTTATATTATATATATAATTGTGTGTGCAATAAATTGTGCAATAAATAATTCTAATTTTAGGTAATTATTATATAAAAAATATAAAATACATATAACTAGAATAGAAATAACAATATATCAATAAAATTTATATTAATGTCATGATGATAAATAGAAACTGTGAATACATAAAAAATAATTACGCAATAAATACATCACATATTATAATATTATATATTGTGTGTATATATATATATATATATATATATATATATATATATATATATATATATATAGAGATAGAGATATATAGATATATATATATATATATAGAGATATATAGATATATAGATATAGATATATATATATATATAGATATATATATAGATATATATATATATATAGATAGATAGATAGATAGATATATATATATATATATATATATATATATATATATATATATATATAGATATATATAGATATATATATATATATATAGATATATATATCAGGGGCGTTTCCAAGGGAGGCAGTGTCTCCTCTCCTCAAAATTGGATGAGAAAATAATCGATTTTACAAAAATAAAACAGCGCAAATATGACTAAATATGACATTAAAAGTCTAAGTCACTCGTTTTTATTAAGTAACACTGTCCAACAGCAACACCCGCAGGTAAAGTTATAGCGGAGGCTTGCCTCCCTTCAGTCCATTGACTTAAAACAGAGACCCTAAAGCGTGCGGTGACTTTTCTGGAGGCTCATTGAAATGAATGGGGGAAAGTCACGTGAGAGGAGGCAATGCCTCCATCGCGCTGTAATTGGATATGAGAGGTATTCTGTATATAATGAATGCCACTATAGCCTAATTTGTGTTTTACTTCATAGTTTAATATAAAATTTTATAGCTACTCGCTTTTTCGTTCTTGTTTTGTAATACCGTTAAATTTAAAGGGTTTGTTGTGGATTAAGGAGAACTAAATAAGCTATATAGTGTTTATAATGTTTATAAATTTTTCATTATATTTACTGGTATTTATCAATTTCTCTTTCATTAGATTACTTCCTCTTTTTGGCCGGGTTATGTTTCTCTGTGTCGTAAACTCTAGGGGCGAGGCTTCTAAACCGGGGTGTTTTTAGGGGCGTGATATTCAAATGACGATTGTTTTCTGCCGCCACATTTATCAACGTACAATCTTTCGTACGATGGGATTGGCGGCATACAAATGTTTCATAAATCACACGTGAGCTCGGTCGTAAATTGATTTGTGCACTCGGATCTGCGCTCGTTTCTACGTTAGATTGATAAATGAGACCCATTAAGTGTAACAGGGACATGAATATATATATATATATATATATGTATGTATATGTATGTATATGTATGTATATATATATATATATATATATATATATATATATATATATATATGTGTATGGCCTATATAGACTTATAACTGCCTCCTCATTTTAATACACTACCGCCCGCCACTGAGATATATTTATATATATATATATATATATATATATATATAATAGAAGTGATAATATTAATATAAATAATAATATAATATTAATATAAGATATTAATAATAAATATAAATAATACATACATTTATTATATGTATATATAATAAATAATTGTACAATAAATGCATCATTCATTATATATAATATTATATATATATATATAAAATATTAAATGTCTGTCTGTTTGTATGTCTGTATATGTATATACTGTGCCCTCCAAAAATATTGGAACAATAAAGACAAAATTGCTCTGTTGGCTGTGGAGTCAAGACATTTACAAATATGATTAAAAGATGAATATGAGACAAAACTACAGAATGTCACATTTTATTATTGGGTGATTGAACACATAGATGTTTTACCAGCTAAGAAGATCAGCACTTTTAGAGTTCATCCCTCTATCTGATGAGAGCATAAGTATTGGAGCAGTTTCCTCACAGGTCTTTCTAAGTGATCAGCTGTGTCCTGTTGCATTAATTCTTCAGATATTAAAAGCAGGGAATGTGTTGTATCAGTTATATCCATTACTTCTGTATTCTGAATCTTGCATTCGATGATGACACACACAAACCAGGATGAAGATGAGGGAGCTGACTTTGAGAGAAAAGCAATCAATTTGGATGCTAAAAGAAAAGAGGAAGTCAATTAGAGCTCTAGCAAAAACAAAGGGCATGGAGAAATCAAGAGTTTGGAAACCACCAGCAACCAACAACGACCTGATCAGCTGAGAAAACAACAGTAGCTGATGACAGACAAATCATAAAAGCTGTGAAAATGATCCCTAAAAGACGTGTCTGTAAAATCAGCAACAACTTCCAGAAAGCTGCCTCTGGAACAGGCCCTCTCAACTTTACTGATGACTTAATGTATGATGACAGTAGCAGAATGAATTTAGAAGGGTACAAAACCATCTTGCCTACCAATATTCATGAAAATGCCACCAGATTCATTGAGAAGTGCTTCATATTGCATCAGGACAATGACCCAAAACACCCTGCCAGTTCAGTCATGGAGTTTATAAGAGCAAAGAAATGGAAAGTCTTAGATTGCCCAAGTCAATCTCCAGATTTAGATCTGATTGAACATGAATTTCAGCAGCTGAAGAGGAGAGTAAAGGCAGAAACTCCCCAAAACAAGCAACAATTGGAATTGGCTGCATTAAAGGCTGGGAAAAGTATTTCAAAGGATGAGAGCAAGAGTCTGGTGATGTCTATGGGTCACAGACTCACTGCTGTGATTGTGTGCAAGGGATCTGCTACTAAATAATAGCTTTTAATCTTTTATATCTGCCTTATGTTCAACTGTCCCAATACTTATGCTCACATCAATGAGTGGGATGAACTCTAAAACTGCTGCTCTTTTTATTTGGTAAAACATCTATGTGTTGAAACGGCTAATAATAAAATGTGACATTCTGTAGTTTTGTCTCATATTCATCTTTTAATCATATTTGTAAATGTCTTGACTCCACAGCCAACAGAGCAATTTTGACTTTACTGTTCCAATACTTATGGAATCACTTCCAGCTGATGAATGATACAATAATTGACACCCAATCAGAATCCATACTGCTATAACAAGCTTGAGAACTTAAAGCACCAGACGAGCATGCGCTTAGAATAAACAGACGATATCGTTCGCTGGTGTGGACGCTAATATCGTTATCTTCCTTGGTGTGAACGGGGCTTTATTCTGACATGAGAAAAATATAAACTTCAGACTGCTGGTCTGTATATATTTTGTGATTAAGTCACATAAAGGTTACCGACCTTTGGTTCAGACACTTATGCAGGCAAAATTATTGCTGTTTTGGGAGAGTCTGTCTTGCGTAACTACAGCAGCAGATTATAGGATGTTCTTCCTCAGTGACTCTGTGTGAGTGAGTGAGTGAGCGTGTGCGATGTGTGCCAGATGTTTGGCTCTCAGAGCTTCTAATACTCGTTCTGCTTTAATCTCAAAGCAGCACTAACACAGTCGATCAACAGAGACCGGATCACAACAACGGCTTCCCAGAATCTCTCTCTCTCTCTCTAAAGAGATAATCATCATTAATGCAAATGCCTCCAATCCCTCTCCTGCTGTGTGCGGAATGAGATTGGAAATTAAAATGATCAACCGTTTCAGTCTTTATTTAGCAGTCAGAGCTGTATTTGCTGTTTAAAACGAGTGTTTGTATTTCTCAAATTCATTACACAGGGATAATTTTCGCACTCTGTTCTGAAACCTAGTGAGCTGCCTATGTAGGCGGCATTTTAAGGCATCATACAGCAGTTAAGCTCCCGATGCAAAGCCTGTTCCAAAATTGTCAGGCAGCATCACATGCATGCTTAAAGGTGCGACAAACAAAAAAAATCCAGAATGTTTTTCATTTATATATATATATATTTCATTAAATAAATTAATACTTATATTTAGCAAGGATGCAATAAATGCATCAAAAGTCACAGTAAAGACATTTCTAATGTTACAGAAAATGTATATTTAAAAAAATACATGCTGTTTAAATGTATAAAAACAGGTCTTTTAGCTTGTAATATTGTAATCAATTGTAATGTTTTACAATATTTCATATTTTTAAATACATATTTCATATGCATATAAATATCATATTAATATAAATGTATTTATAATTTATTTTTATTATACAATTACATAAAAAATAAATATATAATTATTAAAATATAAAAATTGCATTATTCATTAATACTAAAAAAATACCCAAAAATTTACATCAATTCAAAAAGTTCAAATTAAATGGACACTTTCATATTTATTCATATAAATGTATTTATAATTTACTTTTATAATAAATTAAATATAGAAATTCCAATTATTATAAATATAAAAAAAAAATATTTTAATTTCTAAAATATACATCAAATATTTCTATTGAATTAAAGTGCCTTTTTATATTTATTGTAAATATATTTAGAATTTATATTTATAATAAAATTAATTAAGTTTTGTGTAGTTATTTTTATTAGATAATTGTTTTACATTTATTAGAATAACTTTGCAACATGCAAACACCAAATTTTTTAAATCAACAATCTTTGTCATGCCTTGTTTTGTCTTCAGCATCTTGCTTCATGTTTGAATCTTAAAAACTTATTTTTTTTCCAAAAAAAAAGTTTTGTTCCACTAAGCTGCACCCATCAGGCTGTTTATAAATGCATATCTGTCTTTCTCCTGCAGGTGTGTCATAAACCCCGACAGAATTCATCTGTAAAGCCTGGCCGCTCATTTCCTGTCGGGTGAGGAGGGCGTCTGCCCATGCACACTCACGGCTCCATGGGAAGCTCCCCGGAGGTGCTGTCCTGGACGTCCTGTCCCAGCCTGCTGGTAGGGAAGCTGAAGGAGGAGCTGAAGCTCACGGTCGGCGGCGACTCCATGAAGAAAACTAACAGTAACATTTCTCCTCAAGCGCTGCTTCCTCCAGCGCCTCCTCCGCCGCAGATCATCGCAGACCTGGCTCCGCCCACCACCCTTCCCATGCCGCTGCAGCAGCTTCGGCTTCCCTGCAGGGACGACGAGCCAGGTGGCACCAGCCCGCCATGCACCGCCCTCAGCGAGGACTCGACGCGGGAGCAGGGACACTTCGAAAACAGTGTTCTGCAGCTGCAGGAACACGAGGAGGCCGAGACGCCGGGATCCTGCGGTCAGGGAGGCTGCGGGAGCGGCGGGGAGGAGAAAAATGAAGAGGGCGGGTGTCCGATGGACCACAGTGGAGATGACGCACACCACCATCCACATGACGACATCAAACTGCACTTTCATAGAGCTGGGACGGGCAGCGGCGGATTTCTGGAGGGGCTGTTCGGATGTTTGAGACCTGTGTGGAATATTATTGGGAAAACATACTCGACCGAGTACAAACTTCAGCAGCAAGGTTAGTGACGAGTATTCAAGTTTAGTCCATTACTGATTACACATTACAAAACAAAAATTGGGTTACTTTATTTTAAGGTGTCCTTGTTACAGTGTAATTATTAGATTTTTACCGATATTTTTCCTGATTGTTTTTATATTTTTCCGTAATTGGATATTGGTTTTGTAATATATGTTGTTATCATTGTGTTAAAAACAGAACTAAAACAAATATTGGTTCTGCATATCGGTCATCAGCATTAAGCAATAATCAATATCTGTTATAAAGACATTGATCTCTCTCTCTAGTAATTAGACATTTAAGTAGTTTAAGTAATAGTAGCATTTAAGTAATAGTAATTATGCATAATTTACAGTTTTTACTATACTAAAAACGTGTAACAAAGGGACTGTAAAATAAAGTGTTACCGAAATTTGTAGTTTTTCCTCAATATTTAAGCATTTTTCCCTAATTGGATACAAGTTTTGTCATTTCAAATCTACCGATATGTTGTTATTATTGTGTTAAAAACCGAAGTAAGTAAATAAATATCGGTTTCTCAGGCACATAAACATGAAAATCTGTATTGGTTATAAGAAAGAGAAATTGTTCTGTAGTAATTATACATTTAAATAATTTACGTAATAGTAGCATTTAAATAATAATAGTAAATATGCATGTAATTATGCATAATTTACTGTTTTTACTTAAGGGCACTCTATAATAAAGTGTAACCAGAAATTGTAGTTAGCAATGTAATCTAGTTATAAAAACGTGATCTCTAGTAATTATACATTTAAGTAATAGTAACATTTAAGTAATAGTAATTATGCATAATTTACTGTGTTCACTTTGGTAAAAAATTTGTAACAAGGGCACTGTAAAATAGTGTTACCGAACATTTTTGTTTTTCCTCAATATTTAAGCATTTTTCGGTAATCTGATATCAGTTTTATAAATATAAAATCTACCGATATGTGGTTATCATTGTCTCAAAAACAGAAGTAAAACAATAAATGATATTGATACATATTGTGTTATCGGGCACATAAACATGCAAATAGTCTATATCGGTATCGTGTTATAATTCATTTTTTTTATCTCTAGTAATTATACATTTAAGTAATTTAAGTAATAGTAATTATGCATAATTTACTGTTTTTACTTTAGTAAAATATTGTAAAATAAAGTGTTATCAAAAATTTTTGTTTTTTCTTTTAAGCATTTGACCATTTTGTAATCAAATCTACCGATATGTTATAATTGTGTCAGTGCATATCGGTTATTGTGCACATAAACATGCAAATAATCTGTATCGCATCGGTTAAAAAAAATTATTATCTGTAGCAATTATACATTTATTTAAGTAATACAAGTAATGGTAATTATGCATAATTTACATTTTTTTTGTAAATTGTAGTTAATGTAATCTGTAAAATTACACATTTTAGGTAATGTATTCTGATTTTCTTTTTGATTACATTTCGAGTACATTTGACCTAACTTTATCACATGGATTTGAATAGGACTATTTTGTACCATAATGATACAAATATGAAGAGACAGAAAACACATTTTATTGTTTGTTATAAACAACATGAAGTGCATTAAACATTTCTTTAAAGGGGGGGTACAATGCTGTTTCATGCATTGAGAATTGTTTACACTGTTAAAGAGTTGGATTCTCATGCTAAGCATGGACAAAGTTTCAAAAAACAATTTGGACGTATAACAGAGTATTTCTGTGCCAAAAATCTTACTTCCGGGTTCGTACAAGTTTCAGAGAGTTTTTTTTCGATCGTGGCTCTTCATGACATAAACAAGGGTGGAACTCCTTATATGGGCATTTCTCCCGGAAGAACACACCTGTGCATGCATCGATCAGAGCGAGAGCAAGAGCGCGCTCATCAACACACTTCATTCGGCTGCACTGCACGCGACTCGCTCGGGAAGAATCTCTCTAAAGAAGTGTGTTTGTGGTTGTAAGGTAAAGATAACCTTGTTCAGCCTCCCGAAGAACCCAGCGTTATGTAAACAGTGGATGCAGTTTGTTTTTCGGGGCAACAACGCAGTTTCTCAATTGTGTTTGTTGACGAACGTTTTATAAACAAGACCCAGTTCAACGCTGGATGTGCACATCGTTTGATACTGAAAGATGGAGCAGTCCCAGCTATAAAAGATTCCGGTCATGATTCAGAACTGCAGATGGTAAGTGAAATGGCATCAAATGTCTGTGTTTTGTTGGCGATCGGCGCTCAAGTGCTCGTCACTCTTTAGCTCCACCCATGGCGCGCGTCCTGGAGCTCGGCTTTTTACGGAGAGAATCGTAAAGCTTTATCTTTCTTTTATAAATGTGATAAAACTAAAGACTTTTTGGAGATATGAAGCATGCAATACTACTCTATAGGTACTCAAGATTAACATGAGATTGGGTGAAACTTGTGTGTTATGTCCCCTTTAAGTCAGGGTTTCCCAAACTGGAGTTTGTGAGTTTATGAAGAGCTAATACTTAATTAAATCATAAAAATGACAAAATAAAGAAACAAAATGCTTTTAAAATTAAGACAATCAAAATAAAACACTTTGGGTGAACTCTCCCTTTAAGTTGATCTTTGCTGTGGTTTTGATTGTACAGTATGTTGAGGGTGTGTTCTGATTGGTCAGTAGACATGTGGGAGGTGCCGTTTGAGGAGATCTCTGAGCTGCAGTGGCTGGGCAGCGGAGCTCAGGGCGCCGTGTTCCTCGGGAAGTTCCTCTCCGAAGAGGTCGCCATCAAGAAAGTCAGAGAGCAGAAGGAGACGGATATCAAACACCTGCGCAAGCTGAAGCACCCCAACATCATCAGCTTCAAGTAGGTCGCAATGAATGACCAGCTAGTGGCAGTCAATACACAGTTTTGAGTTGAAACTAAAGCGTGCTGTTTGTGTTTCAGGGGTGTTTGCACGCAGGCCCCGTGTTACTGCATCATCATGGAGTACTGTGCTCAAGGGCAGCTGTATGAGGTTCTCAGGGCCGGTCGTAAGATCACGCCGCGGCTGCTGGTGGACTGGGCCTCAGGGATCGCCAGCGGCATGAGCTACCTGCACCTCCACAAGATCATCCACAGAGACCTCAAGTCACCAAAGTAAGACCTGTGGGATTTTAGGATTATTTATTTACTATTATAGTATTTATATATAATATTTTGAATTGGCTTTTATCTTTATATTTTTAGTAATTTATTTGTGTGCTTTTATCATTTTTAATAGTTAATATTATTTAAATTTTAATATTAATTTTATTATTTAAGATTTCATATTATTTAATATTTACCTTTTAATTAATTTTTTATTTCAGTATTATTTGTAGTAATTTTCTTACAATACTAATATTTAATATACAAAAAAAATAATGGGGTCAATTTGTCTCACAACATTCAGCACTCAAATCACATATGGTATATATGGAAATACTGTAAATGGACAGTACTAATGCGTTCTGCTTCTCTGAATGTGTGTGCTTTCTTTTGCAGTGTGCTAGTCACTCAAAGTGACAACGTTAAGATCTCAGACTTTGGAACATCTAAAGAGCTCAGTGACAAGAGTACAAAGATGTCATTTGCGGGTACGGTGGCCTGGATGGCTCCCGAAGTGATCCGGAATGAGCCGGTGTCAGAGAAAGTAGACATCTGGTGAGTGTGAACTAATGCAATGACATTGATAAAAATCACAGTTGTTTCTTGAGCAACAAATCAGTATATTAGAATGATTTCTGAAGGATCATGTGACACTGAAGACTGGAGTAATGATGCTGAAAATTTTGATCACAGAAATAAATTACATTTTAAAATGTATTCACATAGAAAATAGTTATTTTAAATTGTAATAATATTGCACTGTTTTTACAATATTTTATGCAGCCTTGATGAGCAGAAGAGACTACTTTCAAAAGCATTAAAAACTCTGACCGACCTCAAGCGTTTGAGCAGTGGTAGAAGCAGTGAATGCTAATTGTTGTGTGTTTGTAGGTCGTTCGGGGTGGTGTTGTGGGAGCTGCTGACCGGTGAGATCCCCTATAAGGACGTGGACTCGTCTGCTATTATTTGGGGTGTGGGCAGTAACAGCCTCCATCTGCCTGTGCCGTCCACCTGTCCCGACGGCTTCAAGATTCTCATGAAACAAACCTGGTGAGACTCAACGTCATCTACAACCAGTGTTACATGTAATCTGGATTATTATTATGTAATCAGATTCCAAAAAATGATGTACTTCTAATCAGAGTATATTACATTTTAAAATAAGATTACAGTTACTTTTTTGGTGGGGATTACATGATAACATAGTATTCACACAAGTATTCTAAAGTAGTCAGAATACAGTACCTATATTACATTACGAACTACAGTTTTCATCATGTAATCTGTAATCAGTAGTGGACTACAATTTGTTAGTAATCTACCCAGCGCTGTCTACAACAATTACATCCACACATACTTTTGTGCTGTATTTCAGAACATTGTTATTGTTTATAGAATAAAACTACACATATGAAAGGAAGAATGTACAAGAAATATTGATTTGAATTTATTTTTATACTATGAGAGGGAAAACACAAAAAGAGCATGAAGTGATACAAATGAAACTATGTACAAGTCTGTTTTAAAACTAGATTAAAAAGGTTTGGCTTGAAAAAGTACTGTTTGGCCAAAAGTTTAAAGTAGTTGAAAACACTTGAAATGTGTAAAATTGAGAATAATTCTACAATCTCTAAGGTTTTAAGGCCATTCAGTGTCATTGCTAGGATGTTTTTGGTAGTTTCCAGGTAGTTGTAGAGAGATTTTTGACCGCAGAATGCTGTGATTGGCCAATCAGAATCCAGGATTTCCAAGAGTTCTCTAAAACAGGGTTTTATTGGTCGATTGAGACTGTGTTCTTGTACCTGCAGGCAAGGTAAACCCAGAAACCGTCCGTCCTTCAGGCAGATCCTTCTCCATCTGGATATTGCCTCGGCTGATGTGCTCGGGACACCACAGGAGACCTACTTCAAATCTCAAGTGAGCAAATGTTGACTTCTACACTGACTTCTGCTGAGTTTCATCCAGAAAGAGTCACTGTGTCGTCCAGCGGCATCACCACAGAAAGAAAGAAATGCAAAAGCAACATGAACCACTTATCCAATTGTTTCTCAGCTCTCTAATAGTTCTATAAATAGGAACTACATCGCTAAAATTAAATTGCAAATTGCATTCAACAAACATGCAGCATGGGAACTGTAGTGTGATTCATGAACAAATGACTCTTTTGACTCAGTTCTGTAATGAATCTGTCAAAAAGAATCTGAAAACACAGTTACTTGTTTGATTCATCTAAAAGAGTTGTTAATTAAACCATTATAGGATATTAATTGTTGAAAGTATAACCAGATTTTAATGATTTCCATCCATTGATTTCATGTGTATGTTTGTGTGTGACCAGTGTTATTTTAGGATTATTTAAATACTATTTATAGATATTTTGAAATATTTATAATTATTTTAATAATTATTTTAGAAAGATTTTTTCTTTTTTTGATATATATAATTTTTAGTAGTTTTTGCTTTTTAAAAATATTTCTATTCAACTTTCAGTTTTACTTGTAGTAAAAAATGTTGTCAGAAATTAATTTCAGTTCATTTTTAAGTCAACATTTCTAATTTGTATTTAAATCTTCTTAAGTTTTTCATCTAATGTTTATATTGTATATTATTTCAGCTTTATTTCAATTACCGAAAACAATTTTTAATATATAATTTTTCAATAACAGTATTGTATGTGGCAATTGGCTTTATCTTAAATGTTGTCATTTTTTATTTTAATTTAATTAAAATAAAATATTTTTTAATAATTTTTTGCTTTTTAATATTTCTATTTAGCTTGAATTTATTTTTATTTTAGTTTTATTTTGAATTGTATATCAGCTAGTTGCTAAGTCGACATTTCTAATTTTAAGTTTTTTATTTAATATTTATATTTTATTTTATTTTTTCGATTACCAAAAAAACATTTTTAATACTTTTAATGATCACAGTTTAGTTCGGGGACCAATTCTCACTATTAACAATTAACTACAACTTTTGCCTCAATAAACTCCTAATTTGCTGCTTATTAATAGTTAGTAAGGTAGCTAAGAATAAGGCATTAATATGTTATTTAATATATACAAACTAAAGTGTTACCATTTTAATTAACCCTAACAATCTTGTCTGTGGCAGACGGAGTGGAGAGAGGAAGTGAAGAAGCATTTCGAGAAGATCAAGAGCGAAGGCACCTGCATCCACCGACTGGACGAGGAGCTGATTCGCCGCAGAAGAGACGAGCTCAGGTGAGAGCAGACGAATCGCACACAACAGCAGAAGCTTTAGCTGGAGGTGACTGTCTGTTATGTGCTGTCTCACTGTCTCGTGCGTTTCAGACACGCTCTGGATATCCGAGAGCATTACGAGAGGAAACTGGAGCGAGCCAATAACCTGTACATGGAGCTCAGCGCTATCATGCTGCAGCTGGAGGTTCGAGAAAAAGAGCTGCTCAAGTAAGTCCTTCATGCTTTGCTTTTATTTTTTCTGTCAAAAAAAGCATAATTTCAGCTATGAAAACTTGTTTCTGCAACTGAGTAAAAAAACCAAAAAGGTAATTGTAAACGTATATCCTACAATCTCTAAGGTTTCATCGCAACTCCAAGAAGGAAAGTCTGAATTGTGAGATAAAGAATCCAAATTACCTTCTTTTTTTTTATTCAGTAGCAGAGCAAAAAAACTATTGATTTTAAACAAATAAATATTATTAAAATTAAAATTACCTTCTTCTCTTTTTATTCAGTAACAGAACAAAAAAATGATTTGTAAAAAAAAAACTATCATTTTTTTAACATTATTCATTTTAAAATGAAAACTAATAATGAATTATTGTGAAATTATTAAAAATTATTTATTAAATATATATATAAAAAATACTAAAATAATGGTAAATTGAAAAGCAAATAATTAAAAATTAAGAGAAATAATAAAATAATAATTACAAAAATTCAATAGTAATAAAGTAACAATTTTAAAATGAAAATCAGATAATTAAGTAATTAATGAATAAATATTCATAATAAAAAATATTTTTAAATGATAATAATAGTAATTCTAAAATATAAACACTAAATAAAATAAAACACACCAAAAAAAATAAAAATCTTAAATATTATATTTGTTTCCCTGCCTTGTTATGTGGACATTAGCCAACATCAGAGAACCATGAACATGCAAGTGTATTTTTAAATGATTGAAATATTTACTTACAGAACAGAATTGAGAGATTTAAACTCAGGATTGTGAGATGATAATGTCACAATTACTTCAATTTGTTTTCATTCTGTGGCAGAAACAAGCTTCCATATCAAACCAACTGATCATTGTAGTCAAGTTTGTTCAAAATGTTAGAAATAAAATACAGTACAATACAATAGTACATGCTTTTCTCTAAGGAACAATCATAGTGAATCATTTTCATTCATACACACCAATATAAGTCATGATCATAAATATTTACCTCTATATATTTTTATTAATGTTGAAAAGTGCCAGATTTGAGTGATGATTTGAATTAATTAAATAATTTCAAACTGATTCAAAACAAACTGAACTGATTCACAAAAATGAATCAAACTAATGCATTTTTATTATTTTTAAAGTTTAACACGTTCATGCAAGTCAGGAAACAAGGATCAAGAAACTAGTTTCTGTAATCTCATAAATAAGTTTGGTCATTCAGTTTGCATTGCATCTAATTTTGCGTGAATTACTTCTGGTAGTCTAATCAAATAATGAGTCAAGTAAGAGATTTTAAATTAGAGTACTTTCAGTTCATTCATTACACTGGAAATGCAGGAGGTTAGCTGGGTATTTCATGCATACTGTGCAAAGTAATCATCCTTTATACTGCAGAAATTGCTTTTCTGATGCCGATTATGCTGTGTGCGTCTCTCTCTCTCTCTTGAGCTTGTCTGTTTATTGGCATGAAATTATTCATGAAAGGATGTAATGAGTCTGAACTCTGACCCTGTCTGTGCCTGAATGCAGACGTCTCTCTGAAACTCTAATTAAATGTAATCTGCTTAAAGCTCAACCCGGCTCGTGCCGTTTGCATGACCCACATTCTCACTGAATGAGCTCACAACGATCATTCAGTCAAATCTCACTTCTGCTTTTACTGAATCTGAACGTTTGCCATGTTTTATTGCAGGAGGGAGCAGGCTGTGGAGAAGAAGTATCCCGGCACGTACAAACGCCACCTGGTTCGGCCCATTGTGCGGCCCAACGCTGTTGAGAAGCTCATTAAGAAAAAGAGCAGCATGAACCATAAGCCTGGGACACAGCAGCCAAAGAGGTGAGCGATCCGTGAAGACACGGCCTACGTGCTGTTTGTGGTGTCTATATCATAATAGAATTAATAGTTTAACCAAGGAATTCACAAAATGAGGTTTGCGCCCCCCGAGGGGTTCATGAGGGAACTGCAGTGGGTTTGTGAGTTGATGAAAGGCTAGCAATTCATTTAAAAAAAAATTTATAATTAATTGAAATAATAAATCATATAAATAATAACAATTATTTAAAAAAAAAAAAATTATTAAAAGAAGTTAAGTTATTAAAATGATTACAATTAATTATTTAATAATGTATTAAAAACATTTCTGTAATAAACAGTTATTAAAATACATAAACTAATGTTAAAATAAAAGGCAAATAATAAAAATGAAAGTTATTTCAAATTAATTAATTATTAGTAATATTAATATTCATTAATATTAAAGTTAATTAAAAGGAAAAAATAAGTTTTAGAATGAAAGAATTAAAATAAGTAAACTAATAATTTATTAAAAATAACAAATATCAAGAATAAACAGCTATTAAAATATAATATTAAAATCATTTTAAAATGAAAAGTAAATAATTCAAGTATAAAGTATGAATTCATTAAAACAAAAAAATAATAAATAAAATTATTTGTTGAAAAAATAAATAACATATAAAAAAGTAATTAATAAAAAAATTAAGTAAAAAAATACATAATAAAAATAATTATTTAGAATAATAAAAAAATACAAATATTTAAAAAAATAAAAACAATCAAAAACATGCGAATGTGTTGTTAAATTACTGACATAGTATCTTAAAATCTAAGGGGGACTTATTGTAAATATTATAGGTCAAAGGGGTTTGGCTGACAGAAAAAGTCTGGGAATGTTTATCATTAGTCCAGAAAAAGGGTTTTACTGAACAACGTGATGAACGTAATGTTCTACAAACATCATTTACTTTCTATTATTATATTTTTATTGTTTTTAGTAGTATACAGGATCTTGATATGTAATTTTTTGTCAATGTGTGATTATTTTTCCATGAATATGGAAACACGGATGGATAATTTGTAGTTAAAGTCAGTGATACTCTGCCGAATGAAATAGTATCTGTGATTTACATTTACATTTTATGCATTTAGCAGAAAGCGACTTACATTGCATTCAAGTTACAGTTTTTACATTTTATCAGCTCTTGCTTTCCCTGGGAATCGAACCCATGACCTTGGCGTTGCTAGCGCCATGCTCTACTATTTGAGCTACAGGAAAGCCATGTGATGAATTCTTCATGAGGTCATTAACCCGGTGCTTGTGATCTCCTGCAGGCCGGATCTGCTGCGCTCCGATGGCATTCCCAGCATCGAGCCTCTTCCCGCTCCGTCCCCGTTGTCAGGAAGCCCAAAAGTGTCCACCCCGCCTGGGAAAACCCGGTACCGCAGTAAACCCCGCCACCGGAGGGCCAACAGCAAAGGCAGTCACAACGAGTTCCCAGGAGCCCTCAAACCCAGCTCGGTCCTGTCGGAGGAACAGCAGCCCCTACAGGACAGGGTTCGTACGGTCATGAAACAGCTGGAAAAGTCATTGAATTTTAAAACAGTGATTTCCAGGCCTCGAAATATTGTAGAAAAATAAACCCAGAAGGTTTTGGAAAAGTCATGGAAATTTATTTCACAAATCTCTGTATAACAGAATATGTTTAATCGGGTCCTGAATTTCAGTGCGGGATTGCGCATATATCGCATAGTTTTACTCATTCCCAAAGCTTTTGAGTTTAAAATCAGGGAAATTCCTGCACACATTTATTCAAGTATATGTTATGTGCTTGATGTTAAAGAGGGATGATACCGTAACATTTAAGTGAGAATTGTTACTGGGTGTGTACAGATCAAAGATGTCACTGAAAAGTAGTGCGTTTCAGAAGACTTTAGGTTAGATGGTTAGGTTAGGTAGCGTGTAGGTTAGATGAGAATGAATCCACAGACTGTCAGACTAAATCAATCATTTGAAAACTGCGTAAATGATGCAGCTGTACCATGTAGGGCTGTAGAAAAAAAATTAATTTCAAATATTCGTCGAATTTTAAATAAAAATCCACATTCGAATGCAAAAACGTTGCGTCAGGCTGCCTTATCAGTGGCACACAAGATGCGATGACGTTGCATTTTAATGCTTTTTTTTTTAGCCTATCCAGTTGAACCCACTAGATGCGATGCTGCTACGTTGTTTATGCAAAATCCTGCGGGAAAAGAGAACATCAATGCAGAGAAGAACTTGTTTACGGCAAAACTGAACATTTTCGAAACATACATACATGATGCTGTTTTAATTACATATGGTTTATTAACATTATACACTTTTTTCAAAGATAGTCGTGTTATTTTATTGCTTTGAAGAAACGTGCATTATTAATATTTCGCTTGATGCACCCTCTTGTGGCCTCAGGAGAGAAGCCAAAAGCTTTTTTCCCCCCTAACTGAAATTATGCCATTTAATTTCCCATATATTTCGAAGGTTGATAATATTTAAGTACAAAAATCGAATTGAGTTTTTCAGCCATTTTGACAGCCCTACTACCATGTCTTCATGAGTATCATATATTGGGTTATTTTTCGCTGTTTGTTGCACTTAAGCAGCCAAATACACACAAAATGACATCAAAATGGCGAGTATCCTCATGAACACTGTCGGTTTTGTGTTAAGTGAATGTAAACAGTTGAGGAAGGAAACGCATCAGTATTGGATCCATACATTGTCTTGTGACAGCAGCCTAAAGCTGCGCAGTCTGTTGTTTAATCTGTTTTTAATTTACAGTTTATTCCATTTTCTAATATTTTTGTACCTGAATACTATTGACAGAAACAGTTTCCAAAACCAAATTCAGGTCCTGAGTTTAACTGATAATATTGGTTAAACAAATTACAATATTCAGTGATTTGATGATATGTGACCCTGGAGCACAAAAGCAGTCATGAGTAACACAGGTATATTTGTAGCAACAGCCAACAATACATGTATGGGTCAAAATTATAGATTTTTATTTTATGCCAAAAATCATTAGGATATTAAGTGAAGATCATGTTCTATGGATATTTTGTGAATTTCCTACCGTAAATATATTAAAACGTAATTTCTGATTAGTAATATGCATTGCTAAGAACTTAATTTGGACAACTTTAAAGGAGATTTTCTCAATATTTAGATTTTTCTGCTCCTTCAGATTCCAGATTTTCAAATAGTTGTATCTCAGCCAAATATTGTCCTATCATAACAAACCATACAACAATGGAAAGCTCAATTAGCTTTAGCTTTCAGATGATGCATGAATCTCAATTTTTTAAAAATGACCCTTATGACTGGTTTTGTGGTCCAGGTTCGATGCATGCAGTAACGTCTGGCGCAGGTGCAGCTTGTACTTATTAACACACATAGAAAGCAAACACATAGGCTACTTATAGTATTTATATATACATAATAAATATACACAGTACACAGACACATTATGTATACACATATATACACACATATTATTATTTTGGATGCGATTAATCGTGATTAATCATTTGAAAGCACTACTCAAAAGTCAATATAATATAAATTTATTGGGAAAAATTTGTACGAACCCTGCAGGAGCAAAGCTACCATCACCATCATCCCCCTCCGCCCGAGGGTCCGCTGTTACCTGTGAAGAACCGCGAAAACGCCGTAGCCACCTGCGCTAACAACCTGCGCTACTTCGGCCCGGCCGCCGCTCTCCGCAGCCCACAGACCGACCACCTGCAGCGGAGGCTGTCCGGCTCCAGTCCCGACCTCATTTCCACCGCTGTGGACGCCGAGTCACGCCACTGCAGGTCTTCTGTTCCTCCGTCCGCGGGCTCTGGGGCCTGCTGCCAGACTCATCCGTTCCCCGGCTGCATGCACTGTCAGGAGACGCCAGCCGCTCCCAGCCACCCTGAGCTCCCGCATTACTCACTGCTGAGCACGCGTGAAGAGACGCCGCCCGCCGTCAAGAGAGCCATGGAGCCCACGGCCGAGGGAGAAGCAGCGGGAGAGCAGCCGCAGCAGAGATCCAGTGGGCTGCTGCACTCGCTCAGACCCCTGAGAAACGTGAGTCTGAATCACACTTGCATTAAAAGTGACAGTAAAGACATACAAAAGATTTATTTTTCAAATAAATTGTTCTTTTTAACTTTTTTCATCAAAGAATCTTGAAAAATAAAATGTTTCCACAAAAATATGAAGTTTTCAACATTGATAATAATCAGAAATGTTTCTTGAGCAGTAAATCAGCATATTATTATGATTTCTGAAGATCATGTGACACTGAAGACTGGAGTAATGATGCTGAAAATTCAGCTTTGATCAGAAATAAATTACGTTTTACAAAATATACACATAGAAAATGGTTATTTTTTAAATTGTAATAATATTTCACTATTTTTACTTTAAAAATTGTGGCACCGTTGTGAGGGGAAAAACACTATAAAAAATTAAACATGAATTAAGGTTATTAATATAAATAAATTAATAATATTTTTAAAAATAAAGAATTGTTTAAAGTTAAAAAAAATTATGAAAAGCGGATAATTAACAAAGTAAATAAAAAAATATATATAAATTGTAAAAATATAATTATTGAAAAAATAAAACACAATTTGAAAATGAAAATATAAATGAATAAAAAATTTAAAAGAAAAAACATCAATTATAAAATTTATAATAATAATAAAATTATTATAAAATACTAAATTACTTATTTTAATTGTTTGCCTGCATGTCATGTGAACATTAAAAACTCCAAACTTTTTATTTGTAAGTGTATGAGCTTTGAACTTTTAATTTTTTTCTGTCATTAATATCAGACTTATGGATCAAGACTTATCATGATTTACGGTCAAGCTTATAGACGCTTCAGCTTTACTAATTAGAACTTGATTATTTATATAAACAGGATATTTGTAATTCAGTGATCAAATAATTCTAATATACTGATTTGCTGGTCAAGAAACATTTCTGATTATCATCAATATTGAAAACAGTTGTGTTACCCAATATGTGGAAACTGATACATTTTATTTTTCAGGATTATTTGATGAATAGTTCAAAAGAACAGCATTTTTTTTAAATGGAATTCTTTTGTACCATTATAAATGTCTTTACTGTCACTTTTGACCAATTTAATGCATTCTTGCTGATAATTTCTATATAAAAAAATAGTTTAGTAATTTATTCAAAATAATCAGACGCATATGATGGGGATATGAAACTGTTCTGCATATGATCCATGTTTTAGATTTTAACATATGATCTGTTGAATGTGTCCGTCAGGCGGGAGATGAGTCGTCTGAGGAAGAGGAAGGAGAGGTTGACAGTGAGGTGGAGTTTCCACGCAGGCAGCGGTGAGTCTGCTTTGATGATTGATAATTAATCATTTCTGTCACGATTCCCCAAAATCCTCAAATTAATCACATAATCTTTAAACCTGTGTGTTTCTGTACCATCAGCCACAGAATAAGTTGTTTTTAAATCTTGTTTTCCTCCTGCTCTGTTTCCAGGCCTCATCGCTGCATGAGCAGCTTCAAGTCATACTCCACCTTCAGCTCGGAGAACCTGTCGGTGTCTGACGGCGAGGAGGGAAACACCAGCGATCACTCGCACAGCGGCCCGCTGGAGCAGCTCAGCGCCAGTCAGGAGGAGCATCTGGACGAGCTCCTGTCCCACACGCCGGAGATCCCCATCGACATCTCCACGCAGTCCGATGGCCTGTCCGATAAAGAGTGCGCCGTCCGCCGGGTCAAGACCCAGATCTCTCTGGGCAAGCTGTGTGCTGATGAGCACAGCTATGAGGTGAACGCTGTCTCTTATTTCATCCAAACTCATTCACGGGAATCGGTTCTTTCAAACGCTTCATTTAAATCAGGAACAGCAGGGGGTTCATGAGGATATGCTAATCATTTGAAATAGTTCAATAATAATAATAATAATTTTAAAACAATCAAAATGAAACACTCAATGATATATAAATACATAATTTCACTCAAAATAAAAGTATATGAAATATTTGGAATAATTTTTAAATAAAATAAATTGTTTTAAAATCAGAACAAAATAAAACACTTACTAAAACATTGTGTATTTTATATATTTGTGAAATAAGAATAATTTAAAAACTAGGCTACAATTAAAAATTTAAATATTTATGTATTATGTATTTTGAAGTAAATTAAAATTTTAATAAATACATAATTTGTTTTTGAATAAAAACGATCAAAATAATACAACTGAAAATATTAAATATTAGACAAATTAAAAATAAATCATTTTAAAATAAAATCAATCAAAATAAAACAAAAAGATTATATATTTTATCTGAAATAAAAATGAATACATAATATTAAAATGAAAACAATCAAAATAAATGTATTACCAAAACATTTAAAATAAATTAAAATTAAATTAATAATTATAAAATGGAAAACAAAATATAATGCATTGTCTTTCTTTTTTATACAATACATTAAAGTAACTACAAAATAACTGAATAAAACAATTACTAAAACTATTAAATATTTGAAATAAAGTAAAATAAATCATTTTTATCTTAAAATAATATTTTATATTAAATGAATTAAACTAAAAGCGGCACCTAGTGGCAAAGAATGAATTTGCATTTTCATTCAGACCAATGTAAAAATCGATTGATAGTTTTACGCATCAAACATGCAGAGCTGTAAATGTGAACCGGTATATATATCCCACGCCTCGCCACACAGAGAGTGTAAGTCTGTGGGAAACACTGCAGCAGTCTTCAGTAAAATGACGGGGACACAACACAAGGTTGAGGCTATACTGCTGTAAAAATTAACTTTAGTCATTGATTCTTCACAGCCTTGTCCTTTGGCAGTAAAAAAAGAAGGGATTCACCCTCACCCTCTTCTCAACATGACGGTATCCACAGGAATCCGGCCGTTACGGTGTTACGGGCAATATGCTAATGTTTCATATTGATGTCAACATGAAACGGCTTAGGGTTCGTTTTAAAAACGACTCGTTTCAATGATTCAGAGTCAACTCTTTTGAGAGACAATAACTCTATACACGGTGCACTTTCAGATTTAAAACGTTGCAGGATGTTTTCATTCACTTAGAGCTGTGTTACACACTGCATGAAAGATAATTTTCAAAAATCCATAACAGGGGCACTTTAATGTTGGTATTGCATGCAGCCCTATAACTGTGTGAGTGTGTGTTGCTGCAGCCAAGTGACTTTGTGCGACCCACCTTGTCCCACTGGTCCCACCCCTGCCTTAATATAATTAATTTAAATGGAACTTCCTGTTTGTTCATCTCTCTCTCTCAGAATCCGCTGCATTTCAGAGACTCCGACTGCGACACGTCAGATGCAGAATGTTCTGACGCCACCATCAGGAACAAACAGCCCTGCGCACCTTCATCCTGGTGAGCACCAGCCTTCGGAGGAAACACGGCAATAATCCACGCCTGACCCGTCTGATCAGCCCTTCCCATAATCCACCCCTCTCTCTCTCTGAGCATCTCAGGCAGATTCCTCTGAAGTGATAATGTAGCTAGAGTAACACGCATAATTTATTTTATTACGAGCCAGAGGAAACGCAAAACGAAATCAGGAACTCCAATAACAACAACAACAGAACATAAATTCAGAGTGTTAGCGATCAAGTGTTCAAGGCAACTCGATTTTAACCAGTTAATTAGTTAGAAGTCTGCAAGAATGTGTGTGTATATGTCTGTAGGAACGTGAGCGAAAGTGTTAAGTGTGTAACTTGAGGATCCATTCCATGATGGGACCCGCCAGACCTGTCTCTGGCCACCTGCTACTTCCTGAGTTTACAGAAACCACGCCCTTTAGGGTAACTTTAGTTTGAGCACCAGCAGGAACGATGTCCTTCCTTGTTTCTTTTGCCCTGTTTGACTTCCAAGACGTGTGGAAATATCCCAGCATGCCTGCTTGGTCGGCATTTGATCAGCCAGTCAGACTGCTGCTGCTGCTCGCCTCTACGGACGAACAGGAAGTCAAAGAACAACTTCTCTAGCGGAACAACATCTTTAACGATCAAATCAGTGTTTGATGCGAACCCAAGCAGATTCTTTCCTCATCTCAGGACTGTGTTTGAAGAGACACTGCGGACGGAGAGCGTGTGAAAGTATGACATCAACCACAAAGAGTTTCTTTTCTTCCGTCGTCTTTGTTGATGTGAAAAATTACGCTGCGCACTGCTGGTCAAAAGATTAAAAGGATGAAGATTTTTAATGTTTTTGAAAAAAAAAGGCTATTTTGCTCAAAAATGCTGAAAAATTGTGAAATATTTTTACAATTTCAAATAACTGTTTTCTATGTGAATGTATGTTAAAATCTAATTTATTTCTGTGATCAAAGGTGAATTTTCAGCATCATTGCTCCAGTCTTCAGTGTCACATGATCCTTCAGAAATCATTATAATATACTGCTTCGTTATTATTGGTACTCAGTTATTAATAATGGTTTTTGTTATTATCAATGTTGAAAAAAATGTTGTCTGGTATTTTTGCAAAAAACAGCTTTTTTCAGAATTCTTTGATGAATAGAAAATTCTAAAGAACAGCATTTATCTGAAACATAAATCATTATAAATGTATTTACTGTCACTTTTGATCAATTTAATGCATCCTTGCTGCATTAATTTCTTCTTTTTATCTTATGGTTTCCACAAAAATATGAAGCAGCACAATGTTTCCTGAGCAGTAAATCAGTATATTAGAATGATTTCTAAAGATCATGTGACACTGAAGACTGCAGTAATGAAGCTGAAAATACAGCTGCAGATCACAGACATAAATTACATTCTAACAGATATTCACATAGCAAACAGTTATTTTAAATTGTAATAATATTTCACTATTTGTACTGTATTTTTGATCAAATAAATGAAGCCTTGATGAGCAGAAAAGACTTCTTTCAAAAACTTAAAAAATAAATTATTCCAGTTTTTCGAGCGGCAGTGATGATGTTCTGGAGATGCAGTGTCCCTGTAGAATTAAAGGGATCTTTACCCAAAAAACTAGTGTAAAATTCATGTTGTTCCAAACTGGTTTGACTTTCGTTCCTCCATGCAGCCTGTCAAGCTTCAAAATTACCAAAAAAAAGGACCATAAAAGTATCATAATATTACGTCTGTGTTCCATGCAAGAAAGTCACATGGGTTTGGAACAACACAAATGATGACAGAATTGTGATTTTTGGTTAAAGTATCCCTCTGAAGCGTCTGTATCGTGTATGGTGTGGTTCTGCCGGTGTGTGTGTTTATAGTGTGCCGTTCAAGGAGACCGCAGAAGCACAGGCCGCGGGTGAATCAGCAATAACGTCGGTTTTGCGCTCAGGCTATTGAGAAGCATTCGCTCAGGATGACTGTCTAGCAGGCTGGACAGACGCGAGGTGTAAGGCAAGTCGGAAATAAAGACCTCTATTTTTGCAGACTTGAGTTCATTTATTTTTACACGTCGAGTTTTTTTGAGTAAAAAAGAAATGGAAGAACTCCCGTGCTTTTTGCTGGTTTATGCTCAGGTTCAATGCTTTATAGTGCAAACGAGTCTCCACTAGGGAAAAGCGGTTTGTTTGTCTTGTTTCGGTCATTTGGAAAATTTTGCACTGCACTTAAATCGTCATTTTTGTGAACAAAACTGGATTCAATTGCAGGGTGAACACTGTAGTCTGTGTGTAAATTCTCCCTCGCTAATGAGTTTTTATTTGTCGTATCCTTATGAAAGGGACACTGCATCGTCCGGTATGTCTATATTTAATTGTTGCATTCATATTTACCCTGTGTTTAGATATAGATGTTAGAGTACTAGTTAAAAGCCTCGTTCATCATCAGTAAATGCAGCCGGATGTGTTTCTGAACAGGATACGGCATGTGAAATAAACTGTGAATGGTATTATTGTTATTATTTTCCGACATCTTACTGAAAGAAGCCTTGCGAGATGCAATTCCACATTAAAACAACAGTATCACTGAGTTTATGTGAAAAGCTGTGAGTTTGCAGCAAATGAACAAAGCGAAGGCCACTGGAAACAAACTAAGTCGACATGAAATCAAAACTTTTTTGGGTTTTCATTTTTAACCCCTCTTGTTTAACTCCATTCTGGTACATAACGCCCATTTTTAACTATTCAATCCATTTCTGATGGATAAAAATCCAGTTTCACCAAGAAATATGAAAGATTACTGAAGCAAAATGGGTTGTGAACAGCTTTTCATGTTGACTTCATGTCTACGAGGGGCAAAATAAGCCATTATTACTGTACAATTTTTGTCATTTCTGTTCAGTGTGATGGTAACGTGCTAAAAACGCAAGATGAAGTGAACTAATTGTAACGAAGGCGAACCGAAAACACGCACCAACCTCATTCTCTCCGTTTACGTGTTCTGCTAAAGATCAGGCCTGGGTTTTTAGTGAGTGATGTATGAAGTATGATGTATGAAGTCTTTCCGGCCACAGTGCCACCACAAATCCTGTAAATTATTTTAATTTAATTTAATTAATTTTTTTTGTAGCTGGTCTACACGATCATTAATTTATTTTGAAGCACTAGTTGTTAATTTCTGTGTTTCTTCATCTCATAATTGTCTCATGTATGTCTTCAGAAGTATTACTGATGAGGTGAGATGACATCTTAAAGGAATAATGATCTCAGAAATGGACATTTGGTCATTTTCTTATGGAAGCCCATTTCTGCCATGAAATATAAACATAAATACCTTTTTTATTTTACTTATTTTACAGCAGAAAAAACATAATTATGAGATACAAAGAATTGGTAAAAAAAATAAATAAATTAAAAAGCCAGAAATGTGAGCTATAACTAAGAATTCCAAGATATAAACTTGTAATTCAGATTTTTTTTAAAAATAAATCTATATTTTATGGTTTGAAAAAAAAATAATTCCAAGATGTAAAAAAAGAAGATAGCAAGATATAAACTGTGAATTCTGAGTGTCTCTTGCTATTCTAACTTTTTTCACAGAATTGAATTTATATATTGCAATTTTTCTCAGAATTTTGAGGAAAAAAAAGTCCAAATTGTTGGATAAAACTTTAGATAAAGTCAATATTGTGAGGTATTTTTCATGTGGCAGAAATGTCATTCTCATAGACCCTTGTTTCTAGCAAGAGATAATTGGCTCACATTTAATCATTGTAATAAAATATTCCAGTTCTTTGGCTGTATCACAGAGAATTGAACGTATGAACCGTACCGTTTCTCCTGCCATCATCTGTCCTTATTCACGTTAACCATTTTTAATTGCTTTGTCAACTACTACATATACATGTATTTAAAAATGAACTATTTTTGTGCAGAATATCTTCAGCTCTGGGCTCATCAGTTTGTTTCTTGCTCATGTCTGGGCCCTTTTCCTTCCTTATCTTGAATGGTGTTATGATCAACCAATCCTAATGATTTCCTGTAATAGCCTGTGTGCAGTACGACAGAAGTGACTTGTAAAATCAAGGCAGAGCAACTGCATGGAATAAACACTGATGTACTGTACCAAACTCTGCCGCCTCTGCTCATTTCTTCTGATCTGATGATTAGTTTAACTCAAGAACTTTGTTGTGCTTTTCAAATGTGCTGTATATCCATTATAGCCAGAAATACAGTATTGCATGTCTATTCACTACCTGGTATGAAGTATGAAGCACAACAGAGTTTAAGTGTTAGATAACATATCTAAATTAGAGTTGCATGTTCAAAGTTCACAAATTTTATTGTGTTTGCAATTTATAGAGGATGAGATAATCAGAGTACTGCAACCAATGAGAACAAATCTGTTGTATTTTTCTAATTTACTTGAAATATTAACAATGCAAGTTAGCTTTTTTTATAATGTAATTGATTTTAATGTGTCTTTATCAGGTATAAAACAAACACTTCTCAATCCCAGAAAATTGCGTTGCATTTTGGTTAGGGTTATGACAGCAGTTTATGTATTTAGATTAAAAAAATTACAGCAAAAATATAGCACTGTTATATTTGGTGAAAATATGCACTAAAAATGCACTAAAGACCCCGCCCACTTTTTACAAAACCTTGTGTTTTGGCAGACCAGTGGCATGAAAGTACAAATTTAATGTAACTCATAACTCACCTGTTCCCCTCTCATATTGGTCTGAAAAGGTAAAGAGGTGTTTCGAGTCTCGGGAGACTAAAGAAAGTTGCTCAAAGTCGCACGTGTGAGAAAATCAGCCTGCAAATCAAGCCATGTTTCCTCATAAAAAGACAAATGAGTCTCAGTTGTAACACACAATACATACCTCTGCATTTTCTCTCAAATAGAGTTTTGTATTTGCAAATCACTTTGTGTTTGTTTGAAAGTCGAGTTTTTCTTTGCAAAGCAGATTGTGTTTATCGCAAAACACTGGATTTGTTTGATGAATATTGGCACAAAATTCGCTCCATAGCAGTCTCTTTTAACTGCTGACTACTTAGCCTTTTAGAGATCTGCCAGTATTTATTTCGGAAATGCAAATTACGAGCCGATTCCATATTTTGTTCCTCAACATTGAATGATTCCATACATTTTTCCTCTACTTGATATGGATTTTTTTTGCTTGTTTGTTTGAGGTATGTTACAAAGTGTTGAATTATCAAGCAAAAATAGTTTTGTCATATCTGTGATTTGTTTATTTGTTATAAAGTCAAAACTTTGGGTGATTCCATCATTTTTGCCTGGGGTTGTAGGAGATATATTTGTGTTAGCTGGGCTGTGGCTGCTGAGGAATTAAGGAAATGCAGTGAAGGAGCGCGCACGCAGTGTACACAGTGGGCGTGGACGTCAGCGCGGGTCCTCGGCGTCCTTCCGTGAGCGCGGAAGGTCAGTCAGATCCTCTCGGAGCGACACGGTAACCGGTTCGGCAGAATGAGTTCTGGGCTGGAGAAGCTGCGGATGACGGGCGCGGGCACAGCCATCGCCGCGCTCACGAGCGGAGGAGACGCGCAAGGTCAAGCTGCAGCTGATGCACTCAAATAAAACATTAGACACTTTAGAAACATTAGTAAATTGCTATATTTCAGACAAATTACTGACCGTGGAGGCTCAAACTGAAACGATCGATTACTGTTACATGTAACAAGTCCTGTTCCAGCGCGAGACAGTGAAGGGTCAGTTTGCAGTTCATTTCTGTGTCAATCATATCATATGCATTCCTGTTTACTGTAAAGCGCGTGCATGCGCGCTCCTTAACCCTCTATGGTTAATATCTATATTTCCTTGTTATTCTGGCAAAAAACTAAATCTTGCAATATGCTTTAATAATTTTGCAATTAAATATTGCAATAAAAGGGCCGGCCTTAAGGGAGCCACTTTCTCCCCACTGTCACCCTCACATGGAGGACACCTGAAGTGCTCCAGAAATCTCTTCATAAAGGGGATTTTAATTTTTTTGCATCATCTTTGGTTAGTAAATTAGTAGTATTTTTATTCACAAAGCAATATTGTCTAACATCTAAATTGAGAAATCATCAATGTTACCACAGTGTAATTGTAATGTATTTCCCCATTGGGATTTTTAGTTGCACTTTATTTTAAGGTGTCCTTGTTACAGTGTAATTATAGGCTATATTTAAGTACTGAGTAATATTTATTAACTACATGTACTTACTATATGGGTAGGGTTTGGCTTAGGGCTACTTGCATTTAATTATGCATAATTACCGTAATTGTTATTATAATAGGAAGTACATGTAATATCATACTGTAATAGAAAAATGACTTTTTGGCCATTTTCCATTGTGGTTTCCTAACCCCCCTCTGTTTTGAGTTGTATAATTTAAGCTATATGATTAAGTAAAAACATATTTCATGGTTAGAACAAAATGCATACCATAGAGGGTTAACTGCACTGAAATGACCTTAATTCCTTCGTTTAGAGCGACAGCCGCAGCCCAGCTAACAAAAATGTGACCCTGGACCACAAAACCAGTCAAGGGTCATCTGATCTGACTGGTCATTATATAAACCAGCGTGTTTGTTCATGTGCTGACAGAAAAATGCAGAAGGAGGTTTATATGATGAGCAGTAAACAGAAATGCATATGATTGCTGTAGACTTTCTCTCAGATAATTTTAACATGTATTGATCGTTTCAGTTTGAGCCTCCACGGTCAATAATTTGTGTGAAATATGGCAATTTACTAGAAAAGTAAATCTATGTAAATATATACAAGTATATGGCTTATGTTAGTAGGTGAAAAATGGTAAAGTATATTTCAAAATCAGAAGAAAATAAGAAATTATATTGTATTGTAGTGTATTATATTATATTATTCTTACATTATTTATTTAGCTATAGACATTATTTTACCATACATTTTATTTTACCCTCATTTGCTTATTATCATTAGTGATATGGTCATTTACGATATATGCCAAACAGGGTTATTACAGTTAACGAAAACCATACAAAAATAAATAAATAGTAATAAAAAATCGTTACTTGAAATAAAATATTTTAAAAAACATTAAACTCATTATTTAAATATATAAAATAAAAACTAATTCAAAATATTAGCAAAAACTTTATTATCTCAATAATATATGACCTGGACATTTTCGTTTCATTCCATCAGATTATGAATTTGCACTATATTAAAAGTCATAAACCGAATATGCAGCATTCATTAATTTGTGAGCATGCTGGGAAGTGATCATTTATTTAAACCTCTGAATAGTGTCGATTACTTCAAATTCAGTGTTATCTCTCTGTAGGAATGAATGCAGCGATCCGCGCCGTGACCCGAATGGGCATCTATGTGGGCGCCAAGGTGTATCTGGTTTATGAGGCACTCCTATCTCCCATCATTCATGGTTTCCACTGATCTTTGCTAATGTACGGATGATAATGATGTGGCAGAACATTAAACGTGTTTATATGATATACACGTGGTCAGAATTGTTAGTACCTATGATAAATATGAACATAGAAGACTGTGAAAATTAATCTGCATTGTTAATTTTGATCTATTATTTCAAAAATTCACAAAAATCTAACCTTTCATTGGATAATAAGAATTTAAAATGGGAGAAAATATCATTATGAAATAAATGTTTTTCTCTAATACACATTGGCCACAATTAACGCCACCCTTTTATTCAATACTTTTTCAAACCTCCATTTGTCAGTTTAACAGCTCTATATTTTCTCCTATAATGCCTGATGAGGTTAGAGAACACCTGACAAGAGATCAGAGACCATTCCTTCATCCAGAATCACTCCAGATCCTTCAGATTCACAGCTCCATGACGGTGCTTCTTCTCTTCAGTTCACCTCACTCATTTTCTACAGGGTTCAGGTCAGAGGACTGGAATGGCCAGCAGAAGCTTGGTTTTGTGCTCAGTGACCCATTTTTGTGTTGTTTTTGAGGTTTGTGTTTGGATTATTGTACGGTTGGAAGATCCAAACATGGCCCATTATCAGATTTCTAACAGAGTCAGTCACTTATTGATTTTTTATCTGTTGGTATTTGATAGAATCCATGATGCCATGTGTCTAAACAAGATGTCCAGGACCTCCAGCAGAAATATAGGCCCACAACATCACAAATACAGCAGTATATTTCATTGTACACATGGGGTACTTTTTATCCCTGTGTTCACCAAACCCATCTTGAGTGTTTGCTGCTAAAAAGCTCATTGTTTAGCTTCATCTGACCATAGAAGCCAGTCCCATTTGAAGTTCCAGTCGTGTCTGATAACTGAATATGCTGGAGATTGTCTTTGGATGAGCTAGGAGTATTTTTCTTGAAGCTCTCCCAAACAGCATGTGGTGATGTAGGGGCTGTTTGACAAATTTTTTAAGGTTTTCTGACCCCGAGACTCAACTCAATTACCTGCAATTCTCCAGCTGTGGTCCTTGGAGAGTCTTTAGCCACTCAAACTCTCCTTCTCACCGTGCATTAGGACGATATAGACACACGTCCTCTTCCAGGCAGTTTCGTAACATTTTCTGTTGATTGTGAAAATCTTAATTATTGCCCTGATGGTGGAAATGGGAATTTTCACTGCTCTAGCTCTTTTCTTAAAGTCACTTCACTAATTTGTGAAGCTCAATTATCTTTTGCTGCACATCAGAAATATATTCTTTGGTTTTTCTCATTGTGATGGATGATTAAGGGAATTTGGGCTTTGTTTTCCCTCCTATTTATATTTATGTGAAACAGGAAGCCACGGCTGGATAATTTCATGTTCATAATCACTCTGGAGTGCTCAAAATTGTGAATATGAATGGAAATATACTTCAGAGATATTTTACTGATAAGAATTTCTAGGGGTGCCAATAATTTTGTCCAACGTGTATTTGAGAAAAACATTTATTTCATAATGATATTTCCCCCCATTTTCAATTGTTTTAGTTCAATGAAAGGTTAGGTTTTTGTGATAAAAAAAAAAAAAATTTGTAAAAATGCAGGTTTATTTTCAGAGCCTTCTTTGATCATATTTACCAAGGGTACCAACAATTCTGACCACTTGTGTGTATATAAGCATTAATAAGTGTATTTGAACTGATTTCAGGGTTATCAGGGGCTGGTAGACGGAGGAGACAACATTAAACTGGCCAACTGGCAAAGCGTCAGCAATATAATTCAGCTGGTAAGAGATTCAATCAGATCTCAACAGAGCTGCAGTTTAGATCTAGTCAGCAGTGCTAGTTAACAACTCTTAAATGTGTTTGTATCTGAGAGCACTACAGCTGCAAAAAGACATTTCAACATCCGTCAGAAGCTCTTCCTTCATGGAAACATTGGTTAAACAACCTTCTGTACAGGGTTATTATAATTCATTAAAACTGTAAAAAAATGTTACTTAAAATAAAATAAACATTAACTGAAATAAAGTAAATGTATATAAAAACAAACAATTAATTTCTTAATTTCTTAATTTAGTTTCTCCTTTTCATTTAGTTTTGTACTTTATGTACTAAAATAACTAAAACTGAAATATATATATATAGTTTTTATGGTAACACTTTACAATAAGGTGACATTTGTTAACATTAATGTATTAACTAATATTAACAAACAATGAACAATACATTTATTACACTATTTATTAATATTTGTTAATGTTAGATAATAAAAATAGAATTGTTCATGTTAGTTCATAGGGCATTAGCTAATGTTAAAAAACAAAACTCGTGATTTTAATAATGCATTAGTAAATACTGAAATGAACATTAAGATTAATAAATGTTGTAGAAGTATTGTTCATTCTTAGTTCATGTTAACTAATGAACCTTATTGTAAAGTGTTACCGTTTTTATTCATTTTTATTTTAGTTTTAGTTCAAGTGTTCTTCATCTCAATTATAAAGCACAACCAAATTACTAAAACTTAAAAAAACAACAAATTAAATGGAATTAATTGATTATTATTATTGCTGTAGTGTTAGTTTAATATTATTTCAATAGTATTTTTATATTTTCAATGTTCATATTAAGCTTAGTTTAATGTTTATAATTTTTTCTGTTTTGTGATTTTTATTAGTTTTTTGTTTTATTTTTATTTCCGTTTTAGACATTTTAGTAACCTAAACCGAAGCAACGTTTCCAATTTCAGCTCTTTTTCAATGAATGGTGTTAGTTGTGTTAATGCATTGGTTTTCATTGAGTCGAGGGTTTCTGAGGTTGACCTGCAGCTCTTTCTCTTCTGTCTGTCTGTGTTCTTCAGGTAAACTGGTAAGCTGTCCTGCTGCATGTGCTCTTAAACAAAGACTTTAGAATAACAGATATGCTACATTAACATCTATAGATATGCTGCATTTAGTACATTAAATGCTTTTTTCCATGCATTATTTTGGTCTTATGATATACTGTATGCACTTGTCCTGTAAGCAGCGAGTTCGGTCTGAATTGAGTATCAAATTATTACCAACTTGTCCAGCAGACGGAGATCTTAATATTAAGATTTCTATGATTCTGTGATGAAATGTGTCCATTATTGTTCTGCAGTTTTTAACATATAATCCTGTTTGACTTTTAAAGGGACAGATATGTCATTATTTATTCACCGTCATGTAATTTCCTGAAAAGAGGTCCTAATTTGCAATCATTGTATTGCGTCAAGTTTGATGTCAAACAGCAATAAAGGAGAAACATTTTTTAAACGAAAATAAAAACCTAACGTTGGTCTTTTAAAAAGAGTATCGATATGAGAGCTGTAAGTCAACATATCATCCAAGATATTTATATTTAGATACCAAGATATTTATAAGATGCAACCCTCTTCAATCATTTAAGGATAATCTGGACCGTGTAAAAATCATGTATTTAGTTATAGTGCAATACTTATTTACATTCAGCAGATGCTTTTATCCAAAGCGACTCACAAACGAGGACAATAGAAGCAATCAAAACCAACAAAAGAGCAATGATACACAAGCGCTATAACAAGTCTCAGTTAGCTTAACGCAGTACATGTAGCAAGGTTTTTTTGATTATATAATAAATAAAAAAGAAAACAAAACAGGTAGTTAGGAAATGAATAGAGTGCAAGTCTTTTTTTGAAGAATAGAATTAGAATAGAGAGTGCTAGAGTTAGAGGGTCAAATAAATATAGTGCACGGGTCACTCTGTCTACTGATGCCTTTATGGTGATTTGGAGAGTTTGTGTTTGTATGTCTGTGCTTATTTTTCTTTTGAATGCTTGTCTCTGATGCATGTGTGTGACCGTTCGGCCGCAGCGCTGACATGCATTTGAACCTTTTCCTCTTGCTGAAGCATTGCAATAAACTCCTCTCCATGATTAAAAACACTGATCACTAATGCATGATCTGCAGCAGTGCATGTGTTGTTTACTCAGGGGGGAACCGTGATCGGCAGCGCTCGCTGTAAGGCCTTCACCACACGAGAGGGCCGTTTAGCTGCTGCCTTTAACCTGGTCAAACGAGGCATCTCTAACCTGTGTGTGTGTGGAGGAGACGGCAGCCTCACCGGGGCCAACATCTTCCGCTCTGAGTGGAGCGCACTCCTCCAAGAGCTGCTGGAGAAAGGTACTGAATCACACCTTTTCTCCAGAGGCGGACAGTAGTCAAGTATTTTTACTCTGCTGTAAAAGTACTTTTCAAGTGTCTGTACTTTATCTGTGCATAAAAGCATAAAAAAGCATAAAATTGTAACTTTTACTATATTAAATGTCATTTAATACTTAATTACATTTAGAAATCTAGTACTTTCTTACTTTTACTCAAGTAAAAGTAATTCAAAGATTTACTTGAGTACAAGAAAGTACCACATTTTAAATGTTCTTAAGCTTTAAAGGTAAAAAAAACAACAACTTTTATTTATGAAATGTAGTGAAGTAAAAGTTTTCCAAAGAAAAACAATACTTCACTTCACTTCTGTCCGCCTCGGTTTTGTTTTACATTTTAATTTGTTCCATTTTAATTACATTTTAATAATTAAAAATAATGTCTAAGCAACTGAATTGAACATTAACAGTTTAATAAGTGACTAACATTTTAACAATAATAATTGAAAAAAGTGTTATTCTATTTTCTTTCTTTTTTCCCCAACTATTGACATAATTTCCATGAAAATTAAAGGGATAGTTCACCCAAAAATGAAAACTACCCAAAGATTTACTCACCCTCAGGGCATCCTAGGCATGTCTGGCATTCCTCTTTCAGACGAACACATTCGGACTCATTTAAACATCTCGGGGTATCGACACGAACGCATCATTTTAATCAAAACAGATACAATTTACTTGCTTGAGAGACCGGAAGCTGCACATTATAGTTTAGTTTATTTTTCTTAAACTAACGCATCGTTTCGCTTCAGAAGGCCTTTATTATAGGGTTACTCCACCCCAAAATGAACATTTTGTCATTAATCACTTACCCCCATGTCGTATTTGGTATATTGATATTTTGGATGAAACCCGGGAGGCTTGTGACTGTCCCATTGACTGCATAGTAAATAACACTGTCACGGTCCAGAAAGCAATGAAAAGCATCGTCAGAATAGTCCATCTGACAGCAGTGGATCACTCTGAATTTTCTGAAGCGGCGAGAATACTTTTTGTACGCAAAGAAAATAAAAATAACGAAATTTTTTCAACAATTCGTCTCCTCTCTGTCTCTTTGTGTCAGCGTAGCACCATTTTGGAGAGCATCCGATGGACACAAAGTGCGTACTCTATTCTCTGTCATCAGTAACGCATGGATGCGCGGTTTCCGCTCAAATAAACGCACAATACGTATCCATGCGTTACTGATGACAGAGAATAGAGTACGCACTTTGTGTCCATCGGATGCTCTCCAAAATGGTGCTACGCTGACAGAGAGACAGAGAGGATTTTTATTATTTATATTATTTTTATTTTCTTGAATAGTTCAATAGTTGCAGATGGACTATTCTGACGTTGTTTTTATAATTTTCTGGACCGTGACAGTGTTATTTACTATGCAGTCAATGGGACAGTCACAAGCCTCCCGGGTTTCATCCAAAATATCTTAAATTGTGCTCCGAGGACGAACAAAGCTTTTATGGGTTTGAAATCTTTGGGTGAACTATCCCTTTAAACACATTTTACCCTCTTCTGCTCATTATAATTATAGGGTGATATAAATGCCAGACAGGGTTATTTTTAACTAAAGCCATAAAGAAATACTTCCTTCATCACTTGACATAAAACATTAACTGAAAAACAGTATATTTAAAAAACTTTTAATTTTACTTCAGCTAGTTTCCAAGGCAACATTTCTCATTTGCATTTAGTTTAACTTGATATAACTAAATTTAATTAAAATGAATGAAAACTATATCCAGATATTGTCACACACTATGAGGAGCCGTTTGATTTTTTCCCAAATTCTATGTTTTCTATTTTAATTAGATTGTAATAATCAAAAATGAGGTCTAAGCAATTGAATTAATAAACAAGGAAGTTTAATAATATATTTAAAGTTTAACTAGAATAGTGCTTTATAAGAAGTGTTTTATTTTTTACAAAATTTGGTGATAATACAGATTTATTATGAAAAATGGTGGCAATCAAATGAATGCATGAAACTGTAATTAATCTTTTAAAATGTAAAGTGCTGGATAATAGAGGTTTACTCTTTAAATTAAAACATGGATAGAAACATTGTGCCAAAAAATGAGCAAATTCTGTGAAATGTTCTGCATCGCAATACAAAAACCTGCTCTAATGTGTTATGTGGGAAAAACAATGAGCTTTACTTATTACTTCATAGTTTGTCATCAGATTAATGACTGAATTGAAAGTTTAGAAACGTTTACTGTCTTTGAATGTCTGACTCAGGCTCAGGAATGATGACTCCGGCAAGAAAGCCTCTTCAGGATAAGAATCTCATCAGTCTTTATGAAGGCCATATTAAAGTCCATTCAGGGCACGTCTGTTACTCAGCAGCAGTGTTCAGGAAACTGTAGTTTCCCTCAGAATTTAAAGAAGTTCAACTACAGGCATCTAGTCAGCTATTCCACAGGTTAACAGCAAAAAGTATTTCACTTTTATTCCACTGAAGGGGCCACATTATTTTAAATATGTAATACATATATCTGTTGTTTATTTTACATTTATTGATGTATTTGTTTTAATTTATTTTTTTATTTATTCATTATTATTATTATTTATATTCTTCCCATTCCCCAAATCATTTTGATTTGTAATAAATATTTCTATTTTTTATTTTACATTTAAGTATTTATTTGATTTTATTTAATTTTAAATAAACGTATTTATTCAGTTAGTAAGTTAATATCATTTATTTTTATATTTTTATATCATTTGTTTTTATTTAATATTATTAATTTGTTTGTTTTTAGGTCTGAATTTGAAAGCTTTAAAATTATTACAATACAAAATTAATACAAATGGATACAATAACACTAAATGCTATAAATGTAAAACACCTTAATTTAAATAACAAAATGTTGAAGATATGGATGAAAAGCAGCATTTAACTAAATATTTCACCACAAAAAAAAATATTTAACTTTAAATAAACTAGTTAGTTAATATCATTGATTTTTATTTAATATTATTATTTTTGTTTGTTTGTTTTTTTGTCTGAATTTGACCGCTTTAAAATGAATACAATACAAAATTAAATTAATACAAATGGATACAATAACACTAAATGCTACAAATGTAAAACACCTTAATTTATAAACCAATAAAAGCAGCCTTTAACTAAATACTGCACCACAAAAAGGAAGTCAGTGGATTGTTTTTGATCAGCATGAGCTGGTTATGTACACTAACACATCTTCTTCTTCTTGGCAGGTCGAATCACGGCAGAAACGGCCAAGAAGCACGGGCACCTGAACATCGTGGGTCTGGTGGGCTCCATCGATAATGATTTCTGTGGAACGGACATGACCATCGGCGCTGATTCGGCCCTCAACCGCATCACTGAGATCATCGACGCCATCACCACCACGGCCACCAGGTCTGAGACACTCCAGTTTATTTAGAAAATACATTAATCTCACACTGAAATAAAATTAATACAGTAATATAGACAAATTTACAAAAACTACTAAAAATGACTAAAACTTTAACTAGACTTTAACTTTATTACTTGAAATAAAATATGCTGACTGAAATAAAATATAATAAAATACCTTTTCGTATTTTTTTTTATTTCATTTAACTTAAACTAATCTAAAAATTAAATAAATATTAATAAAAACTTTATAGACATTTAAAAACAAAACTACTAAATATGACCGAACACTTAGAAATTAAAATGGAAAATATAAAAAGAAATGTTAATTGAAATAAAAATTTATAAAAACTATTAAAAATAACAAAAACAGAACAAAATTGTTCAAACTTCAACTAAAGCTTAGCTACATGTTAACGGAAGTAAATTGAAATAAAAAAATCTTTATTTAGTAAGTTAATTTGGTTTAACTTGATGTACTCAATTAACTCTTAAACTGAAATCAAATTAACAAAAACTATATAGATAAATTTACAAAAAAGTGCTAAAATTATTATTATTTAAAACTATATAGGCATATTTAAAAATGAACTACTAAATATGACAAAAACAACAGAATTGGAATAATGCCCTTGAAATGGATAATATAAAAATAAATGTTAACTGAAATAAAATAAATATAAAAACCTTTTTATATTTTATTATTTTAATTTAGTTTACCTTTATATACTTAAACAAAATTACTAAAACTTAATCATAAATTAAAATGGAAAATATAAACATAAAAAGTCATTCCAAATTTTGATAAAACTCTAATATTATCTGATTGTTATTAAGACGGCTGTAGACTTCAGGCCGGGATGAGTGTGATTTCCAGGGGATTTGTCCTGGTTTGTTCAGGAATGCAGGGAATGTGCTGCACTCTTGTCTCAGCTCGTCTCTTCACTCACAGGGACGCTTGTGAATTACGCTTTTGCTTTTAAATCATTTCCGAGTGTTTTATTTCTCTCAGAATTGGCTGTGTGTGTGTGTGCTGAGATGAAGAAACACCTCCAAACTTATATTTGAAAAAGCAACACACACCGAGCATCTTCCCTTGTAATGACATGCAATGATAAACCTTTCTAAACCTGTTGTCCTTCAAGAGAACTTTATATATATATATATATTACTTTATTTATATATATATATATTTATATATAACTTATATCATTTACTTCACAACATCAGTCGAGTGTTTGAAATAACTTCCTTTTGTGAACTGATGTGACTTTTTATCACAGATTGAGGCAGAAAATATATTCTATACTGTAATAAAGGCTATGTCGATTAGAAATGGCTTACAAGTCTACTTAATCACTGTCAAAATACCCGAGACAGCTTGAAGAACACATAACCCATATATTGTCGCAGGTGTTTCTTGTCCTTACATTTCATCATTCAAAATTTTTAAAGGTCCCATATTGTACACCTTTCTGGAGTTTTATTTTAGGTTTTGATGTCCTTGAGAATATATATTTGCGGTATAAGTACCAGAAACCATCTCAATATATTTTTACAGCTCCTCTTTCAGGAGCTCTGCTAAGAACAGGTCGATTTTGGCCTGTCTAATTAATATTCATGAGCCTCTCTTCTGATTGGCCTGTTGTTTTCTGAGTGACGCACAGCCAGGCCAACCACGGGTAACTAGTTAGGGCTGACGTCACAATTACGTCACCGCGCACAAAGCGAAAACTGGAGGCAGCCCATTCAAACCAGCGCAGATTCGGCTACATAAGGAGCTTAATGGGTGCCAGAATCAATGTAATACAGCCTCAAATGAGAAATTTGATTGCATACCTGCTGCCGCTGCTAGACAAAAAAACCGACGACAGCTGTGGTTAAACGCGATAAAACGAGCGGACTGGACAGAAACAATCTTGCAATCTAAAGATTTCTTGCATCTCACAACTATGTTGTGTATGAAATAATGTCTGTGTGCATGATAGCGATGCCTTTATCCATATTAGGGATTTCCTGGCACGTCATCAGTGTTACTTCTGTGTCGAGTTTCTGTGCGAGGCGCCCTCTGGTGTCCAGTACACATTACATGTGTTTATACCGCTCAATAATGCCAATCCATCCTTTGTTGGGTAAAAATCTGAAAAACAATACCTCTCTCATAAGACACGTTAAGCAGACATAATAATCCATGCTTTTTCCAGTGTACAGAGGTTTACACAAATTTTTTTTGTAAATTTGTTGCAAAAAAACACTCAGAACCAAACCAAACCGAGGTACGTATTGAAACCGTGGACTGACTGTATTGTTGCATCCCTAGTGTTTAGTATTATGTAATCAGATTGAGTCGACAGTATGTTTGGCCCATATATCCTCTGCTCACAGTGTACTATTGCCTGTGTTTTTCAGTCATCAGCGCACATTCGTGCTGGAGGTCATGGGCCGACACTGCGGGTGAGTTTCTGTCATGGGAAAATAACAATCAGATAAACAGTTCCCTAACGACCGCTCAGAACATTCTTACAGTGCCCTAGCAACTACCAGACACATCTTAGCAACAGTTATATTTTAGTATTGTTTATACTATTGTAGGATATATCTTACAATTTTCAGTTAGCTTTCATTTTTATATTTTCAGCTTTTGTTTTGATTTTAGTTTAAATTTAACAATTTATGTATAGCTTTCATTTTTAGTCATTTTAGTAGTGCAACATTTTATGATTTTTAAAAAGGTTTTCATCTAATATTTATAATTGATTTCAGCTTTATTTAAATTAAGGAAAATTATTTTTTATAGTTTCAGTTTTAGTTAAGAATAACAACGCTGCTTAAATATTATTATTTTGTTGATTGATATAATTAATAATAATATGTATTTATTCATTTGGATATTTTTGCTTATTCCCAAATTTTAATATGTAATAAATATTTATACATTTTTTATTTTATATTTATTTATGTATTTGTTTTATTTACTTTACATTTACTTATTTAATTAGTTAGTTGATTTATTTTATTAAAGTATTAATTTGTTAATATTAATGTCAAATAAATGTATTAATATGAATTAATATTGATATTAAAATGTGCAAATTAATTTTTGCATTTTAGGTTAAGCTTTATATATTATTTATAATTTTTTTGGTAGTCTTTTAAAAAATATTTCTATATAGCATTATTTTTTTTTTCAGTTTCAGTTTGGTGCCAAGTCAACATTTTGTTTGTTTTTAAAGTTAATATAATATGTACATTTTATTTGATTTCAGCTTAATTTCAATTAATGAATGATTTTTAAGAGTTTAAGTTTTAGCTATCAATAACAGCACTGCTTGGCAACCACCTAAAAAAGCAGCTCTGACTGTAGTGTGTTCTGCTGCAGGTATCTGGCGCTGGTGTCAGCTCTGGCGTCCGGAGCCGATTGGCTCTTCATCCCAGAAGCCCCTCCTGAGGACGGCTGGGAAGAGCTCATGTGCGCTCGGCTGGGAGAGGTGAGACAGAAACATGGGACATCAGCAGATTTATCAGTGTCATCAGACAGTTAGCATGCAATTAAATGGTCCTTGGTTATTAGAGCACTATTATTTTGCTTCTTTTTTATATACTATTTTAGTACTTATCAGTATTTTGAATTAGCTTTTATTTTCTTATTTTAAGTTGTCATTTGAAATTTGACATTTTTTTGTAATCAGTCAATTTTTTTTAAATCATTTTAAGTTTTCATCAAACATTTCTATTTTATTTTATTTCAGCTTTATCTCAATTAATGAAAATGATTTTTAGAGGTGGTGAGTCTTTATTAGCTTTTTTAAACTCTTTCTGTCTTTCTTTTTATTTTATATATATTTATGTATTTATATAGTTTTTATGTGCTTTTGTCATTTATATATGTATATTTCTATTTAGTTTTAATTCCTTTTTAGTAATTTAGAATTGTATCTTACATTTTTTTATTAAAGTTAATTTTTAACCAACTGTTCGTTTACATAAAATATTTATATTTTATTTTATTTCAGCTTTATTTTAATTCATGAAAATGACTTAATTCTAAAGCAAAACCTTAATTAACCTGACTTCATTAGGTTGCACAAGCAAAAGTCATGTTTAAAGGTCAGATCAGGCAGAAATAAGGTTAATTGAGAAATAATTGTGGTAACTGAATGCCGGGTGTGTTTCAGAGCCGCAGCAAAGGATCCAGACTGAACATCATCATCATCGCTGAAGGAGCCATCAACAAAAGCGGTCAACCCATCACCTCCAACTACGTCAAAGATGTGAGTTTACATCAGTTCACACTTATTAAATATTAAGCATTTGTGTTCTAGAAGTGATATTAAGTTGCCTGATACAAAGTGATATTAAATTGCCTTCTGTAGAGCTGCATTACAGCTGAAATTTAAATCATTTTATAATTGATGAATTCTGCAACAGTCATTTTTCTGTTTTTTTTTTAAGCTGCTATGTATGAAAGCTTATTGGAATAAAAATTGTCACTTTTTATCTTGCAATTCTGACTTTTTCCTCTGAATTCTGAGTTTAAATCTTACAATTTACATGGTAAATTTACATGAGTTTACATGGTCATTTCGACCTTTTTTCAACCCTGAAGTAAAAATGCAATTAAAAACTAAACTAACTAAAACAGAAAAAAGCATTTGCTCTTTAATTACGCAGCTTGATCAGTCCCATTAGACGAGTGTAGCTCATGTGTATGAATGAGCATGTGATCTGTAATTGGTGCAGCTGGTGGTGTCACGGCTGGGATATGACACGCGGGTCACTGTTCTGGGTCACGTTCAACGGGGCGGGACGCCGTCAGCTTTTGACAGAGTGCTGGTAAATAAAGCATTTGAGTTAAATTTTCAGTCACGATGTGATTACCAGTTTTCATGATGGTAAAGAAGGATGTTTTGATCCTCTGTGTTTTGTCCTGTAGAGCAGTAAGATGGGCGTGGAGGCCGTGGTGGCCCTGCTGGAGGCGGGGCCAGACACTCCCGCCTGTGTGATCGGCCTATCAGGAAACCAGGCCGTGCGTCTCCCACTAATAGAGGCGGTAGAGATGGTGAGTTTGAGATTTGATTTTTTGATTGTTTTTTTTTAAACTTGAACTTGAACTCTTACAGTGTATCTCCAGCCAAACACTGAAGAATGTGTCTGTTGGTTTTCTGCCTATTATTGTTATTTTGCTGCAAGTTTACTGCTATTGTTATTACAGAACTTCATCATAGTTGGGTCAAATTATCTTCAAAAAATGTAATCAAAGTCTTTTGATATGTGACCCTGGACCACAAAACCAGTCATAAGGGTAATTATTTTTAAATTGAGATTTATGCATCATCTGAAAGCCAAAAATAATTGAGTTTTCCATTGATGTATGGTTTGTTATGATCGGACAATATTTGGCTGAGATACAATTATTTGAAAATCTGGAATCTGAGGGAGCAAAAAAATCTAAATATTGAGAAAATCACCTTTAAAGTTGTTCAAATGAAGTTCTGAGCAATGCATATTACTAATCAAACATTAAGTTTTAATATATTTACAGTAGGAAATGTACAAAATATCTTCATGGAACATGATTTTTACTTAATATCCTAATGATTTTTGGCATAAAAGAAAAATCAAAAAATTTTCCCCATACAGTGTATTATTGGCTATTGCTACAAATATACCCCTGCTTTTGTGCTCCAGGGTCACACATGCCAAACAGTTTGCATTCAACATGACACATTTGACAACCAGTCTCAAATCATTTCTAAAGTCCCTTTAGTTAACATTTGTTAATGGATTAACTAACAACAATTATACATTTGGTACAGTATTTATTCATCTTTGTTTGCATTAGTTAATAAAAATACAACTGTTATATATTAATATTAACAGATACAACTTTTGATTTTAATAATGTGCTAGTAAATGTTTAAAAAAATTGACATAAATTAAAAATAAATTAATGCATTCATAAATGCTTCAAAAGTATCTTTTTTATTTTTTATTAACATTCATGAACACATAAAACTGCATTGTACACTGTTATTTTTATTCATATTTGGAATTAGTAATTTTATGTGCTTTTGTAATTTTTTGTTGTATTTTTTATAATTAAATATTTCTGTTTAGCTTTAATTAATTTTTTCAGGTTTAGATACTTCATGTGGAACACACGAATGAATTTGACAACCAGTCTCAAATAATTTCTCTCATTATAAAGAGAATCCTTTTCCTCTGTTTCTTAAAGACTAAAGCGGTTCAGAAGGCCATGAATGAAAAGCGTTTTGAAGAGGCCATCCAGCTACGGGGCAGGTGAGATTCACCTGATCATTATCTGACTTCATTAGCAGATAAACCTGCAGAGCTCAACGTTTCAGCTGATTGTTTTCCACATAAATGAGTAATAATGAATCAAATGATGTTGTTTACAGGAGTTTTGAGAACAACTGGAACATTTATAAGTTGCTGGCCTATCAGAAACCCGCTGTGGTCCCGGTAATACATCAACACTACAGCGTCACGACTTTAACCCTCATTTTACAGCTGCATATACACACAAGTTTATTAAAATTAATATACGGCCCTAAGAAATGTGTTTTAGTTTTCACAAATTCTTTGTTTACTGTTTTAATTTTCTGGATTCTGTTTAAATATCAAAAAGCATGTCTAATAACAGTTTAATAATTTATTACAATTAAATAGGGACCAATGAAATGTATTATATTTTTCAGAAAATTATTTTAGTTCAGTTTTTGTAATTTTGTTATGTGTTTTAGTATATATATATATATATATATATATATATTTATAATTTTATTTCAGTTTTATTTCTAGCTATTTTATTACATAAAGTAAAACTAAATAAAATGAGAATGGCAACTAGCTGAAATGTTTTTTTTTATATGTATATTTTGTTTCAGTTACATATTTTTAAAATATCAAAAAGTATGTCTAATCAGTTGAATTCATAAAACTATAACAATGTACTAATTTATTAAAATTATTATTATTAAAATTAAAATTTTTACAATAATAGGGCCCTATGAAATGTATTATATTTTTCAGAAATTCTGTTGTTTACTGTATTTATTATTTAATTCATATTTATTATCAAAAACAGTGTTAGTCAAATGAATCCTGTCATTACATTTTGAAAATATGAATTAAATTGTTAATCAAATGAAAATGATGCCGTATACACGGCTGTAATTCTTTACATTCAAGGGATTTGTTGCTACTGGAATTAAACCATTTTTATTAGTATTTTAGGATTTATGGATCATAAAATGCTAATCTTAACCCCCGGACTATGGTACTGTGAACTCTGTCGTTGTTTGACACGCTTTAGTTAGTTTTGTAACTACAGTGGTTTCAGAATGATAGCATATATGAATTCTTCAAGATAAAGGTTAAATACTGAATATATATTCACTCTGAGTGGCACTATTATATTTTGTCCAAATGCACAGATCCTCACAGACTGTCAGTAGAAACGAGTGAATGTTTGGTGAGGGTCTGGTTGGTTAGCTGTTAATCCGTTATATCTGACTGGTTTGTGTCTGTCCTCAGAGCCAGAACTCCATTGCCATCCTGAATGTTGGCGCTCCGGCCGCGGGCATGAACGCTGCGGTGCGGTCAGCCGTGAGGGTCAGTCTGGCCACAGGACACCGGGTTTACATCGTTAACGATGGCTTCGAGGGTCTGGCCAACGGAGCGGTAATGAGCAATGCATTTGAATGATTTCTTGAGTTCTTTTGCATCAGTTTATTAGACTGACCTATGACTGATTATAGTTTTTAGAAATATTTATGTTTTTATTTTTATATTTCCCATTTTCATTTTAGTTCATTTTTTTGTAATTTTGTTTTGTTTTTTTGTAATTTTTAGTAGAAATGCATGTCCTTAGTCTATTTATACAAAAAAAATATATATATATTTACCCAAAATATATAGGGCTTATAAAATCTATTTTATTTTTTCCCAAATTCTGTTTTAATTTTTCTGGATTATATTTTAAATTCAATTTTAGCAATCAAAAAGCATGTCTAATTAATTGAAATCATAAAAAAAAAAACACACAATTTAACCTCCAATTTATATATATACATACTTTTTTTTCAGGGCCCTATGAATATTTTTTTATTTGATCAATTCTATGTTTTCTGTTTTAATTTTTCTGGATTCCGTTGTAATGGTTCAATTTAATTTTAAAGTTTAAAAACATGTCAAATCAATTGAATTCATAATTTATTAAAAATGTTCAGTAAATAATTTTGCCCCGAAAACTTTTTCATTTTTTCAAATATTCTTGTTTTGTATGTTTTAATTTTTCTAGATTTATAATTGAATACAAATTTATGATAAAAATGGTAAATCAAGGCATAAAACTGATTAAAATGTAAATTAAATAAAATAGCATTTCCTTTTATTTTTTGGCAAACAAAGCTTTAAAAGCTTTACTCTTAAAATTAAAACATGAAAGAAAAATTCTGATATTAAACAATAAATGTATTATTATTATTATTACGCCTACTACTAATTGGAGAAGTACATTCTACTCCACAATAGCAATATATTTCTGTCACCGTTCACTTCAAGTTGACCCAGACTTTTATTTTGAAGGGTTCTGCATTGCAAGGCTTAATTAATATGAATGAAATAACAGCATGATGTTACAGGTGAATGAAGTGTCGTGGAATCAGGTGGCCGGCTGGACGGGTCAGGGCGGCTCTCTGCTGGGAACTAAACGGTTAGTCCCTTTACTAATCGATGCATTTTCACACACTTTCATCTTTCAAACTGAGCTCTTGTTCCCTCAATATTGTCCAGAACCCTCCCAAGCACCTGCATGGAGAAACTAGTGGAAAATCTCAACAAGTTCAGAATCCAGTCACTGCTCGTCGTTGGTGGTTTTGAGGTATAGAGTAAAACTTGACTGTGTTTTGATGCAATACAATGCAGTTTGATGCACCCACAAATGATGGTTTTGTCATCATTTCCAACCTGTATGATGTTCCATGAAACACAAAATGAGATATCAGACGATGTCCGAGCCGCTCTTTATGATATCTGACTGTGTTTTCCATCACGTCCAGGCGTATGAGGGCATCCTGGAGTTGGTTGAAGCGAGAGGACGCTATGATGAATTATGTATTCCCATGTGCATCATTCCTGCCACCATCAGCAACAACGTGCCGGGAACGGACTTCAGTCTGGGCAGCGATACCGCGGTTAATGCAGCGATGGCCGTGAGTACAGCACACACGACACTCATCAACTCTTATATTCTCTTCTACTCATTTGCTATAACTGAAGTTTTACTAGAAAACTGCATTTGACGAAATCTAAATGTGGCTTGCAAGAAATGGAGAAGTCGCTGGAAAAGACTCTGTTTCTAACAGAAAACCTAATGAGCGCCTACAGTCTTATTTTAGTTTTTTTTCATTTGTCTGTAGTTTTTTTTCAGTTTTAGTTATTTTATTATATCAAGTTAAACTAAATGAAAATGAGAAAAGTTGCATTGGCAACTAACTATTATAAGTGGTTTTTAATATTTTGTTTTATTTTTAGTTAACGTTTATTTTCTTTCAAATAACATTTTTTAGTTTTAGTTAACTCTAATAATCCTGCTACATAGGCAGCATTTTAGAAACACAAACACAAATAAGTGTATATACAATAAATAATAATAACATTGATTTTAAGATGCCATCTTTTACCTTATGACATCAAGGCAATCCCATAAAAATGCATCCAAAATAGCAGACAAAGTCAGAGAAATGGCCATTATAAATGCAAAAACAATACAAAACAGACAACTTGACCTAATATTTATGTGCCCTGTGCATTTTATCAAATAATTGTATATCACTTTTAGTTTTTGTTTGTATTGCTAAATTATTGTATTCAATTAATTTAAGCATTGTTATTTAGGCCTGTTTTGAATTGAATTATTCTCGAGTTTGCCATGAATATATGCTGATATGGTGTAAAGTGATAAATAAATATGTTTCCCGTGTATTTTATCCTGGCTTGCAATGCCAAGGTCATGGGTATGATTTCCAGGAAATGCATGAACTTTTAAAATGCATCAAAGTCGCTTTGTCTGAAAGCATCTGATAAATTTTAAATTTTCATTGCTTACTAGAGTACTAGGTTTTGAAACTGCTTGTATCTGAAGTCACCAGCCAAATCTTTCTCCCTTCATTGCATGAGCTTTAAATAAAGATGCAGTTTGTGTTATTGATTCACTGCATCCAGTGTCCGGTTATTGATGTGAAGTCTGTTTTTGTTTTTTGAAGAGCTGTGATAAGATCAAGCAGTCGGCCACAGGGACCAAGAGGAGGGTCTTTGTGGTGGAGACTATGGGGGGATACTGCGGTTATCTGGCAACCACCACAAGCATCGCTGTCGGTGCGGACGCCGCTTATATTTTTGAAGAACCATTCAACATTCATGACCTCAAGGTGAGTAACACTCTTCACATCTGCTCATTCTAGAAGAATAAATGCTGTTTTTTTGTAAACGAAGAATGTTTCGCTGTTGGTGTGAATTTTTTTAGACCAATGTGGAGCATTTGACAGAGAAAATGAAGAAGGACATTCAGAGAGGTCTAGTGCTGAGGTAAATCTGTACAGCTTTTGGTCTGCAACACATTTTTAGATTCCTAAATTATTTTTTATCTAAAGTGACAAAAGCAATTTGTCAAAGACAAAGCAGTTTTTGTTATACACAGTGCCAAGTTTACTGATGTAAAAGGCTTTCAGTAATTAAATTTAGTATCTAAATTAGTATTTTATTGAATGTATGAATAATGAAACAATTTGTATTTCTTTAATTATTTTTTAAAGAAATAGTTCACCCAAAAATGTGAAAAAATGTTCATCAGATTTGGAGAAATATAGCATTACATCACTATCTCAGCAATGGATGCTCTGCAGTGAATGGGTGCCGTCAGAATGAGAGTCCAAACAGCTGATAAAAACATCACAAGTAATCCAGTCCATCAGTTAACATCTTGACAAATAAAAAGTGGCATGTTTGTACAAAACAAATCCATCATGAAGACATTTTTAACTTAAACTTTCACTTTCAGCTAAAATGCGAGTCCATAATCTGTAATAACGCTTCCTCCAGTGAAAAAGTGGTCTGGTCTGGATCAATTTTGATGTGAGAGACAACAAGATATGGACTTTTTCACTGGAGGAAGCGTTATTATGGATTACGGTCTCGTCTTTTAGCCAGAAACAACAGTTGAAAGTAAAAAAAAAAACGCCTCGATGGATTTGTTTTTGTCTTCTCCAGATGTTAACTGATGGACTGGAGTGGTGTGATTATTATGATGTTTTTATCAGCTGTTTGGACTCTCATTCTGACGGCACCCATTCACTGCAGAGCATCCATTGCTGAGCAAGTGATGTAATGCTGCATTTCTCCAAATCTGATGAAGAAACACACTCATCTACACCTCAGATGGCATCATTTTCAGCAAATGTTCATTTTTGGGTGAACTACTTCCTTTATTTTGTGGCGTTATCTTTGAGATTTAGCTTAATGAGACTGTAAATGTGACACTGCTCTATTTTCAGGAATGAGAAGTGTCATGAGCACTACACCACTGATTTCATCCATAAGCTGTACTCTGCTGAGGGGAAAGATGTCTTCGACTGTAGGGTGAACGTCCTGGGACACCTGCAGCAGGTACAGACTCATGCTTTATCACTGAAATAACTGTTTCAACAACGACTCTGATCCAAAACTACGGGTAATAGTCAGTTTATGATTTGTTTCAGTATATTTTATTTCTTGCAACTAAACCACTATTCATAAAATATTCAAAAACTTTAGTGCATCAAATGCATTAAAGTTTTTCGATTTCTGCAAATAGTGTCAAATTTGATCCAAATGTTTTTCATGGGGAAAAAAATGATGGATTATTTAAAGTACAGTTATGGTGCATTATTAAAGGATTTAGGAGAGAACAACATTGTGATTTCACTCTAAAAGAAATAGAGAAACAGCATTTGAATTTTTGAAGAATTTGAAAGTTTTCTGATGTTGTTTCTCTGATATCAATAGGGTGGAGTGCCAACATCCTTTGACAGAAACTATGGCACTAAATTGGGCGTTCGAGCCGTGCAGTGGCTGACAGAGAAGATGACCAACAGTTTTAGACAAGGTGAGAGGACGCTTGCATGCTTAAAACTCAGTGAAAGTAAGTAATATTTATTTCTATAGCACCTTTCAAGAGCAAGTGTCACAAAGTGTTTTACAACAAAAATGTAAAAACACCTGTGTTATCCAGATTCAATTCCCTGTAATTGAGCAGCAGCAGTATTGTGAAGCCTGAAGCAGTGTGTGTGTGTGTGTGTGTGTGTGTGTGTGTGTGTCTGTGTGTCTGCAGGTCGTGTGTTTGTGAACACCCCCGACACGGCCTGTGTGGTCGGCCTGTATAAGAAGGTTCTGACCTTCACTCCTGTCACTGAGCTGAAGGAGCTGACGGACTTTAAGTGAGTGACTCTGACAATTACATACAGCACAGTTCTTTATTTCCCACATACTGTACATATTATATACAACTAAGGACAAACACACACTTAATAAAAAATAGATTATTAAAAAATTAAGAAATATGATGTGAAAATAAAATATAATAGAGAAAAAGAATAAAGAATGGTTTTATGCAAAATATACAAAACTGTGTAATATACACTTCCCGTCCAAAAAAAAAGCCACCACCTGGATTTAACTAAGCAAATAGGTAAGAGCCTCCCATTGGATAACTACTGCATGGATGATTATGTTTTAACAAGTTATTTAACCCTAACTGATGCAGTGAGTAGCTTCTCATTTCTTAAACAACCATGTCGGAAGACACATCCTGTGGTTATGGAAAAGATGTTCATCTGTTTCAAATTATTGGCCTGAATCAAGCAAAGAAAACATCTAAGGAGACTGCTGAAACTACTAAAATTGGGTTAAGAACTGTCCAACGCATTATTAAAAACTGGAAGGATAGTGGGGAACCATCATCTTTGAGGAAGAAATGTGGTCGGGAAAAAAATCTTGATTGATCGTGATCGGCGATCACTTAAACGTTTGGTGAAATCAAATCGAAAAAAAACAACAGTAGAACTCAAGGCTATGTTTAATAATGAAAGTAAGAGGGAACTCAAGGGATTGGGACTAAACAGCTGTGTAGCCTTAAGAAAACCACTTATCAGTGAGGGTAATTAGGCTTCAATTTGCTAGGGAGCATAAATATTGGACTTTGGAGCAATGGAAGAAGGTCATGTGGTCTGATGAGTCCAGATTTACCCTGTTCCAGAGTGATGGGTGCATCAGGGTAAGAAGAGAGGCAGATGAAGTGATGCATACATCATGCATAGTGACTAGTTACTGTTGCCTTTCTATCATCTCTAACCAGTCTGCCCATTCTCCTCTGACATCAACAACGCATTTTCGTCCAAACAACTGCCGCTCACTGGATATTTTCTCTTTTTCGGACCATTCTCTGTAAACCCTAGAGATGGTTGTGATTGAAAATACTTTTTGAAATACTCAGACCAGCTCGTCTGGCACCAACAACCATTCCACGTTCAAAGTCACTTAAATCCCCTTTCTTCCCCCTTTATTCTGATGCTCGGTTTGAACTTCAGCAAGTCATTTTCACCACATCTAGATGCTCAAATGCATTGAGTTGCTGCCATGTGATTGGCTGATTAGCAATTTGTGTTACCAAGCAATTGAACAGGTGTCCCTAATAAAGTGGCTGGTGAGTGTGTGTATATATATATATATATAATTTTTATATATAAAATATCATTGATATTATATATTATTATATCACATGACATATTACATGATATTTATATATCAGTTTTAGTTTACTATAATAACCCTGGAAATTAATATTAATTTTGAAAAATGCTTAAAAATTATGCACATTCTCATGAAATGAAGGAAAAGCTGTTTTATTCTGTTTGGATAAGTGTCTTGCAATTCAATCAAGTTGCTACTACTAGTGCTTTTTTTTTTTTTAACTGTAATAGCAGGCTCCATCATAACAGTTCACTCATGCATAATGATAGGACAAACTATTATCAGTAAAGCATTCCTCTCGCCCTGCAGACACCGGATGCCCAAGACACAGTGGTGGCTGAATCTCCGACTGATGCTGAAGATGTTGGCCAAGTATCAGACATCCTTCAACGAGTATGTGACGGGAGAGATCGAACATGTGACCCGCCGCTCTCTCAGCATAGACACCGGGTTTTAAACCCACACTCCGCCAGTGCCATCCATCAGCAAACACACCAAACTGCCACTCCTCCGTTAAAACGGGTAAATGCCTGATCCTTTGTGAGTAACGGACAAGGACTCCAGATTCGTGCCTAAACCTGATGCATTAGAGGCCTGTATTTGCAGCATGTTTACACTGAACTCATGCTGTGTCAAAACTAGATCACTCCTGTTATAATCAATGCAACTGTTTCCTGATAAGTTGACATAATTTGGTTTACAAATCTCATGTGTGAGAATTGATCGCTATTCATTTTATTTGTTATGTATTTGGACCATTTCATCAAATCCAGCTTGTGATGTTTCTCGTCTTCAATTTAAAATCATATAGTTTCTATCCATATATATATATATATATATATATATATACTGGGAGCCAGAAGTTTGGAATTATTAAGATTTTCAAATGCTTTTGAAAGAAGTCTCTTCTGCTGACCAAGGCAGCATTTATTTGATTAAAAATACAGAAAAATATTTTATTATTAGAATTCAAATTAACTTTTCTATATGAACATATGTTAAAATGTAATTGAAAGCTAAATTTTCAGCATCATTACTCCAGAAACATTTCTGATTATTATCAATGTTGAAAACAGTTATGCTGACAAAAATGTTTGAGGAAACTTTTTTCAGGATTCTTTGATGAATAGATTTGATGAAAAGAACAGCTTTTATTTGAAATTGAAATCTTTTGTAACATTAAAAATGTCTTTCCTATTACTTTTGATCCTTGCTAAATAAAAGTATACATTTTCTTTCTTTTTTAAATGTACTTACCCCAAACTTTTGAATGGTAGTGTATCACGGTTTTCATAAAAATATGAAGCAGTACAACTGTTTTTGACATTAATAAAAATGAGAAATGTTGAGCAGCAAATCCGTATATTAGAATGATTTCTGAAGGATCGTGTGACACTGAAGACTGGAGTAATGATGCTGAAAATACAGCTTTGCATCACAGAAATAAATTACAGTTTAACACATATTCACATAGAAAAGTTATTTTAAATTGTAGTAATTTTTCACACTTTTACTGTATTTCTGATCAAATAAATAAAGCCTAGATGAGCAGAAAAGTCCTCTTTCAAAAACATTAAAAAATCTTAATTATTCCAAACTTTTAGCTGCCGATGTTTACACAACTGTAGCAATGTCAGCACACAAAGTTATATTGCTGTTCCAAAACAACTAATGCAAAGCACATTTTGCAAACATTTGCAACACCAGTCACTTCCAGTGAAAACAGCTGCTGTTAGTGGATAATTCAACCACTCAAACATTGACAGAATTTACCGTTATACTCTTCCATATCTCTATTCCAGCAGCTTCCCATGAGGGAAATGGTTTGATGTATCGTGATGAAGCACATCACGAGCAGATACAGATGGAGATTATGAATGCTTGGATTGTTAAACATTTGAACATGTATTTTGTGGCTGTGAGCTTCAGTAACGTGATTGTTATATTGTGTGATTAGTGTGAAGCAATAGATCATTATAGTACTACATGTTTTACATCTCCAGTATTTAATACTCCAGATTATATGGAAGCCTGAAAGATATTTAATTGTCTGGAAAATAATGTCACAATGCAATAATTATAGCTTCATTTTCTTTTTGCAAAACATAATTTTTCTTCTGCTTTTGGGGTGAAATATGGCCTGGTGTGGCCGGTTGCATAAACTGCTTAGACTGATTATTGTCTTCGAGACTGGTTGTAAATTTAAGGCAGTTACATAAACATAGATTGGTCTAACTTGAATCTGAAAAGTAAAACATATTATAGCTTGGCTAACTACTAGTTGTTGAGACTAGTTCTTCAAATACAGCCTTAAAACAGTGGCTGTGCTTATGCAACTTTTGTGATTTTCACCTCAGAGCATTTCAAACTTTGGCAGTGTTGCATATGGGCCTTCTGACATTGTATTACTGTCAACGGCTCTGAGATTGTTGTTTTGCTGACAACGAAGTGTCCAGTAGGGTATTCACTTACAGTAGTGTTTCTGTCTTTGAATGTACGCCATAAAAAACTACATGTAAAATTAATGTAATGATGAGTTGAATGTCATATATAAAGGACTGTCCTGTCATTTAAGAAAAATACATGTATTACAATATATAAAAAAAAAATATATATATTACTTTGTTGTAAGTAGCGGGGAAACAAATAGAAAGAGTTTTTGAACTTTGAAGTCAGCGTTATGTTTTCAGTTACCAAATACATTTAATAAGAAGAACATTCATAAAATTAACAGTCCTCTAATATTCTATTAATTATAATGCATGCATTTTAGTATAAATATATATTCAAAGGAATCATATGTTGAAACAAATTGAACAAAATGACCAGGATCACAAACACATCTGAATTAATATAGAATGTAACTTCAACAGACTAACAGACATTTGAACACATTTCTGAAGTACAGCTATAAAGATGAGATTAATGTTAATGAAGCTACATTTTTCCAAAGCTGAATGAAAATGGAAATGAATCCGCAGAACCTGCTGTGTCCTGTGTGGAGGAGTTCTGCCGAGGGCTCACTGTCCCAAACGAGAAGGAAAACTCCTCTTGACGACTCTCGGCTTCATCGAACAGGAAACCTTGCAGAGAAACAAACCATATTAATAGATGTAAATGTGCATAAAAATAAGTTTAATCTTGTTTAGGCAAAATATATTTTTATTATTTTTTCTGTGTTTGGTGTCCAATGTGTCCTCAGAAAAAAAGGTACAAAAGCTGTCACTGGTGCTACCTTTTCAAACTGTAAATCTTTTTACCTTCTAGATACTAATATGTACAATTTAGGTACAGATATGTACCTTTAAGGTTCCAATATGGACCCTTTAAGTAGAAAGGTGTACCATTTGAAAAGGTCCAGCCCCAGTGACAACTATTGTACCTTTTTTTGTGAGCGTGTAACTGGGTTCTTAACAGGTTTGGATGTTAGATATTACTCATGTTTATTCTTCACCTGAGAACTTGGGTGCCAGTCCTGGTGACTTCTGTTACCAGAAACACAAAATCAGCTTTCAGATATTTAAAACGTTTAAACTTAATTACAAACATCAGTGTTCCTCCAGAAATACCTTGTCGTTGAAATAGGAGCTTGTGAAGGTAAATGGAGATGCCTACAACACAAACACAGATGAAATGACGTAACTCTTTTTGATGAAATAATGCATGTGCCAGTCTTCCAGCTTCTGAAGTTCACCTCTTCTGCAGCGAAATCACAGCCCAGCTTAGAGAACGCAGGTGTGCTTGGACCAGAATTCATGGAGAAGACAAAAGCGGGCGACTTGGTGTCTGAGATCTCCTGCCGTCCAGGTGAGGAACTGGGACTGCTGCTGTTAACAGATCGAATGGTTATCAGTCTCAAACTAGTACTAGATTCATCAATGAATGTTACATGTATTGACAGATTCAAGATACAAGTTTGTTCCACCTCTAAATGCTATTTGGTTGACATTCACTCAACCACTTCCCTAGTTGTGCAGGTTTTTGATGTGCAATTTTAAAAAAAAGATTAAATCGCAATTAATACAATTTAAAAAAAAATCCTTCCACACTTCTTATTTCACTATATCTTATATACCCCATGTTTTAGCAATTTTTGAAACTTTATATTTCTAGCATTTCTCAAGTTATTGCCTACTTAAGAGGAATCGCTGAATGAATGAAAGATGAATGAATTGTATTCCTCATTTCACTTTGGGTAAAAGCATCTGCTAAATGAATAAATGTAAATGTCGGTGCATCCCTGAGAAATGCATAAAGTAAAATGGGCTGCAAACATTGACTTTAGACTAATGTAAGTGACAGTTTGCAGCATATAGAGGTATAGGTTGCTTCATCAAACACAGATGAATGGGTCGTACTTTAGAGAGAAGGTGGGGGTGATCGGTGTTGCTTTTATTGTAGCCGGTGATGGAGGAGGACAGATGCCACCCTCATTCACCGTGTCCTCCTGAGCATCTGCTGTGGTCACCTCCAAATGATCTTCCTCCTCCTCTGACATTTCCACCATGAGCTCAGAAGCACATGAAACATTCATATTCCCCTCCTGCATTCATTCAAATAGATAATATAAGAATAAACAGGTTGGACTAAGTAAGATTTGCTAATGTTTTGGGGGAGGGAGTCAACAAGGCTGCATTCATTTGATCAAAAATACAGTAAAAATTGTGAAATAGTATTTCAATTTTAAATAACTGTTTTCTGTGTGAATATATGTTAAAATGTAATTTATTCCTGTGATGCAAAGTTGAATTTTCAGCATCATTACACCAGTCTTCAGTGTCACATGATCGTTCAGACATCATATACTGATTTACTGCTCAAGAAACAGTTCTGATTATCAATGTTGAAAACAGTTGTGCTGCTTCATATTTTTTGTGGAAACCATGATACAAAACCATTCAAAAGTTTAGGGTAAGTGAGATTTTTTTTTTAAATAAAGAAAATATTCAGCAAGGATGCATTAAAGGTGGCAGTAAAGACATTTATAATGTTCCAAAATTGATTGTTTCCAATAAATGCCGTTCTATTTAACTTTTTTATTCATCAAAGGATCCTGAAAAAAAGTATCAAGGATCCCACAACAATATTAAGCAGCAAAATCATTGATAGGTCTCAATTATGTTTTTGACCAGTAATACATATTTGAATAATTTAAGATCAGTTGTGTGGGTGATTGTTGTGTTTCAGCTGTACCAGTTCATTCAGCTCCTCTGACTGCTCCTGATCACCTTGCATTTGATCTAAAATAAAAGGATTACTTGTTTGTTACTGGTCAGTCTTGTGTGCTCATTGGGGTTTACTCTCAGTATATTAATATTTGCTGGTGTTTACCTTCTCCAGTTTCAGTCTTTGTCCACAAGCCGTGGCAAACGGTGTCAGTTTGAGATTCATTTTCTGCTGTTTTATCCTTATTCTCCTCAGAAGGATCTTCAGCAACCATGTGCTCATCTGCATATTCCTTAGGCCTCTAGAAGTTACAGAATTCACAATGGATTTTCTCAACATATTCTTTTTCAATAGAAGTCAGTCAGTTTGAATATTTCTCAGTCATTCAAGTAGATTTAGCTGCAGTGAACAGCAGAAGTACAGTACCTGCATTATGGGGTCTTGTTGAGGGTCCATTTCATCAAATGACTCCCTGTTTTCAGTTTGTGGGGCGTCATTGTCTTCACACTTACTATTTTCATAGCAGAAAGAATATTAGCCATTAACCTGACAAAAACAGATGTGCTGTGACAATAAAATACCTGTCAGCAGCATCAGTGACTGGCTCATCTTCACCTATCAAGACACAAGATCTGTATTAAAACACTTAATACATTTTTTTTTTTAAACGTGTTTTGGAACAAAATTTTCATTTTTTGGATATCCTTTAGGAGGAAACAGGTGAATTACCCAGTGCTGCCATCAGTTCTCTGTCGTTCTCCAATATTTGTTCTTCCGTTGCTCTGATTCTCCTCTCGATTTCCTCATTCTCGGCTTGAATCTTCAGCAGTCTTTGAGCCAGTGGGTTCTGACAGTATCGATCCTTATACTGCTGAAACACGTTCCTGTAGCTCTCCATTCTCTCCTGGAAGATTTTCCTTCAAAGACCAAGCATCTTTAACCCTTTAAAGCCTACTGTATCATATTTGATATGTGATTTTACAAGACCTATAAATTATACACATGATTTCTGAAAATCACATGCTTGCACGTACTGTGAATATCATCTTATTAAAATATATTAATGAGAAATATACTGAGTTTATCGAAGTATCTGCTGTATTGTTATACATTACAAGCATCAGAATTTCCAAATTATTGGCCATATAAATATTAGCATCAGATGTGTCTTTCTCCATATTCTCACTATATTTACATTGTCACTAAGTAGATGTTTTTATCCAAAGCGACTTACAAATGAGGACAATAGAAGCACTATATTAGACTACATGAGCAATAAAAGCTTGATGTACCAAATATGAAAACACATATGCAGATTTTTCCTATTTTGCTCAAATATGTTTATGAGTATTATTTCATATGTGAAGCTTGACCTACATGTCTTGGTTATATCTGTCCTGTCTCTTCTCCAGCTCAGCTTCCAGTGTCTTTTCATACTGAAGCAGCAGATGTCCTGTTCTCTGGAGACTGATATCAGAACATTTATATTCATGTTATACTCAGTTTGAGACTTGAAAATGAAAATATTGTCAGCCTACTTCTTAGTGTTTTCTTTGATGAACTTCAGAGTGTTTTGTTTCTGCTGGATCTCCTCACTGAGTTTGCCCAGGCTCTTGTGAGTTGTGCTAATATAACCCTTCTTCTCTTGAATGCTGGACTCACAAACTAAAAACACAACAGACAGAGCAAATTATCACATGTTTAGTTCTTTAAAAGTGAGAGATTCTTCAATTGGGAGATGTTTTTATATTTTCAGTGTTTTAAAAACGTACTTTGTATTTGTTGTTTGAGGTCATCCTTCTTCTGAGCAAGTTCTCGTGTTTCTATACCTGTTTATATATCACAGTATACAGTACATATCGAGTTAAACGAGTCAGAATATGTAAACAAACGAGGAAATGAAGCGTTTTCAATCACCTAACTGAAGCAGCAGGTTGTCCAGTTGATTAACCGTCTGCTCCTCCATTCAAACCCTGATAAAACACTCAGAAATACCACACAGATCACTAAATAGAGCTATTTTCGATGTTATATAACTCAAATATGCATTTGAAAGGCGAGGTTTCGACGCGTTTTAAACAGAGCTCGTGCGCGTCAGTTACGTTACGGCGTCCGTTACTTCGTTACTAACTGACGATGTAAAGTTACGCGGTTACGTCATCTTTTATCAGAATAAAAAATAATAACTTAATATAGTATTTGCTAAATAAAATATTAAAAGTAAATAAATTCTGTATTTGGTCAGCGTGTCTTAAGATGAGTCCTTACTTGTTTTCTGAATAAATAATTACATTTTTATTTAATATAAAAACTTATTCACAAGCACATTATTTATTAATTATTTTATTAAATACGCATTTGTGTTATTAAAATAAATAATATATTTAAATAAAGAAATGTAATAAAAATGATACAACAAAATTTCTAAACTTAACATTTAAATGAAAAAATAAAGCTAAAAACAATTCAAAATATTAAAGAACAAAAGGTATAGGCGTATAATAATGATTCTAACATAACACTAAGCCAAACACCAAAAAACAACAACTATATATATGTATATATACAACCACACACACATACATACACATTTATAAATTAAATATATATATCATTTCATTTCCATTTAGTTTGTTGAAGTATTAAAATAACTCAAATTATATACACAAATACGCAAAAAAAAGCTTTTTAAAAATAAATATTTAGAATAAAACATTGATGATGATGGACGATTTTATATACAGCGGCTTTAGCTAGAGGAGGGGCTTCGATTTATCGTCGTCTGATTGGACGGGAGAGACGTTCCAGATTGAGTGGGCGGGTCTTGCGTTCATTGTGGCCCAGGAGCATCTGCATGGCGGACAGCAAACCCAGCTAAGCATTTCATCGCAAGAGTTTTCACAGCTGGTCTTTCATGCATTTGCATCTGATAGGTAAGAATACAGTTCTTATGAATTAAGCAGGATCTTCTGTTGGTTGGGAGTAAGACGTTTGTTACAGTAGATCCTGGTTTGGGTGTGATTATTAAAGCCAGAGCGGATCATCGCCTGGTTCTCAGGCATAAACACTCATCTGAAGGGGTTTAGTTTCATATGTTGTTTTATTAAAACACAGTCTTCTGATTTGCTGTACTCATGTGTCTCCTGTATATCTTTGTTTCTCTGACAATAGATCTGGATGAACGGAAGGGTGTTGTTGGCTACACAAAAGCTTTTGTACATGCCAGTGTTATTTTAATATTTTTTATATACTTTTTTAGTATTTATTAATATTTTAAATTAGCTTTTATTTTTATATTTTGAGTTTTCATTTAAGTTTAGTAATTTTTTATGTCTATGTGCTCATTTTGATTAGTTTTTATAATGTGCATTAGCAATTTTGTGATGTTATTGTCATTTTATTTGTTTTTTTTAAATAATCTATTTAGCGTTAATTTATATTTATTTCAGTTTTAGTCATTTTATACCAGTTAGCTACATAACATTTGTAATTAGTACTTTTGTCGTTTTCATTAGTTTATTTATTCGTTTTATTTATCTTTATTTCCGTTTGAATGATTTTAAAACTTACCTAAACTTACTTTAATTTCATATCTTTAATTTTATGTGCTTTTTGCATTTTTATTTGTTTTAATTTATTTTATTAAAGTTTTAGTAATTGCAGTGCTTCAACCTAAACTTGTCTATGTAATTCTTAATTTTCTAATTAATTCCTAAACATTTTTAATTTTAGTTTTTTTATGTGCTTTTATAGTTTTTGTTTGTTTTTAATATTTATATTAAGCTTTAATTTCTTTTAGTTTTGGTAAGTTTAGCACTTCAACCTTAACTTTTCTGATTAATTCTTAATTTTCAAATGAGTCCTAATTAATTCAAACTAATATTTTAATTTTACTTTAACTTTATTTCAATTAACAATTTTTTTAAACATTTTTAATTAACAGTAATAACACTGAGACATGTCTGCTCTTATTGCTCAGTAATAGCAATAAAACTTCATTTATTGCACTTTGACCCCTATATATATATATATATATACTTTATCTTTAAGTTCAAGTCAGGCAAAATAATGTCATGTTTTCCTTATTTTCCTGTTTGAGCGAATGCATGCCAAATGTCAATTGTGCATCATGTTTCTCTCTCATTCCCACAGGCTTATCATGTTTGGATGGAGTAAATAGCCTTCTCCAGTCTCTCTGAAGTTGTAGCTCCTCCCAAAGCTTGTGAGACACTAACATGGAGCAGGTGGAGCAGCTCAGGTCGGAGAGCCCTCAGCTGGAGTATATAAGGTCAGAGGTCTCTGAAGGGCAGGATGAAGGAAGCAGCGGCACTAGCACTCGAAGGAAGAGGAGAAAGAGAGAACACCGGCCGGAGTCCATCATCGTCTACCGATCTGATCCAGAGAGAGCCGCTGGTGAAGACCACGGAGGAGATAGTGAGGGTGGAGAGAGGAACTCTGAAGAGGGAGCTACATTTCTGAACAGCCCCAGCAGTGAAGGTGAAGCATGCAATCTAGTAAGAAAAGTATTTGGACACATAAGCCACTTAGCAATGTCTCTCCATTTCAAAACAAAGTATCAGTTATGCTCACAAAAAATAAGCCTGTTTGGTTCCAAATTTTATATCAATAAACAATATACACTGCCTGGCCCAAAAAAAACAAAAAACAGTCACCATTTGGATTTAAAGAAGCAAATACTGAAGAGTCTAGGATTGAATCATTATTGCATTGATTAATATGTTTCTGGCATGTTATATGTTTTTGCAACAAGTCATTTAAACCTAACTGATGCAATGCGTAGCTTTTCAATTTTCAAACAACCGTGTCAGAAGTCATACCCATGTGCATATTCCAGGATGACAATGTCAAGGTTCATCAGCCTCAATTTGTGAAACAGTGGTTCAGTGAGCATGAGGAATCATTTTCATATGAATTTGCCACCACAGAGTCCTGAGCTTAACCCTACTGAATCTTCAGGATCTGCTGAAGGAAGTCGACTTTACAGAGAGGTTTGACTCTTCCATTATCCATAAAGATCTCGGACAAAAATTTATGTAATTCTTGATGGAAATAAATGTTCATAATCAGAATGCCTTTATTGTTATTACAACGAAATTCAGTGCAACTCAAGCAGAATACAAAACACAGAATAAAAGTAACACACAAGTAACTTGACATAGCGGCAAAAATAGATCGATAAATAAGCAGTAGAAAGTATATTGCACTATCCCATGTGTAATATGTATTGCACAGGACAAATGTTATGATGTTGCATAACATTGACGAATATTATCAAAGCTAAAGCTAAATATTAGAGTGTGCAGCCTGTTTTGGACAGGCCCATCCCAAAGAGTTTTAATAACAATTGACATTGTCATCCTGGAATATGTACATGGGTACGTCTTCTGACATGGTTGTTTGAGAAATGAAAAGCTACACACTGCATCAGTTAGGGTTAAAAGAGCTGTTGCCAAACATACAGCATGCCAGAAGCATATTAATCACTGTAAGAATGATCCCCTACTAAATATTAACTGTCTTTGTCCTAATATGAAGAATGCACTCCAGATTCTGTCTCATCCTAAATGAAATGTCTTGGCTTCATCAGGTTGGGCCGTGCCTCCAGACAGTCGCTACGTGACGCTCACCGGGACCATCACGCACGGAAAGAAGAAAGGTCAGATGGTGGACATTCACGTCACGCTCACAGAGAGAGAGCTGCAAGAGATGGCCAGGTCAAAAGAGCGTCTGGATGCCGAATGCGACGCTCGCAAGGGATCGAGTCGCTCGTGCCTTTCTCAGGGTCCCCACGTCGTCCTGTGGAGCCTCTCCTGTGCTCCCGTCGTCTTCGTCCTGTCCTTCATCACTTCGTTTTACTACGGTACTCTCACTTGGTACAATATATTCCTGGTGTACAACGAGGAGCGGACGTTCTGTCATAAAATCACGGTCTGCCCGTTCCTCATCATCTTCTACCCCATGCTCATCGTGGCGCTGTCGCTGTCGCTGGGCTTGTACTCGGCCGTGGTGCAGGTGTCCTGGGCCTTCAGCGAATGGTGGATCTCGGTCAGGGATCTGGAGAAGGGTTTCTGCGGATGGGCTTGTGGGAAGCTCGGATTAGAGGACTGTTCTCCGTACAGCGTGGTCGAGCTGCTGGACTCGGACACCATTTCTGGGAGTCTGCAGGGAAAGTCGCTGCAAACATCCTCGGTGTGAATGGAAATCATCTGAGATTTTCTGAGTTCAAAATTATCAACAAAAACATTTTATATGGATAATTTTTCAGATGTTTCCATTTTAAATAATAGATCTCCCAGAAATGAAATTTTTCTTAAAATGTACTCGCCATCAGGTCATTCAAGATGTAGATGAGTTTGTTTCTTCATCAGATTTGAAGAAATGTAGCATTGCATTACTTGCCCTCCTCTGCAGTGAATGGGTGCCGTCAGAATGAGAGTCCAAACAGCCGATAAAAACAGTCCATCTCCTGTTGTCTCTCACATCAAAATCCAGCCACATATTTGTTTAGAGTTCTGGACTGTTTTGGCTTGTAAACAGTGCTTGATCCGAGCAGATTTCTCTCCTGATTCAGACCAGACATTTTCACTGGCGGAAGCGTTATTATGGACTTTTATCGTATGTTATCCAGAAGCAACAGTTAAAAACGTCTTAACGATTGACTTTATTTCTTATAAACATGCAGCTTTTGGCAGATCCATTGGTGAGCAAATGATGGAATGCTCAATTTCTCCAAATCTGATGAAGAAACAATCTCAACTACATCTTGGATGGCCTGAGAGTCAGTACATTATCAGCTAATTTTCATTTTTGGGTGAACTACTCCTTCGATGTCAAAAAGAATGATTCAGGATGTATTGTTTAACTTACAATCTGCAAAAGATTGTAAAAATGTTTAAATAGTCAATTTAATGTCAAAGAATTTTTTACAAAATAAGCTAAATCTGGCATTTTCTCTGGTTGTTGGGGTGTAGATGGGTCATGTTTGCATTTCTCTCTAAATTCTGTCTGCCTTGAAATCAGGATTAGGGCTGAGAATTGAACAAATAGTTCAAGTGGAGGACAGGAATCATGTTTTAGTTTTTGCTTTGAAATGCATCATATTTTGAGAAAGTGTGATAACAGGTGCTGTTTTTGGAACCGGCACGCTAAAACGAACAAGTGTTGGATTTCGTTCAGCAAATATAATGCAGGGTGGTGTTATAGGTCTGTTATTTTGTTCTACTTATTTAGTCTCTTGCTTACAAAGAAGATTTTTTTTTCTCAGTTTCCTGTTTTCATATCGTAAGGCATTCATTCTTTCATAAGCAGTACATTTAAAATATTTAATCTTTGCTATTGTTTATTGGCTCTTGGCAGGTATTAATTAAATCCTGGTCCAAACTCTTAGGCCTGGTTTCACAGACAGGGTTTAGACTAAACCAGGATTAGGCCATAGTTCAATTAGGACATTTAAGTCATTTTTATAAACGTGCCTTAGAGAAAACATTACTGGTGTGCTTTTTGAGACAAAATAAGGGCATTGATATATTTTAAGATCAATCAGAGCAAGTTTCATTCAGTTTAAACACCTCAGATTTAGATTTTAGTCTGGGATTAGGTTTAAACCTCGTCTGTGAAACCGGGGGTTAATTTGTTTTACTTATTTAATCTCTTGCTCACCAACAAAGTTGTTGTTTTTAACAGCATTTTTTCATATTGTATGTCAGACATTCTACTTTCATAAGACGTGTATTTAAACTATTTATTCTTTGCTATTTTATTGTATTTATTTTAACAGTCTGCATGTTTTATTTTTATTAAAATGTTTTTTTTTTCAGTAAAGCAGATGGGTTAAGGAAAGAGGCTTTTCATAACCCCCTGTAAAATGAAGCCATATATAATTCTATGCAAATGAACTGAGATCCTTTGTGAGAAGCCCTGTGTATTCTGGGAGTAGTTTTATTTATGACGAGCACAAACACAAAAGGGGCAAATGATGTGCAGAATGTTGTGTGTGTTTGTGTGTATATGGGGGCTGACAATTATCCCAAATATTATATTCATAATAACAGTGCAAAGACTGTGTTTTGGGCATCAGAAGAACATTTTAAATCACTGCATATCAGATGCATTATGAGAAAATAGTTTGATTGGTTAGTTAACATTTCATCAGTGGTTTACATTTTTCTTTGTTTCTCGTTGATTTGAAGCATTTGAACTAACAGTTTGCGTTTATATTGTGCGGTGATGCTCCATAATAAAATTCATATTCCTGTATTTTCATGTCTGGTTTGTGTGTCTGTTCAAAACAAACCCCGTTTGCAGTATTGTATTGTAGGAAAGCCATAAAATGTTTTTTCTTTCGCTTGCTCACCGGGTTTATTAACCCTCTGATGCAAGAAAATCTATTTTTGATGTTTGTTTTTACTTCACAACAAGGACATCATCTTTACTAACCTTTTAGTTTTTCAAAATATGTGACATTAACCTGTATGTAATTTATAGGCAGTTCATGAGCCTAAAATAACATGCTTTGATGAATCATAATCTCTCCTAGAGCAGATATATTCATTTATAAGTCATGCACAACAATCACATCTCATTTGAACACATGCATGTCCATGTGATTTGTCATAATTATCATAAATGATCTGACAGATTATGTTATGACTGGATTTCTATAAACACACTTCATCCTGAGTAAGAAAACTTTTTGTAGATATCTGCAGTGTTAATTGATAAGTACCACTGAATATCACAATGTTTACTGTTCACTAGTAATTTTGCATAATCTCTGAGAGCTTCACTTTTATTAAATCATTTATCAAGTGTCCTGGCATAAGGGAACACAAAGTTTTAGGTTTTTTAGTCGTTTTGTTTCTGTGTCTGAGGCGGAACCTTGTGTCCTCCGCTCATTTACTCACCCGGAACAATAACAGAGGGACACCAGATAGATGGCGCGAGCAGCCAAGGTTATTATTCATTCATCATAAATAATGCGTATTTACTTTTATGCAACTTAGATTTCATTGGATATAATTACCTTTTTGGTTGGTATTTATGCACATATTTACACAGTGTAGAAAGTTTCACTCGCTCTTGTTAGAAAACAGTATTAAAGTGAGTTATTAAAGTATCTTTAAGTATCACTGAATATTCAGCTTTATCGCAAATGTTGAATTAAAAATAAACAGGTTTTATACATTTGAATAATACAATTGCTGTCATACAGAAAGAGAATAGAGATATAACCCTGCTAAAAAAAACAAAAATAGAAACCAACATTAAAATACCATTATAAACATTAGCTTTTTTCATTAAAACCAATACAATTCCCATCATAACCATTAAATCTATTACATTTTCTACTGTGTTTTAGGCAGGGGTCTATTGTTTTTGTTTTTCAGCAGGAAATAAATGTGAATGGCTCAGTTTTGTTGCTCCCTGGAAAATGTTAATACTAGTTAATACTAAGAGCTTAAGAAAAATGTTTTAATGGCAAACTTTACTATCTTCTGTATAAAATCTGAGCACGTTTTGAGACTTTTTCTGAGTCTTTTTCTCAGGAGAAACACAAGAGTTAACCATATGTCTCCATTTGACCTCATTGCCGTCTAAGATGATCTCATTTTTTGTTAATAAATCAGTTAATCATATTCATAATCTAGCATTTAAAGAAATAGTTCTTACAAAAATGAGAAGTCTGTCATTATTTACTATTGTTCCAGACCCCCATGATATTATTTTTTGTAACGCAGAGAAATGTGAGTTATTTTCCTGCATGTTTTCTCATCTGTCTTTGTTCTATTTCTGCAGTCAGCGTTGGTGCTTTGCATGGATGTGGGTTTCTCCATGAGTGGGTTTCCTTTGAACTGGCCAAAAAAGTCATCCAGAAGTTTGGCCAGTGGCAGGTTTGTACTTTTTCTCCGTTTAACTCCGTTAAAATGAAAATTCTGTCATTAATTACTCACCCTCATGTCGTTCCAAACGCGTAAGACCTTCGTTCATCTTCAGAACACAAAATAAGATATTTTAAGGTCCAGAAACGTAGTAAGGACATCGGTAAAATAGTCTACGTGACATCAGGGGCTCAACCCTAATTTTATGAAGCTACGAGAATATTTTTTATGCACAAAGAAAAATAATTTTTGAATAAAGTCATTATTTTTGTTTTCTTTGCACACCAAAAGTATTCTGGTAGCTTCATAAATTAGGGATGAACCCCTGATCTCACGTGGACTATTTTACCGATGTTTTTGCTGTCTATGGAGGGTCAGAGAGCTCTCGGATTTAATCAAAAATATCTTAATTTGTGTTCTGAAGATGAATCTTACGGGTTTGGAACGACATGAGGGTGAGTAATTAATGACAGAATTTAAATTTTTCGGGTGAACTAACCCTTAATTTATAATATCTGTTTGCTACTGCAGAAAGAGCTTGATTGACGTCTTCTATGTTTCAGGTTTTTGCTGAGAATAAAGATGAGGTGGGTCTGGTGCTGTTTGGTACCGACGGCACTAAGAACGGCTTGGCCAGTATGAGAACATCACGGTTCACCGTCACCTCATGATGCCTGATTTTGAGCTGCTCGAGGAGATTGAGAGCGAACTGCAACCTGGTGGTCAGCTAGCGGACTGTATCCTTCCTGTTACCCTACAGATGTTGAACAGACAACAACACACATTATAGATCTCATGAGGTGATCTGTTAAAGGAATAGTTACCCAAAAATGATTTTATGCTAAATGTTTTCTCACCCTCAGGTCATCCAAAATGTAGATGATTTGTTTCTTCATCAGGTTTGTAGAAATGTGTCTTTGCATCAGTGTCTCAGCAATGGATGCTCTGCAGTGAATGGGTGCCGTCAGAATGAGAGTCCAAACAGCTGATAAAAACATCACAATAATCCACACCACTCCAGTCCATCAGTTAATGTCTGGAGAAGACACAAGCTGTGTGTTTGTGAGAAACAAATCCATAATTAAGACATTTTTAACTTAAACCTTTGCTTTCAGGTAAAATACGAGTCCATAATTCATATTGTTGTTTTCTCCAGTGAAAGTCCATATTGTCTGAATCAGGAGAGAAATCTGCACAGATCAAGCACCGTTTACAAGACAAAACAGTTCTAAACAAATATGTGGCTGGATTTTTCAACAGGAGATGGACTTTTTCACTGGAGGAAGCATTATTATGGATTATGGACTTTTGCATTTTAGCCAGAAGCGATTGTTTAAAGTTAAAATGTCTTAATGATGGATTTGTTTCTTACAAACACGCATCTTTTATGTTCTCCAGATGTTAACTGATGGACTGGAGTGGTGTGGATTATTGTGATGTTTTTATCAGCTGTTTGGACTCTCATTCTGTAATGGTTTGATGTATTTTTAAATATGTCACAAGCATTAAACAGGAAGTGTGCATCAGTTAGATGATCTTTTCCTGTTTAAGATTTTATTCTAATAGTCAAATTTCTGGTTGTTTTTCCCACCTCAAACTTTGCACTGATCTGTGTTTTGTTAGATCTGTTCAGTTTGCCGTTCCCTGTGGATGGTGAGGACAGAGCGGATGGTGGAGGGGATGGACCGGGACCGTCAGCGGCTCCTGCTCGTCCAGGAAAAGGCTTGAGCAAACAGCAGACACAAGGTCTGGAGATGGTCAGAAACATCATGACCAGCCTAGAGGAGGAGGACGGCCTGGAGGAGGTCTACACGTTTAGGTATGACGAAAATATAGTTAGTGCACAATTTCTTTATCTATGTCAGAGCTGCCCATAATTTTTAACATGAAGAGCCAAGAATCAAACTTGACTGAGGGCCGTGGGCCAAAAGTAAATGTTGTATTACATCCAACTATATTATAATAAAATGTATTCAATTTAAACATTTTAAAATAATTAAAATAATAATAATAATTTTTTGAAAAATTTAAATTATTGATAACTTCACTTATATTGTGTTTTACATTTCAGTGCAAATATAATACAAAAAAAATTTAATAATATAAATTAGAAATGAAGATTTTCTTCAGTTGCATGTTTTTTTTCCCCTTCCTCTTGTGAAATGGCAGTCCAAATCAAATGTTATGACTGTCCACAGGCCCTGATCTACATTATAAAATATATTTTATTATTTAAAATATATATATATAATATACTGTTTAAAATAACTGTTTTCTATGTGAATATATTGTCAAATGTAATTTATTCCTGTGATGCAAAGCTGAATTTTCAGCATCATTACTCCAGTCTTCAGTGTTGCATGTCTTATTTGAATTGAATTTGTACTCTGATGATAATTGCTTAGATCTATTAATGCTTATATTTGCTACTTGATATACAGTACAAATGAAATCCTGGTCATTGGTCATGAAGTGACTGTTGATGTTTGTTGCAGTGATGCTCTGGAGAAGCTGTCCATCTTCAAGCACATCGACAGGAGGCCGATGGCTTGGCCCTGTCAGCTGACCATCGGCAGCTCCCTGACCATCCGCATCGTCGGATACAAAGCTGTGGGTTCCTGATAGATTATGATCAAAACGGCTGTGATTTGGTCTGATGTTGTGTTGGTTCTCGTAAGGTGACGGAGGAGAAGGTGAAGAAGTCCTGGGCCATAGTAGATGCTCAGAGTCACAAGAGAGACGACGTCAAGAGAGAAACGGTTTACTGTCTGAACGATGATAATGAAACTGAAGTACAGAAGGACGACACTATCCAAGGTGCAGAACGATGATTGTAATTGTCACAGTCACTGTGATTTTTGCAGTCATTCGTAGCAATAGCAGATTTTGGCCACATAGTTGTGGTTGTTTACCTGTTTAAAAAGACAATTAATATTCAGTAACAGTGTTTCCCATATATTTATTTGTGGCGGTCCTTTTTTTGCATAAAAGGTACATTCTGACAAACCTAGCTATATATATATTTTTTTTTACTAGTGGGTGGGTGCAGGACACTATAGTATATTTATGTAAATGAGGATAGCAGAATAAAGTAAGTGTGACACATTATACCCAAAACGTCTTCATACAGTGGACTACCAGTAAAACTGATCTGACTTTGATCTGAGCATGTTTTGCTTAAGTGTTTTTTCTTTAATTGCTAATGCACCTTTTTCCACCACAGACTGAACAAAATGAAGCATTGCTTGGTAATAGGTTGAGCTAAATTGGTATTATCTAACTGTGTATTAAATGCTATTCAATCTAATTCATTACATGCCTTTCCTTCAAAAGGTATCTGACATTATCAAGATTAATTTGTTCTGACACAGTTTAACTCTTGAGTTCTTGTCATATTTTATTACCGTTTTCTAAACTATAGCAAATAAACTATGATAATGTGAATAAATGTTGGTTTGACTGTAGTTTGTTACTCAGACAAGACAAAACAGTAATATAGCCAACACCACTGCATATATGCATCTTTTATGCAACTTTATACATCGCTCTTTAGTGTAGATGTATGTTGATTTTATCAGGCGATGTTGCGATTATAAAACAGGATTTAAGGAGTAAAGTGAGAGTGAGTGATTCCTGGTTAACTTCACTATTTATGTTTTATTTATGACAACAGAAAATATGTAAATGAGAACAGCATTATTGGGCATTCATTTGTATTAAAGTATGTGACAGTTATAGAGAGTAGAACAGATCTGAAGTGCCAAAACGTGTCTGAATGCAAACCCAATGACATCATTAATATGCTAATTATTATGTGACGTCACCTGCCGCCACAAGTCTCACAAAAACCTGTTGGAAGCACCGAGTAATATTATCAGTTTAACTGCACTGACACAAAATTTGTCTTTACAAATTCACGAATTAAGGCTCTAAACAGGTCTTAAATTGAAGAAGAAAGTCTTAAATTGATACAGTTATGGCAATAAATTTATAAAGAAATATTATGTTGCAAAATGAAGATATAAAGTCACTTTTGCTTAAAGCAAGAACAAATATCTTTCAATAGGGAATGAAAACTTATTTGTATTTTTTCCGAGCCCATAGGCATATACTTGTTCTTTTTAATCATAAACTAACTTCATTTTGATCAGATTCACAGAAAGCAAGGTTGGAAGTTGTATTTTCAAACTTTAAAGTGTTCCCTAGACATTTATATTTAGAGAACATATTGATGTATTGTGATCCCTTCCATCTAGTCCTTAAAATGTCTTTCGTTGGTCTTAAATTGACCTCTATGAAACTTGCAGAAATGCTGATTGAAGCTAAACTGAGCTGAATAATGACACTGTTGTCTTCTGTAGAGGTGCTTTAGAGATAATTGATTTTGTTTATGCTTGATGAATTCTGCAACATTAACTGCTATTTTTCTGGGGTTTTTGTGAAGCTGTTTTGACTCGATCTGTATTGACTAACAAGGCTGTTCTGTTTCTTACAGGTTTCCGTTACGGGAGCGACATTGTGCCATTTTCTAAGGTGGACGAGGACCAGATGAAATATAAGTGATGGGAAGTGTTTTTCTGTGCTTTGGTAAGATGCTCTCCAGTAGACGGCGCTCTTTTCAAATGAGTGCATTTTATCATAGGGTCATGGAATTTGGCAAACTGTACTTTCTATAGTGACTACAGTTCTTGTTATATTCAGCTTTGTGAGTGCAATCTTTATAAAATGGCTTTTTACAAATCTCTATACAACTTGAAACGAGTGCAAGAACCCTGAAAATAGGAAGCTACTGATAACAAATTGTCAGTATGACGATTATTTTAGCACATACTCCAAAATCAAATAATCTTAATAAGCATGTAATCTTAATTTAAGCATTTTGTACTGTACTGTAGTCTCTTGCCTTGTTTGTTTTCCCTCAATAATGTACAGTGACAGTTGTTTGTTTGTTTGACGCAGATTCGTCGTCATCAGTTTATGGGAAACCAAGTTGTCAAAGTGTTTGCACCCAGACATGATGAGGTGAGTTTTACAAAGCTTTTGTGTTCAGTGTGATATTATTCTGGAATTTACTGTAAATTTAATAATTGTAAACATACGTCTGAGGACACATCTAAAATTATTTTCATTTAAACCTGGAAATTAACAAATTTTTAGTCTTTTGAAAAAGTAAAATCGTGTGAAATTAAAATATTTATCAGTAACTAATCAAATGTGACGTTCTAATATGTCACACAAATTATCACGTTGATAGTATATTAAGCGTTTTATTTACAATATTGTTCAAATGTTTTTGACAAAAGTCATCAAGGCTACATTTATTTGATATAAAGATCTTTATAAAATTGTAATAATATTTTTATATGTCAATATATTTAAAATGCTGCACAATATTTTTGTGGAAACTTTTATTTTTCAGGATTCTTTGATTAATAGAAAACAACATTTATTTGAATTAGAAATGTTTTGTAATATTATAAAAGTCTTTTCTGTCATTTTTGAGCATCCTTATTGTATTAAAGTATTAATTAACTGACCTCAAACTTTCAAATGTTAGTGTAAACATTTTGTATTAAGATAACTGTGTTTATTGTGTGTATGCAGCATGCAGCAGTGGCCCTATCCGCTCTGATTCGTGCCCTCGACAGTCTAAAGATGGCAGCGATTGTAAGATATGCTTATGACCGTCGCAGCAACCCTCAAGTGGGCGCCGCTTTTCCTTTCCTGCAAATTTGAAGTATGTGGATTCATATCAAACAGAAAGCACACTATAAATGATTTATCTTCAGTATGTTGCACTCCTCGTGTCTCTTATCCTCAGTGTTTGCTGTACGTGAAGCTGCCGTTTATGGAGGATCTCCGACCGTTCACATTCCCAATGTTGGAAAACAACAAGAAGTTCACACCTGCAGGTGGGCCCTCAGATAAAAAGACCCACAATACAGCAGCCAGTTTCTATCAGATGTGTATACAGCTTGCCTGTATTGTAATTTTGACTTTATTTCAATTAATTCTGCAGCATTATGCTGTATCAGCAATTTCTTTGGTCCTCTCAGGGTTTCTGCAAGTCTTAAAAAGTCTTAATATGCTCGTAGCAGACGAGTCTTAATGTTGCATGCATTGCATCAAATTGAATATCTTTGTCAGTATTTTTGTCTAGTTATCCAACATCCTTAAATTTACTTGAGATGCAAAATGAAGATACGAAGTCTTGTTTTTTGAGAAATTGAACAAATTTAAGTTTATAGTTAAAACAAGAGCCCATTGGCAGATATTTTTCCTTTTTTTATTTATTCACTTCCTTTTGATAAATTTCTCAGAAATAAGACTTCTCATCATGTGTTGTCTTTGCATTTTCATTAAAAAGTCTTGAATTTACCTTCATAAAACTTGCAGAAACCCTGCTGCCCTTCTGAGGCACATCCAGACGAAAGGAGATGAATATTGATGTTGTTGTTTGAATATGATGTTGTTTGTGTGAATGTCTCTGTTCAGAGTCTCAGCTGTCTGCCGTGGACGCGCTGATCGACTCCATGATGCTGGTGGAAAAGGATGAGGATGGAGAGAGCCTGGATGTCTTCAAAGTCAACCACATTCCAAACCCACAGTTCCAGAGACTTTTCCAGGCATGATGGGACGGCGTGGTGGACGTTTCTCTGTTTTTATCAGCCTGACTATATTTGATACTGTCATAATAGTCAAATGCATTTGCATTTATGCATTTAGCAGATGCTTGTATCCAAACCGACTTGCAAAAGAGAGCACTGCATAGACTCAGTGTTTAATGTAATTAGAAAATAAATAAAAAATCAAGGCTTTTGCTCTAAATAAACTTAAATAATTTTAGATTTTTTTTAAGCTTTTGTAAAAAGTCTTCTGCTCACCAAGAATGCATTTATTTGATCAAATATACAGTAAAATTTGTGAAATATTAGTACTATTTCAAATAACAGTTTTCTATTGTGATATATATTGTGAAATGTAATTTATTCCTTTGATCAAAGCTTATTGTCCTTCAGTAGCACAGTGATTCAGGTGTGTGACATTGGCTGTGAAATCCGTGTTGTCTCTGCAGTGGGTCTCATTGATCTTTTCTTGGCTCGCGTCCTCAGTGCTTGCATCACCGCGGTGTGAATCCTGATGATCCCCTGCCACCCGTAGAGCCGCGGCTGAAGAGGGCTCTAGAGCGGCCCCAGGCCGTGTCCGCCCGCTGCCAGGCCCCTCTGCGGGAAATCAAGACCAAGTTCCCACTGAAAGTGGTGGTGAGAAAAAAAGAGCAGAAGACGAGTGCAGACGTGTTCGGCAGCAGGTGAGAATGGAGCAAATCAACACTGAAGCTTTGGTTGAAATCGATGAGACGTGCTACATGGCTTCCAGCAAATATGTTCCAACGGGTAGAGATTGTGGAGCACTAAAGCAGTCATAAGTAGCACAGGTATATTTGTAGCAATAGCCAAAGATATATTGTATGGGTCAAAATTATCGAAAAACTAATTATGGCAAAAATCATTAGGATATTAAGTAAAGATCATGTTCCATGAAGATATTTTGTAAATTTCCAACCGTAAATATATCAACTTAATTTTTGATTAGTAATATGCATTGCTAAAAACTTCATTTGGACAACTTTAAAGGTGATTTTCTCAATATTTAGATTTTTTTGCACCTTCAGATTCCAGATTTTCAAATAGTTGCATCTCAGCCAAATATTGTCCAATCATAACAAACCATACATCAATGGAAAACTTATTTAATCAGCTTTCAGTGGTCCAGCGTCACATATTTGTACAGCTGTTTTTCTGTTTTTCATTAAGGTTTCTGCAGGTTTTAAAAGGGTCCTAATTTGCTCTTCCACTAATTAAGGCCTTAAAAAGGTCTTAAATCAGAACAGAAAGTCTTAAATTGATAAAGTCATGGCATTAAATGTTGCATGAATTGCAAAAAACATTTGTATCTAGCTCTGTATTTTTTTGGTTGTTTTCCAGTAAAAATATCTAAACATCCTTAAGTCAAATTGTGTGTTTATGTGTGTATTTCTGCTTAAAACTAATCAAAATCTGCCAGTGGAGTCAGAAAAATCAACTTTTTTCCCTCTGAATTGTTTTTTTACCCTATTGGCAGATACTTTTTTTTAAAGGATAAACTCGCTTAATTTTTAGATTTCTTTGTCCCCTTCCATTTATTTCTTCCATTTTCTTTTTGGTCTTAAAAAGTTTTAAAACTGGAGAAACACACAGTAATGCAAAGCCATATGGGAGGGGTTTATTTTGTGATTAACCAATACAAATGAAGTATTCCAGAGGGGTGTGTAATAAAAGATGTAAGCACCGCCCACTGCGTGTGTTTTCAGCGGCATTGGTGGCATTAATCTGAAATTAGTTAGTATTAATTGTTGTTGTTGATCTGTGGTTCTTCAGTGCTGATCAACCAGATGCGAAGAAAGTCAAAGTGGATGAAGAGACGGAGTTTAACCTGCTGAAGGAAACATCACATCGGTAAAACTCTCATGCCTAAAATCTGTTCAATAATCTACATCACTCAGATTAAAATTACTAAATATTAGAAGTTTATATTTATATATACTATTCTTCAAAGGTTTGGGCTCATTTTGAATGAATTAATATAATTATTCATCAAGACTACATTAAATTGATCAAGACTGTCAGTAAAGATATTGATAATATTACAAAAGATTTCTATTTCAAATAAATGCTGTTCTTTTGAACTTTCTATTCATCTGTGAATCCTGAAAAATTAAATGCATCACGGTTTCCACAAAAATATTGAGCAGCACAACTGTTTTTAACATTGATAATAATCAGAAATGTTTCTTGAGCAGCAAATCAGTATATTAGAATGATTTCTGAAGATCATGTGACACTGAAGACTGGAGTAATGATGCTGAAAATACAGATTTGATCACAGAAATAAATTACATTTTAACACATATTCACATAGAAAACAGTTTTTTTGAATTGTAATATTTCATAATTTTTCCTGTATTTTTAATCAAATAAATGCAGCCTTGTTGAGCATAAAATATTCCCAACTTTTGAATGGTAGTGTACTGTATGCTTTTATTATACAAAATTATGTATTTAAATCATTTTTTAATGCTTTCCCTTAAAATGTATAAAACAATTAAGTCTTAAAGTCAATGCAAAATGCCTTTCAGAATCCATTTTGTACACAACATGATGTATTTCAGAGTGAAAAGGATATATTAAAAATGGAAAAATATACTTTTTCCATCATGCATTAGCAGAAAAAGTAGTTTCAGAGTTATTTACAGTAAGATGAGCACAATAAGACCAGGAACATGCATTCAGGCTGACTTCAGTACCGTATGAAGTATCGCAGTTTAACAGACGCTCTCTCTTTCAGGTTGGCAGCGTCTATCCAGTCTGAGATTTCTGCGCGTTGATTCGACAGAAGACCGTTTCTTTCGATCAGGGTGAGATTTGATTGTGCAGTTTGACACTCTCATTCCTCAACCTTCACAAAAGTGTCAGGTATTAAACATGCTGCAATGTAAATGAGCTATTACCTCACCTGGCACGTCTGCAAGGCCTTGATGAAGATTGAAAGCAGTCTCTGAGACATTGAATAGTCGCTCTGCGTTAAATGACTCGTGGTGTTTCTGAATGTCAGCTGCAGGTTTTGTTATTAGCGCGGTGGCTTTGATAATCATTGTTTTGTAACCTTGACAGCGTGCCAGCAGCTGACCCACAGGATTGAGCAGTTGCTGGGCAACAGGAGCCCCGAGTTCTACAAGAAGAGCTTCGACTGTATCCAGGCCTTCAGGGATCAGTCCGTATCGGTAAGCTCTCAATTAAACCTCCGCATCCAATCAGGGATCACTTAAGGATCAGTAGTTTTTGCAGGTCGCTAGGAAAAACACGCTGCGGGAGGATGTTAGGATTCATTTCAGACGATCTGAGCTCAGCTGGAGTCTGAGGCTCCGGTCCAAAGCATAGTGAGCTGCCTACCTAGACAGGATTTTAGTGCTCTCCTGATTTTGGACCAGTTTTTGAGGAGTAATCACATTTGCAAAGGCAAACTCATAATAATTTAATAAGTTTGTGAACAAGTCAAAAGAAATGCTGAGAATATGTATTTTTAATTCTTATTAAAGTGTCATTAGCATAGCAACATGTCAACATTAGACTCTTTTCAAATCAGTTGTTTACACTTTGTGTAAGTAAACTATATATAGAGCGTCCAAATTACTGACATTTGTGACCCTAGACTACAAAACCAGTCTTAAGTGTCAATTTTTTTGAAATTGAGATTTATACATAATCTGAAAGCTGAATAAATAATCTTCCCATTGTTGTATGGTTTGTTAGGATAGGACAATATTTGGCCGAGATACAGCTATTTGAAAATCTGGAATCTGAGGGTGCAAAAAAATCAAATATTGAGAAAATTGCCTTTTAAAGTTGTCCAGATTAAGTCCTTAGCAATGCATATTACTAATAAAAAATGAAGTTGTGATATATTTTACGGTAAGACATTTACAAAAAATCTTCATGGAACATGATCTTTATTTAATATCCTAATGATTTTTGGCTTAAAAGAAAAATTTATAATTTTCACCCATACAATGTATTTATTGCTACAAATAAACCCCAGCGACTTAAGACTGGTTTTGTGCTCCAGGGTCACATATGAGGTTCGGTGATGATGCTCCCTCAGAAGATAGCTACCTATGAAACCAATGAGACGTACATGACTTCCAGCATATACGTGTCGACTGGTAGAGATTGTGGTAGACAAATGTGACCCTTGAGCACAAAACCAGTCTTAAGTAGCACGGGTATATTTGTAGCAATAGCCAACAATACATGTATGGGTCAAAATTATACATTTTTCTTTTAAGCCAAAAATCATTAGGACATTAAGTAAAGATTACAATTTTTCTGTTTAAATTTCAGGTGTAATTTTTTATTATTTCTATGTAGCTTTAATTTATTTATTTTCATTTTATATATTAATATTAATTTTAGTCCTTCAGCTTATTTTAGTTTACATTTAATTTTCATTTAATTTACTAAGTTTTAAGTTTACACATAAATGATAGAAATGTTAATTATATATTAAATATAAACATTAAATTGATTTAAATGTGAATGTATATAATATATATATATATATATATATATATATATATATATACATTATTTATTTATTTAAAAAAATTATATATTTTTTATATTATATTATATTTCTTATATTATATATATTTTTTATATTATATATTTTAGTATTTCAGCTTATTTTAGTTTAACATTTTTAATTTTCATAAAAAAATTAAGTCTTATGTTTACATATAAATTATAGAAACGTAATTTTAATTAATAACAGCAGTGGTTACTATTTGATCATGAAAACTTGTAATATGATCACCTGAGACAGGTGTAAATAAACACTGTTTTTGCAACAGATGTTGCATGTACACGGTGTGATATCAGCATTAGATATTTTAATGCTGATTTTTAATGACTGAGTATGAGCTCAGAGAGTTGATGCATTTGCTTACACACTTCTTACTGCACCTGCCACCTGCACCTTACTGCATCAGAGCGGAAACGCAGAGCTGTTCAACAGCTACTTGCAGTCCCTGAAGAGGAGCGTTCCTGACAGGAATCTTCAGGAGTTCTGGGATCTGCTCGTTCAAGGTAAAGAACAGGACTTCTGCTCATGTTGAGCTGAAGACTTCATGCTTTCAACATGCGCTTTTGTTTTCAGATGCTCTGACGCTGATTAGCAAAGATGAAGTGGACGAAACAAGATGCAAACCAGGTACTTGCAGCCGTCTATAGTCTACAGCTTACAAGTTTTAAGAAGTTCATTTGAAATATTTTTATTTTAATTTAACTAATTAAAAGAATAGTTCACCAAAAACGGAAAATTTGCTGAGAATGTCCTCACCCTCAGGTCATCCAAGATGTATATTTTGAGTTTGAGTTTGTTTCTTCATCAGATTTGGAGAAATGTATCATTGCATCAGTGTCTCAGCAATGGATGCTCTGCAGTGAATGGGTGCCGTCAGAATGAGAGTCCAAACAGCTGATAAAAACATCACAGTTCTGACGGCACCCATTCACTGCAGAGCATCCATTGCTGAGACACTGATGTAATGCTACATTTCTCCAAATCTGTTCCCATGAAGGAACAAACTCATCTACATCTTTGATGGCCACAGAGTCAATACGTTGCCAATCTCTTTTTTTTTTTTGTGTTTGATTTGACATCTGTTTTACATGTCGAGGTAAGTGTGTGTGTTATTGTCGTTTAACCCTGTGTTTGCTGTTTTAGTTCCTGGCGTTTGAGCAGAAAGAGGAAGTGCAGGCGGCTCCAGCGCAGGAGGACACTGGAGATGTGGATGATCTGGTGAGTGTTTCATGCTTGATTGGTTGTTTCAATGACAAGCACATCATTTATTATGTTTGTGAATCCTTTATACTTTAGTACAGATTTCAGACCTTTACTTTTGGCAACATGTTAAGTTGTCGACTGTTTTTTGATTCAGCTGGACATGATGTAAAGCGGTTGTCTTCAACACCTGCGTCCATCCAGCGCATGCAACGCTGCGTTTATTAATGAAACACAAATCTCCCCAAAAAAGTTCAAGTGCTTCTCTAAATCAGATTCTTTTGTACTTGGCATGATTATGTTGCTCCAGTTTGATTACTTGAATGTTGCACAGTCTGTATTTGTTGGATTTTCTAAAGGAAAATAAATGTCCATGTACTTTATACAGAATATCAAATAAAAGTAAAATAAAATAAAAAACTAAATCCTTGATTACAGTTCCATTTAGTCCTGGGGTGAGGGGATCACATTTTGAGCACATTAGAGATAAAATAACCTACTGTACTACTAAATTAATTTACCATCCTCCTGGGTATCCAGGATCCCAGAGTTTTTATTGATTTATTTAGTCTTCTTATTATTTTTATAATTTATTTTAGTATTTACTATTATTTCCAATGGTGATTTTCATTACTATATTGCATTTATATTACATTATATTATATGTTTGTTTATTACACACGTTTTATTTAAAATCTTTTCTTTTTTTGTGCAAAAAAAAAAAAATATATATATATATATATATATTATGTGACGTGCCATCATTAATCAGCTGGGAGGGATCTGTCAGGACGTTTGATACGCTCACGTTCATAATCCACGCTCAGAAACCCTGGTTTTTCATGTCAGCCTGCCGTTGAGGGTTTGATAAATTGTGGCGTGTCTTTGGGGGCTGATGATCTCAGTTTGCTGCGTCTCAATCCTCCCCCGGATTTCTGAAAACGCACACGCTGCAGTTTCACGCCGCTGTCTCCTGGGTCGAGCTCGAGCTGCAGGCTCCCATAAACCTGCTTCACACAACTGTTACGAAGATACGAGACGTGTAGGGTCCAAATAAATGAGACGGAATGATAATACTGATGATTGAGAACAGTGATGAGGCGAATCACCAGGTCACATTTCACAACAAAATCAAAAGAAAAAATATAAAAGTAATATATTTTTATTCATTATATAGGGATAGTTTTTTTAGATTCATTAATTTATTTAAATATTATTATATTTTAATTTTTTTTGTAATTACAATTATTCTAAATGGTAATTTTTATTACTGTAATGCATTTGCATATACATATTTTTATTTAATTTTTTTTAGAACCATTTAGATTTTTAATAATAAGTCATATATTTTACTTTATTATGTTGTGATATTTTCTATAGAATCGTTAAGATTTTTTTATTTATTTTTAATGCAAACCTATGATATTCATTGCTGTCACATCCAGAGTGTGTGTGTGTGTGTGTGTGTTTGTGTTATTCCCATTAATCCTAATAGTGATGTTTCATTAGTGTAATACATTTGCATTACATTTATATATATTTATTATTCACTAATAATTTTAAAACCATTAAGAATTTATATTTAATGCAAAAACTGTTATTTTACCATCATGTCCAGAGTGAATTAATTAATTTATTTTTATTTTGTTAATACAGAAATTTACAAAAAAATTATATTTTAAATGTAAAAAAACACACATTTACATTTATGCATTTAGCAAATGCTTTTATCCTCTTACAATAGAGACCTCTTAAAATAATGACAATGAGTTTTGTATTATGTTAATGAATTTGTGAGGCAAAAGTAATTGACTGATAGGAAAAGCGTGATGGTTGTTAAACAAAAGATCACCGTGTAAAACATCCTCAGCACTGATCACAGCGTAATGAATTGATTTTTTTCACTCACACAGGAAATGGGAAGTTAAAGCTCGGGTAGGCAATTTTTTCCGGAAATATTTTTGTTATACTATTTCAAAATCTCTTTTGGAGGTGTGGTTACTGTAGTAGCTGTGCCAGTGGCTCTTTAGCTGTGAAAAACCAATTCAGATTCCGTTACAGAATTGCAGCCCAAATTTGAAGACTTGCCAAAATACACAGAGACAGACAGACAGCGGGGTAAAACCAGGGTAAGCATACTGGCAGTGTTTATCGATGAAATGTTTGGTTTTTGATCGATATGACGAACTTTCGTCCCAACGGGTAAGCTATACCTCAAGTTAAAATTATTGCTAATGTTGAGAATGTAGCCTACTTTTAGAAGAACTGTGGCAGCGTCTCCAAGATGCTTCAAGAAACCTACCTGCAAAGCTCCCTGAGAAACTACATGCAAGTGCACCTATAAGCTGCCAAATGTTGATTTAATTTAGTGTAATTGTCAGTTGATACAGAAAATCTACATATGACAGCATGCTTATTTTACAGAATTTTACACAAGTGCCTAAAACTTATAACAGTACTGTATAGTTTAGCAGGTAGGTTTGTCGAAGCATCTTGGAGATGTTGCCACAGTTCATCTGGATTGAGTCTGTCTCAGTTTGTTCTGTTTCTTCATGTCATTCCAGACAGACTGGATGATGATCAGATCAGATCTCTGTGTGGAGCACTGGCTGCTGTCAGACAAAAATCTCACTGGATTATTATAATTAATGGCAGAATGAATGTTTGGAGATATAAACTGATATTTCCTCCTGACACACTACAGCAAAAGATAGAAATAACTGACTTAAAACCATTTTTAGCTGCTGAAAATACTAGTGTTGTAATCATTCTGGCCACCGCTGTATAATAATATATAAAATGTAAAAATACATTTTTATTATATGTTGAGATATCTTTATATTATGTATTTTTATTGTTATTGTATAGTTCTTATATAATGTAATATATATATATATATTAGGGCTGCGCGACTAATCAAATTTCTAATTGTGGTTATAGTTACAGATGTCACAAGTATGTAATCATTCAAAGGTGCAATATCAAAACAAAACAAGTCAGCGTACCTGTACATTATTCTGCATGCTTATAAGATGTTTTTTTTCTTTGTACAAGTTATCTTAGTTTAATTTGAGTTTTTGTATAATGTTATAATATCATGCATATTTTTACTTTTTTTTTTAATTTAAAGAAGAAACCAAACCCATGTATATTTGACATGAGGTTTTGATGCCTTAGAAAAGTAATACAATTTTTTATTAAGCTTTTATTTGTATATAAAATATGGCATGCAGTTGCTTCAGTCGATGGTAAAAAGCTATAATAATCACAAGTTCATATTTAAAAAATGGACAATTTATTTTTGTTGTCATCGTGCAGCCCTAATATGTGTGTATTGCAATCAAGACGAGACATTATAAAAGCATGAATAAGCTTCTCTGTGTCCTTAAAACATAAAAAGTGTCTCACCATGGAAATATTTCTTAAGTGATAAAAACCTGCCTGAATAGACTTCCTAACATGATGTTCAAACTGGTGTCAAAATAAACAACCAAATATGCCACTTGTGACATTTGAGTGCGAATTATTTTGTGAGAATGTAAAATAATATGTAATGATGATACAGCAATCCTGCCGATCTGTGATGTTTTCAGACGGTGAACCTGACTGGAATGGTTTCTGTGTGTTACGGGTGTCAGAGCTCAAAGCACTCATGTCTGACGCTCCATTCTGATGTTTCCAGATTGAAAAACTGCAGCAACCTGTAATGACTGTCATTTCAGACTTCAAACAGGATCCGGGCAGCAATCCGACTAGCTTTTCCCTTTCCAGCTCTATAGCGAGAGGGAAGATAAAAGGAGACTCCAGACAAGAGGAATGAATGTCATGCTTTTCTGATCACTGTATTTCAGATCTGTGTGTGTCAGAAGAGCACAATGCTTCTGTTACTCAGGTAAAACCCCATTCATTGTTTTCCAGAGAGACTTTGATTATTAAAAGTAATATATAAAGCTTTCAAGACAGACTTCTTCAGTGATGATATATGCTTCTGTAGAAGCCACAAGTCTACCCATTCACTTTAAGCTTATTACACATACATATACACTTTTTTTTATAAAAATATGTGAAAATAGAAATAGATACAAAAAGTGCAAACCTAAATTAGAAGTAAATGATCATAATGTGCCTCCAATGAAACAAAAGTCTTTCAAAATATATTTTCTGTGTCCATTATACATTGTTAAAGTTTTTATATATATATCTGTATATCTGATATATATATCAGTTTTAGTTATTTTAGTACATCAAGTTAAACTAAATGAAACGAATCAGTTAATGTTTATTTTATTTCAAGAAACAAGTTTTTTTTTAAGTTTTAGTATAATAACTTTGACATTGACCAATGTCTGCTTGTAATTTATTATATATATATATATATATATATATATATAAAGTAAAAACATGAATATTGAACAGCATTGAATCAACATTGAACTGAATTGAGTTGAATAATAACATTGTCTTTGGTAGAGCTGCTTTAGAGTTGAAATATAATTTTTCATAACTGATTAATTTCACAACATGAACACTGTTATTTTCCTGTTTATTACTGTGAAGCTGCTTAAAAACTATTTGTATTGTATAAAACACTATAGAAATTTCATTTGCAACGCATCACGGAATTTGTAAAAAATAGTCTTTTATAATTTTTTCATGCACTTTTTTGCTTTAAATCAGGTTTGTAATGTGATTCATCTGAAGCTGGTTGGTTTGGTTCATGGCTTTGAACTCTTTATTAAAAAATAAATAAAAATCCCTGGAGAAAACGAATGGGAAAGACACTTCTGGAGGAAACGGGTCTGTGCTGACTCTGTTATGCATCACTAGTCTTACAGTCGGGTCTTTCAAACTTCTCCTCAGGTCTGAAATGAAGCAGTTTTTGATACAGTACCTGATGTTTTTACCAGAATACCAGGTCAGCTTTGATGAAATCATTCTACAGTAATAATGATGCAATTTAAACAGAGAATATGTGATGCAATATGAAAATTTAATGTGGATTTCTGTGTTTTTTGTTTGTTTTTTGTTAATAAAACTCTTCCGTGTGGCATGGATTGCTACTTATGCAGATCTCATTCTAGAGAGCATTTGATTGGATGAATATTTGTGTGTTTCAGGCGGAGTTCGTCAGTCCGTATCATCATTGGTTAGTTTTCCAGAAAGAAAAAAAATTCATTTTAAGTGGACCCTGTTCTCTGAGGTCCTCTTACAATGTTAAGTAAGTTTGTAAACGAATCCACGGTAAAATGAAGTGAACAAAGGACCAAGTTCTTACTGACGTGGTCTGGATCTTCATTAAAAATAAAGTTAAATAAAGTTTATCGTTTGGTTTCTGCTTAAACGAGTTTGCTGCTCTTGCATGAATCAAAGCAGGCATGATCTTCTTCTGCAGAGGCGGAGCTTATTACATCATAGAGTATTTCACAAGCTGTCCTTCGTTTTATATGAGGTTTTGTTCATTTGTAATATTTGTAGCTTTTTATTAGTTTTTATTTTATTAATTTATTTGACTTTTATTACTTAAACTAAATAAAAATTCATTTTGAAGAATATTTTTGTTTTCATTTTACAAAGTTTTATTGTTTTTGTCATTTTATGAATATATATATATTTCATAGTTTTTATAAGTATTTTGGATTCATTTTTATTTTCATTTGTATTACGTTTAGCTTTTTTAGTAATTTTATTTCAGTTTTAGTTTTAGTTATTTTAGTATTTCGACTTAAACTAAACGTTTATGTTTTTTGTTTGACTTCATTTCAGTTAATGTTTGTTTTATTTCAAGTAACAAAAATGTTTCTTTTACTGGTTTAAGTTTAGTTCAGTAACCTTGACACTGACCCATGTCTGCTTTTATTTTGAAAGATGCTGGTTATTGGAAAGGAGGTCTGATGAACGCTGCTCGACTGTTATTTTAACTCCTCTGATGGACTGAATTATTCAGCGCTCAGCGTTATCTGACGTCCTACAGGTACTGAGACGGCTCAAACCTTCCTCTAGACTCCATCATATCTGACTTCAGACACTTCTGAGTAATCTTTTAGTAAAAGCTTCATGCTGATGTTTGTCATTTCATATATTCATTTTATTTCTGTAGATATGAAATGGCAACATGACAAAAATATGGATCTCAGCACACCATGTTGAAGTCGATATATTTGATAGAAATATATAATGACAAAACAAGTAAACTGCAGAAGTAAGCAGGGACATAAAATAACAATTCACCCCAAAATGACAACTCTGTCATCATTTACTCATTTGTGCACATTTTCTGTGGACTTTCCTAATACTTTTATGGCTTTTTTGGTCTTTTGTGCTATAAATCACCTTTTTATGAACCTTAAAAATCAGCTTCCACATTCTGTTTTTGTTTTTTTCCCACAGAAAAAGAAAGAAAATAACATGAGGGAGAGTAAATGATGACAAATGTTGAGTGAACTAGTCCTTTAATAATCAAACCCACAATGTCTGACCTTTGAATTCAGATCAGCTGTTTATCTGTGGGTTGAACAGATAATTTTATAGGTATTTGTAATTTGCTTACATTAATTGAAGGGACAGTCCTCCTGGTGTTAAAGTCAACATGAAACACTGTTTGCTACGGTGGTGCATTGCTACCACATACATACTATTCTTTCCAATTTTTATCAATTATGTTGCAATAATGATATTTTATGCCATTAAAACTATATATTTATTCATTATGTTGTTTAAACACCATTTCTCTTGTTAAAATGACATAATGTCTTGTAATAACAAGATGCTGTCATAAACAAATTATATATTTATTCAATTTTATTAAATAAAAAAACATTTTATTTGTTGTTATTTTGTTACTTGATATTATTAAAAAAATATATTGTTTAAATTTCATAACATCTCATTATTACAAAAAAAATGACAACATATTACGAGAAAATGTCATTTTAACGAGAAATGTTGTTAACATATTGGTTTAATAACATCTTATTTTGATCAAATCTGTTACTTTAACAAGAAAAATATCTTAGTGACAAAACATTATTATGAGAAAATGTTTTAATGGCAGCATCTCGATATTACTAGAAAATCTCATTATTACGAGAATGTTTTTTAAAAAGAAAAATGTTGATTTAATGACATGGCAACTTGTTATTACTAGAAAATATATAGTTTTAACAACATAACATCTCATTATTATGAGAAAATATTCAAGAATTAGCTTGTTGGCGGGGCTGAAAAATAATAAACGATGTCAAGGAAACTTTTTCCAGAGGCAGAGCAGGTTATTACATTTTGATGAAACATTAAAGAGACAAACATGTTTTATTTAGAATAAAGTCCACTAATTATTTGTGCACAGTAGACGTATTTGTATTATGAAAATAAATAGAATTAATTGATTTCATGTTGACTTTAAGTGCTCAAGGGGGCAATGATTGCAGGACGTCCATGTCATCTGATTTGAGATGATTGATATCCTCACAAAGGTTGTGAATATGAAAACGTGCATTACCAGCAGGCATGAGAGGAACAGAGAAAAAGCGCTTTTCGACTGATTGAGCTGCTGTCCATCTGTCTGTGTGATGACTGACAGCTGTCACTCATTATTTATGGACAGTGAAAGGGTCATGGGCTCCGTTTGACGTTTCTGTGGCGGCGCCAGTAACGTTACTGTAAACACATTCATCATTTCATTTAAATACCATCAGCCTTTTCAATGGATTGTGCAGTTCTGTTTTCAGATATTTTTATGAAAAAATTTGTTTTGAGTAAATATTGTGTAAAACAAGTGTTTGTTTAAAGGAATAGTTCACCCAAAAACAAAAATAAGGTGTTATTTTAGTATCATATTATAGTTTTTTGAAAATGTTTTTAATTTCTATTCATTTTAATTCAACCTTGAGTAATTTTGTTGTGTTTTTGTCATTTTTAGTAGTTTTTTTTTTTGTCTTTATAGTTTTCATTTATTATTATTTAAGTTTCAGTTATAGTTATTATTGTACTTCTTCAAGCTAAACTAAATTAAAGTGAGAAATGTTCACTTGGCAACTATCTGAAATAACATTTTTTAATATTTATTATATTATATTTTATTTCAGTTAACATTTATTTTATGTTACGAAAATGTTTTAATTTTAGTTTAAATTTTTGTTTTTGTTTCAAGCAAGGTTATTATCCTTATTTAAAACTAAAACAAACTAAAAATATTTAGTTACCTGAAATAAAATAAACATGGAATAAACTGGAATAAAATAAAATTTTAAAATATATTTTATTTCAGTTAGTTGCCAAGGCAACATTTTAAATTTTTATTTAGTTAAACTTTAAGTACTGAAATAGAAATTAAATTAAAACTTATTTATAGATATATTTTTCAAAATAATAAAAATGACAAAACAAAATTGAAAAAATACAGAATTTCTTAAATAACTCAATATATGAATGTTTAGTTTATATTGAAGTACTAAAATAACTACAATTAAAAATTAAATAAAACTACTAAAAAACACAAAAACTAATAAAGTTGACAAAAACACACAACAAAATTCTTAAAACTTTGAACTAAAATTCAAACAGAAAAGAAAGTATAATAGCATATCAATGATACTAAAAATTTTATTTTTACTGTAGAACACAAATTCAGAATAAAAGGCCATTTTTATGATGCTTTTGTGGTGCTTTTGGAGCTTGACCTTGATCACTATCAGTTGTTGTTGTTGTATGCTTTAAGATTCTTCATAAATTCTCCTTTTGTGTTCCTCAGGAAATAAAATGACATCATACATGTTCGGAACATCAAAGAATGACAGAATGTCCATTTTTGGGTGAACTGTCCCTTTAAATTCATCAGCTGTCCAACCTGCTTTTTATATCTCAGAATATGCAATTAAAAACCCACATTGTTTGTTATAAGTCATAAATAATCCAACAGTTCCAAGGCTGTGCTTCTAGTCTCTGTGCTGAAAAGAGTTCGAGGGTCCCATCGTAAGGCCTCCAGTCAGACGGTGGTGACTCTCATAACCACTTCTCTAGGTTTAGTGGTGTTTGTGCTGATGTTGCTGGCTGGGCTGCGTGGCTCGTGCGGCCGTAGATGACTCAGTAAATGCAGGAGATTATAGGGACAGTGCTGGTCCGGTAAAGGCGGCCCGTCAGCGAGAGCGTCAGTCTGGTAGGAGTCTTGCGCTGCAGCTGTGGTGTTTGTGTTTGTCATGACGTCGGTCCCGTCGAGCGCCGGCGTCCCAGCAGCAGCCATGAGTGAAGACGGTGGAGGAGAGACGTCCGCTCCTGACGGATCCCTCTGGTGGAGCAGCGAACGTGCCCTCTCCTCATTATTCTTCAGCTCCTCGCTGTCTCGCTTCTTGTCGTAGTTTAACACTTTCCACTGCTGATTGACGGCCTGCCAGCGGTGGAATATACGGAAAACGGACGGGCCCTCGTGGACGATTAGAGCTGCGGAGAAGAGAGATTCATTCAGGTTACTGTAAGTTTCTGCAACGTTTTGATGATTCCAATACTTCTTGAGTTATATGGAAGCTTGCTTAAATGGTAAAGTGTCTTTTTAAATCTTATCTTATATCTTGCAATTCTGAGTTAATATCTCACAATTCTATTTTATATCTCATAATTCTAGTTTATATCGCAATTCTGAATTATTTTGCAATTCTGAGCTTTATCTCACAATTCTAAGTATATATCTCACAATTCTGAGCTTATATCTCACAATTCTATTTTATATCTCATAATTCTAGTTTATATCGCAATTTTGAATTATTTTGCAATTCTGAGCTTTATCTCACAATTCTGAGTATATATCTCACAATTCTGGTTTATATCTTGCAATTCTGAGCTTTATCTCACAATTCTGAGTTTATATCGCACAATTCTAGTTTATATCTCGAAATTCTGAGTTATTTTGCAATTCTGAGTTAATATGTCGCAATTCTAGTTTATATCTCGAAATTCTGAGTTATTTTGCAATTCTGAGTTTATATGTCGCGATTCTAGTTTATATCTCGAAATTCTGAGTTATTTTGCAATTCTGAGTTTATATGTCGCAATTCTAGTTTATATCTCGAAATTCTGAGTTATTTTGCAATTCTGAGTTTATATGTCGCAATTCTAGTTTATATCTCGAAATTCTGAGTTATTTTGCAATTCTGAGTTTATATGTCGCAATTCTAGTTTATATCTCGAAATTCTGAGTTATTTTGCAATTCTGAGTTTATATGTCGCAATTCTAGTTTATATCTCGAAATTCTGAGTTATTTCTCAATTCTGAGTTAATATGTCGCGATTCTAGTTTATATCTCGAAATTCTGAGTTATTTTGCAATTCTGAGTTTATATGTCGCGATTCTAGTTTATATCTCGAAATTCTGAGTTATTTTGCAATTCTGAGTTTATATGTCGCAATTCTAGTTTATATCTCGAAATTCTGAGTTATTTTGCAATTCTGAGTTTATATGTCGCAATTCTAGTTTATATCTCGAAATTCTGAGTTATTTTGCAATTCTGAGTTTATATGTCGCAATTCTAGTTTATATCTCGAAATTCTGAGTTATTTTGCAATTCTGAGTTTATATGTCGCAATTCTAGTTTATATCTCGAAATTCTGAGTTATTTCTCAATTCTGAGTTAATATGTCGCAATTCTAGTTTATATCTCGAAATTCTGAGTTATTTTGCAATTCTGAGTTTATATCTCGAAATTCTGAGTTATTTTGCAATTCTGAGTTTATATGTCGCGATTCTAGTTTATATCTCGAAATTCTGAGTTATTTCTCAATTCTGAGTTTATATGTCGCGATTCTAGTTTATATCTCGAAATTCTGAGTTATTTCTCAATTCTGAGTTAATATGTCGCAATTCTAGTTTATATCTCGAAATTCTGAGTTATTTTGCAATTCTGAGTTTATATGTCGCCATTCTAGTTTATATCTCGAAATTCTGAGTTATTTTGCAATTCTGAGTTTATATGTCGCAATTCTAGTTTATATCTCGAAATTCTGAGTTATTTCTCAATTCTGAGTTAATATGTCGCAATTCTAGTTTATATCTCGAAATTCTGAGTTATTTCTCAATTCTGAGTTAATATGTCGCGATTCTAGTTTATATCTCGAAATTCTGAGTTATTTTGCAATTCTGAGTTTATATGTCGCGATTCTAGTTTATATCTCGAAATTCTGAGTTTGTCACAATTCTGAGCTTTATCTCACAATTCTGAGTTTATATGTCGCGATTCTAGTTTATATCTCGAAATTCTGAGTTTGTCACAATTCTGAGCTTTATCTCACAATTCTGAGTTTATATCTCACAATTCTAGTTTTATCACAATTCTGAGTTATTTTGCAATTCTGAGTTATTTTGCAATTCTGAGTTTATATGTTGCAATTCAGACTGAGTTATTTCGCAATTCTGAGTTTATATCTCGCAATTCTTTATTTCTTTATACTATTAGTTTATATTTCACAATTTTCACTTTCTTCTCAGAACTGCAAGAAAAAAATTGAAAGATAAAAAGTCATAAATGTTTTTTTGTTTGTCTTATACTTCGTGGTGAAATCTAAATGCAAAAACCTTTACTAACATTATAATTGAACCTCAGGAAGATGATATTAAAAAAATTCAATGAAGTGACTACTTTAAGACTATAGACAACTGAAAATGCACATTATTGCAGTGGTGTAAAATCAAAACCACATACTATAACTATATACTAGTTCTGTTAGTGACGAATAAGGCCAAAGATCTGTTTCTAAAATGTCTGTATCTACTAAGTCTACAGTAATTTTGCAACAGTCCATTGCATTCTTTTCGTTTTTGCTCAGTGAAAGCTGAATGATTCTTGAAGGTTGTGTTTGGAATTAAATATTAGCATATTTCAAGGTGTATATAACGGTATGCAATATGCACAATTAAATTTCAAGTGGCAGTTTGCTACATTGTTGTTACATGACCACAAACACATATTTATATCAAGAAAGAGGTGTTAAAATAACAGCTAATGTAGCATGTGATGTGAGTACTGTTTGCATACTGTGCTCAGTATAACGTTAGTAAGAGTATGATGGCAGAATGAACCCAGCGCATGTATTATTTCATACTAATGACTCATAAATCTCTGGATCCAGGCGTATGAGTGTTGAGCTCTGGGTATCTCATCCGTGGTTCTGTTTGAAGAAACACTAATCCAAGCTCCTGGAGTTTTTCTCTGATTTATGCCTGTTTCCATCTAAGTTTAGACTGGAGGTAATATTAATGGAGGTAGACGGCTGTGTCTGTTCTGGTTCCTCATTACTTGAAGCTCTTTCTCTCTGTGTGTTTGTCCAGTGCTCTGAGATGTTTGTGTCCTCATATGTCCTGTGCAGAAGGTTGATGACTCCTCCTGACCTCTTTACTAACTTTATTTTGACTGTTTTGGCTTGTAAACGGTGCTTGATCTGTGCAGATTTTTCTCCTGATTCAGACCAGAACACTTTTTCACCAGAGGAACGTTATTATGGACTCACATTCAAGCTAGATGGTTTAACGGTTTAAAGTAAAAAAAAATTGTTTCTTACAAACACAGTTTTGGCTTCACAAGATGTTAATTGCTGGACTGGAGTATTTTCTTGTAAAATATTCCAGTAATCTTTCAGAATTTGTTTCCCTTCCTTAGGGAACTACTGCTTTAGATCCAGTATTCAGCTATAATGACTGAGACTGAATGTGACACAAACAATCTCTCCTTCTGTGTCACATGTTTTAATAGCCGTTTGCACAAAGACACACAAACCGAATCATTTATTAAAAGATTCTTTAGATTTTTCTGTTTACGCTCATATATATGTGTTTGTGTGACTAAATGAGTTAGTATTTCATCAAATCTGTGAGGAGAGTTATTTCTAATTTTCGGTGATGCTTTATAGTCATTCATGTGAGTCCGTGTTATGTTAGTATCATTGATATAATATTACAGTTTTTGTTAATATTTTGAATTAAATTTTTATATATTTTCTTTAACAATTTTTTTAATTTTGGTGTTTTTATCATATTTATGAAATAATGTCTATATAGGTTTTTTTTTTATTATTATTAATCTTAGTTTAGTTTCAGTTATTTTAGTACTTTTGTTATTTAGTTTTATTTGGTTTTAAGTACCAAAATTATATTTTATGGTTTTAGTGAATAATAATAAACCTGATGTGAGTCCGTCATTGAAATGGAAGTAGTTAACATTAACTAGTTGGTATTACATATTCATGCATAATATGATTTTTTTCATATTATGCATATTTTCCCCTTAGATTTGAATCCTGCTGCGTTGGACTCATGGTCACTGCATTGTGAAGCACAGAAGATCATTTGAGGTATGTTGGGTTTTTGTGATTAAATGCAATTCATTACAGACACAGTATGTCAAGGATTTCTGCTTTTAAACACACATACTTTCTGTGGATTTCTCTGAAGAACTTTTCTGTGAACTTAAATGTATTCATTGTATTAAGAAAACATACTGTAACTTTCAGAATGTAAACTTTCTTTCCCAGTAAAACAAGCAGTAAAGAAAATGACATAAAAGACTCATTCTGACTGAACATACAATGAACCTAACTTAACCTCTGACCCCAAACAAACTGTACATACCGATACAGACGACATCCATGAAGCCGTACATCCCGTAACAGATCTGGAAGAGCAAGTCTTGCCGTTGCCACTTGGCCGAAGGGCTGAGAGACGACCACACCAGCCACGAGATACTGGCGATGAGGAAGAGCGAACCCAAGATCGCCGCCGCTATCTGGACCTTCTCTATGACGGTGAGCGAAATCGCTTGCCACTTCATTAAAACACAAAAGAGACAGAGAGAGCAGGTTTTTTCAGGGCACTTCAGTTAAAAAATATATAGTACGACCACTATTACATGCACTATTGATTTTGTTTAGTGCACTACCATTCAAAAGTTTGTGTTCAGTCAATTATTTAATACCTTTTTTCAGCTACGATGCATTAAATTGATCAAAAGTGACAGTAAAGACATTTATAATGTAACAAAATATTTCTATTTCAAATAAATGCTGTTCTTTTAATGTTTCTACTCATCAAGGAATCCTGAAATGAAATATATTACCATTTTCGGCAAAAATATTACACAGCACAGCTGTTTTCAACATTGATAATAATCAGAAATGTTTGTTGAGCAGTAAATCAGTATATTAGAATGATTTCTGAAGATCATGTGACACTGAAGACTGCAGTAATGATGCTGAAAATTCAGCTTTGATCACAGAAATAAATTAGATTTTTAAAATACATTCAAATATAAAATAACTTTTCCGAATTGTAATAATATTTCACATTATTACTGTTTTTATTGTAGTTTTGATCAAATAAATGTAGGCCTGGTGACTTTTGAATGGTAGTATGTGCTTAGCACACATTAAAGGGATCTTCCTCAAAAGTAAAAGAATTATTAATAGAATATTTAAATTCCTAATGTTGCATCTCGGCTTGGTTTGAGGAGTTGTACCTGCAGCGGGTTCTTGGTGCTGATGGCGATCACCTGATACTTGTAGTAGCAGAGTTCACAGGTCCACGAGCCTCTCTCACTGATCCACTTGATGAGACACGGCTGATGAGTGCTTCGAACGGAGCCGCTGCAGCGACACGGGCTCAGCAGCTCACCCTGAAACACACACAAGTTGGAGCTCATATTTGAGGAGGGAAAATCACCTCATATTTCTTCAGAGGCATATTTAAGCAAAAATATGCAATTTGGTGCAGATGCTGATATTTATATGACCAAAAAGTGATGAAATTCTTATGTTTGTAATGTAAATCAATAAGATCTTTATAACAGACTACTCAAAATGCATATAAACATCAGTTGTCACTCTATATCTCCAATAACATGTCTTAGAAATTCATGCATCAAATATGACAAAGTAGACTTTATAGGGTTAATTGTGGTGTTACTTATTTCTTTTGTTTGCTGTAAACGTATTTTTAAAAAGCTTTTGTTCTCTACACTTTTTCCAAAAACAAGCACTTATTCAATGTTTTATCTTGGTTTTTAGAAGACAGTTTGGGCATAATGAAAAATGAAGTGTGTGAATTGACAATTTCAGAAAAAATAATTTATCTTCCTCATGGACACTGTATGAATATTAAATAGAAAAAAAGAACTAAAGTCCAACATTCATTCAGAGTGGCGTTTTAATTGCACTATATACGGTAAACTGCTGCTTACTGGATCATCAGAAGCTCTGAGAATCACAGTAAACTAACTTTTCTTTTTCTTTTAAGAAATCCATTTCTATTCAAAGGATCCTGAAAGATATGAAGAAGCACAACTAAAATGATGATAATAATAAAAAATAAGAAACCAAATCTTGAAGCACAAAATTAGCATATAAGTATAATATAATTTTTTGAAATATTTTAATGTACTTTTCATTTTTTTTTATGAAATCGCTGTATTTATTTATTTTATTTCTCGTCTGCATTTGAGATTGTTGTGTTGGGATGGGATTTAATGCTTGGAAAAGTGCTTTTGTCACTGAACAATTTCTATGCACCGCTTGTTTATTTGATTTATTTTTTATAAAAATAAATAAATAATTCACTACGATAATACTATTCAGTCTCATTATAAATGGACTGTTCTGCTCAATATTAATGTATGTCTGTATGTATGCTTATTGGAGTATTCTGGCATAAGTTAAGCAACACTATCCCGGCAAACCAATTTAGGCTGGTTGAATCTGGTTTTTGTCAGTAGGCAGCTCTCTGTGTTTTGGACCAGAGCCTCTAGTGTGTGTAGTGTAGTATATTTGCTCCTGGACTGTGCTGTTGTGAGTGTTGTGTGTGTAATATTCTGCTGTGCTGCGTGTAGATGACAGCGTTAATGGAAAGCGGATGGATGTAGACGTGTCTGTGAGGTGTAACTGAGGAGCAGACACAGGAACAGGTGCGGCGCAGTGTGAGCGCTCACCTTCGAGCACAGAGTGCGAGTTAAACGTTTCAAAACCGTTTCTCATGTCCAAACCCGAAAACACAGATCAGATCAGCTGAGGTTAAACTGATGCATTAATGCTCTGGGTGTTATTGCTCAGAGTTTGCTCATTCAAAGCTCAGGATACATAATGGAGTCTCTCAGTTATGTTTCATTTATCAACTTAAAAGACACTGCAGGTGAACAGGATAAAAAAAAACTAATAGTTATCGCCTTATTTACCCAGTTGATTGATTACACTGATAATTGCCAACATTTTTTGTATTACAAGTTTTCTAAAATGTTAGGTTTAAATATGCAAATGAGGCATTATTTAATTAAATATGCACTAATTTGCATTCATTTCTAGAACAAAAATTGGAACACCTGATGAAGTCAGTTTCAAAATTTGGGGGGGGGGGGGTAATTTTGTTTCATTTTGGGTATCTCATTTTTGTCACTCCATAATTCAGAAAATACTTAGAACAGACAGAAAACAATATATTTTCCACAATTTTGGGGGGGAATAAAATGTATATAATCAAACAAATTATATATGAACAAATCCCTCTGAAACCTTCAGGATATAGACAGGAATAAAAAATGTGTGTGTAAGTGCTACTGAAGTGGAGATTTATGGCTCAGTGTAGGAGAAAAAACTCATTTTGACAAAAGGGCCTTTAAAAATATGTATTGTAATTGAAATCTATTGACACAGATAAATAAAGTGCTATAAAAGAAACACTTAACAGTGTCTTCTGGATGTTTTCTTTCCACTAGTCTGAAAAAACAGCCCAAAATCTCAAGCTTGACAGGTGCATGTACAAACAGTGTTTTTGCCTGCAGTGTCTCCCTGTAATTAGGAGATATGCAAATCGACACAAATTGACAAATATTTGTATTGACTCTTCAGAGAAGCATCTGAGACAAAGTTGATACTTGAATAAAACATGTCTGGACACTCCATTTTGTCTCCTGAGCAATGAATGAGCAACCTCTGAGCATACAATGAACTTTAAAACTGATGACAATAGCATGGCCTTAGAAGATTTGATGAGAAATATTTGTGCTCATATTGAGATTTCTGATTTTTGATTGCAGACTTTGGTATTATGGTAAATCTGAGCACCGTTTGAGACTATATTGAGATTACTGGGGTCTTTTTCCTCAGGAGAAACATCTGATAAGCAGGAGACTCAATTTGGTCTCCAATAATCTCTTTGCTGTCGAAGAGAAACAAATGAGATCTCATTCTTTCCTCTGTCTCCTAGAGGAAAATGTTATTGCTCATTGGTTGATCTTTTAGAGCTCAAGAGACTTAATGGAGTCCTCAGACAAGTTTCAGTAAAGTATTAACTTCATCTCTGAAATTTATAGACAAATGAGCCAGTAGCTCTCACCGAATGAGGATAGCAACATTTGATGAGAAATGTTTGAGTTCATATTGAGACAGCTGACATCTGTTTCTTTAAAGTATTAACTTTATTACCCATAAAGTTGGGAAAAATAGCATATAATGGATAGCAGCTCAGATTATTTGATCTTTGGATACATTTATGAGAAATATTTGAGTTTAAATTGAGATCTCTGACTTTTTAAAGCAGACTTTGGTGTCTTGCCAAATCTGAACACAGTTTGAGACATTGTCTCAAGATCTCTGGAGGAATAGCATGAGATTTCTGGTTTTTCCTCAGGAGAAACATCTGAGAAGACCTAAAATTCTCCATTAATCTCATTGCTGTCTGGGACAAACAATCAAAATAGTCAAGAAATCTCATCCGTGCTTCTTGAGTGGAGCTCTCAGTAAAAGCCGCCTCGAGCTCAACTTAACGTGAGTATTACATAAACACGACCCCGTTGCTCCTTCAGCCAAGAAGAGCGCTACCTCCGTCACAGCGTCGAGAGGAAATAGAAAGGGAGTGTTGGTACAGACACAGGCCTGTCTGCAGATGGACTTAGTGGGAGCGAGTTGGCCGGACAGTATGAGGAGAGCAGGAACAGCCAATGGGAGGAGGACGGCACAGGAGGAGACGGGGAGCACGTCCAAACCTGCAGCCTAATCCACCTCCGTCTTCTCAGGGCACAAATCAGACGGCCATTACAACTGTGACAATCTGTTTCACTTTCTCCACCGAGAGCCACACTGCAGATAAAGAGTTTAATGCTGTTCATTTCGTAGTAGTGACAACCAAACGTTCAGTAAATGCATGTAATGTGAACCGAAGCGATCTGAATTCATTGTTAATGAAGTGGCGTCACTCTCTTTTGGACAGTGTCAGCTATTCTGTCCCTCATGTTGTACTCCAGCAAATTGAAAGAAAACAAGTTGAAAAAAAGATTGAATCCAAGATTTGGTGATAACAGCATAATGAGAGAAAGTGTGATGTATATCCAACTTTATAGAGCAACGCAATACAATAGTTTACATTTTTTCAAAATATAAACAATCATGCAGCCAACATTTGCTTTGAAAAGGTCTTTGCCCCTTCCTGTTTTTTTTTTTTGTTTGTTTTTTTAATTTTTTTTGCATATTTGTCATATTTAAAAGATTCAGATCTTCAAACACATTTTAATATTACACAAAGATAATGCAAGTAAATACAAAATGCAGTTTTTAAATTATATTTTATTTTATTAAGGGAAAAAAGCTGCCCAAATCTACCTGGGCTACGTGAAAAATTAATTTCCCCCTTCTGTTAAATCATGAAAGAGCTGTGATTAACCACATTATTTTAGAAAGCTGAGTTAAATTTCACTAGCCAAACCCAAGCCTGATTATTGCCAGACCTGTTGAATCAAGAGATCACTTAAATAGAAGCTGTCTGACAAAGTGAAGCATGCTTAAAGAGCAACACATCATGCCGCAATCTAAAGAAATTTAAGAACAGATGAGAAACAAAATAGTTGACATGTATCAGTCTGGAAAGGGTTATAAAGCCATTTCTAAGGCTTTGGGACTCCAGCGAACCACGGTCAGAGCCATTATCCTCAAATGGAGAAAACTTGGAACAGTGGTGAACCTTCCCAGGAGTGGCAAGCCTACCATAAGGCTCGTCTCACATTTGCCAAAATATATCTTGATTATCTCCAAGACGTTTGGGCAAATATTCTGTGGGCTGATGAGACAAAAGTTTAACTTTTTGTGTCCCGTTACATCTGGCGTAAAACCAACACAGCATTTCATAAATAGAACATCATACCAACAGTCAAACATGGTGGTGGTAGTGTGATGGTCTGGGGCTGCTTTGCATTGGGATATGCAGCAGGACAATGATCCCAAACACACCAGCAAGTCCACCTCTGAATGGCTGAAGAAAAACAAAATTAAGGTTTTGGAGTGGCCAAGTCAAAGTCTGGACTTACAGGTACATCTCAAAAAATTTGAATATCATGAATATTTTTTTTGGAACTTATTTCAAAAAGTGAAACTTTCATATATTTTAGATTCATTACATGTAAAGTAAAACATTTCAAAAGTTTTTTGTTTTAATTTTGATGATTAGAGCTTACAGCTCATGAAAATCAAAAATCAGTATCTCAAAATATTAGAATATTTACGTTTGAGTTTCAATTAATGACCATCTCTACAATATTAATTCCGGGTATCTCTTGTTCTTTGAAACCACAATAATGGAGAAGACTGCTGACTTGGCAACGATCCAGAAGTCGAACATTGACGCCCTCCACAAAGAGGGTAAGTCACAGAGGGTCATTACTGAAAGCTGTGGCTGTTTACAGAGTGCTGTATCAAAGCATATTAAATGCAAAGTTGACTGGAAGGAAGAATTTTGGTAGGAAAAGGTACACAAGCAACAGACCGCAAGCTTGAGAATACTGTCAAGCAAAGCTGATTCAAACACTTGGGAGAGCTTCACAAGGAGTGGACTGAAGCTGGAGTCAGTGGATCAAGAGTCTCCACGCTCAGACGTCTTCAGGAAAAGGGCTACCAAGCCACTTCTGAACCAGAGACAACATCAGAAGCATCTTACCTGGGCTGTGGAGAAAAAGAACTGGACTGTTGCTCAGTGGTCCAAAGTCTTCTTTTCAGATGAAAGTAAATTTTGCATTTCATTTGGAAATCAAGGTCCCAGAGTCAGGAGGAAGAGTGGAGAGGCACAGAATCCATGTTGCTTGAAGTCCAGTCTGAAGTTTCCACAGTCAGAGATGATTTGGGCTGCCATGTCATCTGCTGGTGTTGGTCCACTGTGTTTTATCAAGTCCACAGTCAACGCAGCCGTACCAGGAGATTTTAAGCACTTTATGCTTCCTTCTGCTGACAAGCTTTATGGAGATGCTGATTTCATTTTCCAGCAGGACTTGGCACCTGCCCACACTGCCAAAGGTACCAAAAGCTGGTTCAATGGCCGTGGTGTTACTGCGCTTGATTGGCCAGCAAACTCGCCTGACCTGAACCCTGTAGAGAATCTATAGGGTATTGTCAAGAGGAAGATGAGAGACACCAGACCCAACAATGCAGATGACCTGAAGGCCGCTATCAAAGCAACCTGGGCTTCCATTACACCTGAGCAGTGCCACAGGCTGATTGCCTCCATGCCACGCCGCATTGATGCAGTAATTCATGCAAAAGGAGGCCCTAACAAGTATTGAGTTCATAGAAATGAACATACCTTTCAGAAGCCTGACATTTCTGTTTAAAATATCCTTTTTTTTTATTGATCTTATGTAATATTCTAATTTTCTGAGACACTGAATTTTGGGTTTTCATTATCTGTAAGCCATAATCATCAAAATTTCAAGAAATAAAGGCTTGAAATATTTCACTCTTTGTGTAAAGAATCTATATAATATATGGGTTTCACTTTCTGAAATGAGTGACAAAAAAAAAAAAATTCATGATATTCTAATTTTTTGAGATGTAAATCCGATTGAGATGCTGTGGCATGACTTAAACAGTCCATTCATGCTCGAAAACCCTCCAATGAGGCTGAATTAAAACAATTCTGCAAAGAAGAGTGGGCCAAAATTCCTCCACAGCGATGTGAAAGACTCATTGCCAGTTATCGCAAACACTTGATTGCAGTTGTTTCTGCAAAGGGTGGCACAACCAGTTGTTAGATTTAGGGGGCAATTACTTTTTAACGTAGTGCCAGGCAGGTTTGGACAGCTTTTTTACCTTAATTAATGAAATCATTATTTCAAAACTGCATTTTGTATTTACTCGGGTTATCTTTGTTAAAATAGTTTGATGATCTGAATCATTCAAGTTTGACAAATATGCAAAAAAATGGGGAAAAAAACCCAGGAAGGGGGCAAAAGCACTGTGTATATACAGTGTGCGTGTGTGTGTGTGTGTGTGTGTGTGTGTGTATATATATATATATAATTAGTAATGTAGTAATTAGTTTAATTAGTAATATTTATTTCATTAAAGAATGGTTGAACTTATTTGAGTTGTTGTAGAGCAGAGCATTCAAAAATGGTTCCTTATAATGTGTAATGTAATGTATAATGTGCATATATGTACAACTTTAACAAGTTCAACCCATCTTTAATGAAATAAATATTACTAATTAAAGTTGGATATATATTACATTCATATAGTACTCATAGTTGAATGTATACAATGTTATATATTGTATAGTATACTAGGTAACACTTTACAATAAGGTGACATTTGTTAACATTAGTTAATGTATTAAGTAACATGAACAAACAATTAACAATACATTTATTACACTATTTATTAATATTTGTTAATGTTAGATAATAAAAATAGAATTGTTCATGTTAGTTCATAGGGCATTAACTAATGTTAAAAAAACAAAACTCGTGATTTTAATAATGCATTAGTAAATACTGAAATGAACATTAAGATTAATAAATGTTGTAGAAGTATTGTTCATTCTTAGTTCATGTTTACTAATGTGAACTAATGAACCTTATTGTAAAGTGATACTGTACACTAGATGGCTTTACATGAGTGTACTGTATGTGATTACTATATGAATGTACTATATATATCCAACTTCAGAGTAGTAATATTTCTTTCATTAAAGAAGGATTGAACTTACAAGAGAGCTGCAGAAGAGCATTAAAAATGGTCATTTTTAATGTTTCATTTGAGTTATGCAGCTTTAGACTTGATATAAATCTACAAAATGTATTTAAACACATTCAGATGTGTTAAACAGATCCGAGAGCAGCTGAAAGCGTGATCAAATAAGAAAAAAAATGGCACTTCATATCAGAAAGGTTGGCGGCTCTAATGCATTCCTGTGAGAAACAGCCATTTAGCTTGAAAAAGCATGTCATGGTTAGTGTGCGGCACGGGTCTGCAGAACCCAAAGTACCTTAGTCAGATTGTAACTCCCCTCTAAAACTGTGTCAGGCGTGTGCCGCTCTGAATTATGAATAAGTATGACTCAGAAATAAATAAACATCTGAGACGGTGCCGGGTGGAGGGAGACTCGAGGGGGATTCTCAGCTAGACTTCAAAGAAAGAGAGAAACCGTGTCACTGATTGACACTCTTTAAATTAAATTATCTGGCAAGATTAAAAACAGCCACTCCTGTCAGAAATGTGACGCGCTTTAGCTTGTTTGATAAAAGCTGCATTTTTATGTCTATTTAGAGGCAGGTTGAAAGTTGCATTTGAACTGCTCTAGACTTTCCAAAGTCTGGTGTCCCATTACGTTTCATGAAGCAAAAATTATAAGTTATTTTATAATTTACATTTTTTTAAGAGAACTATTAGATGTTTAATTATCTATAATCAACTAAAATGAAATTAGCCTGTGATTACTACTAATACTTTTACTTATGTATTTATAAAATTGTGTGTATATAAATATTAAAAAATAGTATATACATTGTAGATACATATTTTTTTTAATGGTTTTTATTATATGTATTTAATTTATATATTGAATTATATATTGTAAATATACGTATATATAAATTTTTACACTATATATATATATATATAGTATATAAAATAAACAATATTTACTGTAGTTTGACCTCTTGTGGCTGATGATGAACATTTGAAGGTTAAGCTGGTTTTTGCACTGATCATTAGTACTCTGTTCACAGAAAGTGCCGAGTGCAGTAATCCATATGGAGATATCCATATCAGACCTACTTTCCCGATTGATGGTAAGTAGGTCATTTTACTAAATGTGTCAGACTGAGTCCTTATTAGGTTCCATGTGAATTAAAACATCAGGATTAGACCAGATTTCGTGTCCTGAGTTGATGCAAGCTATAGAAACAACTTTTCCACATGCAAACACCAAATTGTAAAAATATCTAGTTTGCCATACCTTGTCTAGATTAAATGCTGGTTTTCGTGAAATAAAAGGAAAACTCTACATAACAGCAACAAAGAAACCTGAACTATGTGCGTCCTTCACATTTATACTTATTACAGGCCCTTTGAAAGCCCGGCACTCAGGTTTACAAACCACTTCCACTTTTCAGCAACATTCCCGCTGCTCTAAAGAGGCAAAATGAATTGAATCTGTCGTAAATAACAAAATATATGCCAGGAAAGGGGCTGCCTTTGACTCTTAATGATGCACGAATGTACCGAACAACAAAAGGTGGCACATAAGCGCAGCCGTAAGCTGTTCTGAAATAGCATTTTCCATCATTGGCTTGCTGGAGGGACATTGAGTATTTGGGCCTCCATTCAGTGTGATGTGAATGTAACGTGGCAGAGAAGTGGAGTGTAGACCTGTGTTATTGTGAATGCACAGAGCCGTGCCTCCACAGGATTACGGCATGCAAAATAATGCGTCCTTATCCGGTGCAGCCATAAAGGCATCCAGAAGAACTGTGCTGGCCGTTTGTCTTCATGCTGCTTCTGAAGCTCTTTATTTCATCAATCAACCGTATGCGTGGACTAAAATTACAAAAATGGGATTTTGGTCCTTGTATTTTTTGTTGTAGTGCCTTAAAGGAATAGCTCACCCAAAATTGAAAATTGGCTTAAAATGTCCTCACTCTCAGGCCATCCAAGATGTAGATGAGAAATGTGGATTGCTCACCAGTGGATGCTCTGCAGTGAATGGGTGCCGTCAGAATGAGAGTCCAAACAGCTGATAAAAACATCACAATAATCCACACCACTCCAGTCCATCAATTAACATCTTGTGAAAAGCTGCATGTTTGTAAGAAACAAATCCATCATTAAGGCTATAATAATGCTTCCTCCAGTAATAAAGTCCATCTCCTGTTGTCTCTCACATCAACATCCACCCACATATTTGATTAGAGCTTTTGGACTGTTTTTGGCTTGTTAACAGTGTGCAGATTTCTCTCCTGATTCAGACCAGACAACCTTTTCACTGGAGAAAGCGTTATGGATAATGGACTCATAATTTAGTCGGAAACACTGGTTTGAAGTCAAAAATGTTTTAATGATGGATTTGTTTCTTTTGTCTTCTGAAGACATTAACTGATGGACTGGAGTGGTGTGGATTATTGTGATGTTTGTATCAGCTGTTTGGACTCTCGTTCTGACGGCACCCATTCACTGCAGAGCATCCATTGATGATGCAATGCTACATTTCTCCAAATCTGTTCCCATGAAGAACAAACTCATCTACATCTTGGATGGCCAGGGATTAGTAGACTTTCAGCATTTTCATTTTTGGACTGTGACTGTATCTATCTAACTGTTTCTACAATTTGTCATGAACACTTGTTGTTGTTGTAAATGAAGGAAGAACACTCAACATGTTTCTCTGCTTCTCAAACACAGCTAAACTCTTCCCTGGCTTCCTCATAAATCTCTTCGTCTGCTAAAATGGCAGTACAGATGCTCAAGCTGAGGCTCTCTGGGGTACGAGCGTGCGTGAGGCACGTAATACTACAGGGATCTCAACAGCAGACTGATTCTCTCTCATCTGAATCTGTGTCTCTGCAGGTCTACAAAGCTGAGGTGAAACAGCAGAGAAGCTTCACTACTTGATCACTTCACTAGATGAAAGCAATTTTCTGGGTTCAACACAAGTCATATTTAAAAAAAAAAAAAGAAGCAAAACTCACCGTTACAGTAATGCACAAAGCCAGTTTTCCAGAGGGTTTCAAAAAGCAGAAATGTAAAGCTTGTGTTTTGTACATTAATTATTTAGTAAAAACTTGTATTTATTTTGACACTTAAAGTGTCTGCATTGTTCTTTCCAAAGTGAGGCTACTTTCTAGATGCATGAACGTCTGATGAGGTGCTGGAAGATGCTGAAACTACATTAAAAAAAAGAGCAGCAGCTGGTTGCACACTTCTGAGGGATCATATGCCAACCAAAAAACTACAAAATAAGAAAGCTAATGGATCGCACTTTCCAGGTATTATAGACCTCACTGGTTTGCTGAATGTAAGCAGTCTCTATCCTCATGCATATTGTAAACATTACTGGCTTTACACTTCAAAAATGCTTTTTTCTTCAGTATTTTTGTCTTGTTTTCAAGCACAAACATCTGATACTTTTACCTAAAAGCAAAATGACTTAAGATTTTACATTTTGTTTTCTGAAAAAAAGTATCAAAAGGTTTTTAGAGTCCAAACAACTGAACAAAAAACATCACAATAATCCACAGCACTCCAGTCCAGCAATTAATGTCTTAAGAGGTGAAAACCTGTGTATTTGTAAGAAACAAATCCATCATGAAGACGATTTAAATGTAAATCGTTTCTTCTGGCTAAAATACATAATCTGTATTAACGCTTCCTCCAGTGAAAAAGTCATCTCCTGTTGGCTCTCACATTAAAATCCACCAACATGTTTGTTTTTTGATCTGTACAGATTTTGCTTAATGATTTATTTGCATCTTATAAACATGCAGCTTCTGGCTTCTCAAGACGTTAACTGATGGACTGGAGTGGTGTGGATTATTGTGATGTTTTTATCAGCTGTTTGGACTCTCATTCTGACGGCACCCAGAGGATCCTTTGCTGATGCAATGCTACATTTCTCCAAATCTGATGAAGAAACAAATTCATCCACATCTTGGATGCCTTGACATGTACATTTTCAGTAAATTTTCATTTTGGTTGAACGATTCCTTTAAATTTGGTACATTTTTCAAAAGACAAGACTTCAAGTAAATCTATCTACATTTAAGAATCTCTTTTGTCCTTTTCCAGTACAAAACAGTGTATTAGCGTTTTGTTATCGTGACATTGAGGTTTGAGGTAAAGGTTTACACAGACAAGGTACTAATAACTACACTATTTCAAATTGAACATCTACAGTATGATGTTTAAATCTTTTGAAGCAAACTGTAAATGCTTTAGAGCTGAACTTGCATTGAACCAGAAGTCATTTCTTGTGCTTTCCAGATCTAGTCGAGATGCATTTGTGAAGACAGAGATGTCTAGTTAATGCAATGTGACCTGATACTTCAAGAACAATAATTACATTTTGAAACAAAACACCAGTCAAAGACGTCTGAGAGATGCAGCAGAACATTACCGAGTGCTATTACTCAGTGTTACACATTTAAACAGGATGTTTTCACAGCGCCATTGAACTACAGCCTGCTGAATCAGCAGAAAACAGGCATGAATCAATCAGACAGCAACAAAAGACAGAAAATCAAAGCTCTGCCCTTCATCTAGACACGTCTTTCCATCATGTAGTATCTGTAAGACATCAGTTCTGCTTCATCTCGGCGCACAAAAAGCACAAGAGAGAAGATCTGATCACTGTCTAACTGGAACAATCATCTGAAATCAGCCCCTCGGGTTCTCCTGCGCTCACATTTCTGCTCTTTACACTTACAGCAGAGCTTCTCCAAGACATCACGCTGCTCGCTTTGGGGCAGCAATCTTATAATTGTGTGAGCACAATGGGTTTGTTTCAATCTGAATTCAAATTGTGTCATTATGGAGCGGTTATTAAAAACACTAAGTGCCTCGGAGGAGCTTTCTCTGATTCATAAACACAGATGCTGAACATTTCTGCTGTTATTGTCAAGGAAAAAGAGATGCAGTTCATTTAACACACTTTGACCTTTTGTTAAATGCATAAAATAAGCTTTCTAACGGTATGTTTCCACTGTGACAACGTGCCCCATTACAGTGGAAATGTGACATTAGAAAGCGTATTTTGAGCTTTAGAAAAGCAAATTTTAATATACACTGTAAAAAATTATTTTTCAAAGTTGTAAATAAAATGTATTGGAGTACAAATAGAATTAGTTACAGTAAAATATAAGTTTTTTTCCTTGATATATGTTTAATTTAATGTGTTACTTGTATTTCTTTTTTTAATACTTGTGACATTTACTAGCAATTTCTGAGTGAAAACTTTCTACACCGTTTTTTTTTTCAGTGAAATTATTTTTCGAAATTGTAAATAAAAGAAATAATTGGTGTATGTTTAACAAGAAAGTACTATTTCAGTGTTTCTACTTAAAAACGTTTTTGCATTACTTGCTGTTTCTTTGTAATTATTTGTGCAATTTAAAAGCAATTTATGAGTGAAAATTGTTTTATGTCAAATAAATTATGAAATCTATCCTCTACATTAATAAAATTGGTGTATTTACTTGGAAACAATTTTCACTCAGAAATTGCAAGTAAATTTCACAATTAAGCACCAAGTTATGTGAAATTATATTTTCTTGTAAAATGTACTTTGTTTACAACTTTGAAAAATCTTTTTTTTACAATGTATCTTATAGTTGTGTGAAAACTAGCACCGGTCTACTCTGTAACTAGTGTTTAAAGGTATTTGCTCTTTGCTTATAACCCCCTGAGGAGGAAAGTCGATCCCTCTCTGTCGACTCGCCTCAGGTTTCCTTCTTTCAGTGCAGGTGAGGATCATCTCAGGTAACATGGGAGTTATTTAGCACGGTTTATCAACTCACTCACTGCTATATCACACAGAGTTTTTCATTTACTCTGACTTGGCCCAAGCTCAAATGTATCCGTGAAACAAGTGTGAAATAAATGTTGTTCTGTTGTAAATTCTGGTGAATCACCTTCCCTTTGGGTGAAGACGGTGCAAGGTTTTTGAAGTGGAAACAATTTGCATATCATCATGAATAATTTATGAGGCCTGCTCAGTTATCCTGCTAAAACAAGGCGCATTACGAAAAGTAAATACTCCGTTGCCATTTGCAGGGCCGTGACCTTAAAATAATGAGGTTAATTCAAACAGGATTTATGGAAATGAATAAAATCTTTAAAAGTCATAAACATTTCTGGAGAGTAGAGAATAAGAGCTTTTAGTTATGCACGGATAAAAATGTATCTATAAAATTACAACCGGGTAAGTCATTGAAATTAAATTGGAAAAAATAAATGATTTAATTAAAAATAAATATAATAAATCATTAAAACGTGTTATTGAAATTCATTGGTCAAAGGTATGAGAATCCTGTTTAAAACTTTCACTGGCATTAAAGTTTGATCATTCAGCCAACTGAGAGCTTCGTTATCTTGAATGTTTTAAATCTTGAAAATGATTTTTGTGCAAATTGCACTGATTAATTAAAAAAAAAATTTTTTTTTCAATTTTACTAAATAATAATGTACTTTTAACATAGATTATTTTATGTCAAACTACTAGAGTACACCATAAATTTTATCTGATTGTGCTTGGGGGAGTGGCCAATTGGCTTTAGCTCATTAATATTTAATTAGAATTTACATTTTAAGGAGGTTTTTGAAGTAGAAAGACTTCAATAGGAGCCTATTTTTGTAAAAGGAACACCAATAATATTTGTTTTTCCGAAGTTCATAATTTTCTGCAAAAATGGAAACTTGCTACAAAAACCCAAAATACCAACAAAAAAGGCTGCTTATTTGTTTTATTTTATTTTCATGGTTATATCCACTTTATTTTACAACGTGGAAGTAAGCAATTTTTCTGTGAATATGCGAGACTTCCAATGTATTAATGGCTAGAAGAATAGCGTTGGTCAAGGGTAAAACTTGTTTATGAATGCGGTAATAAATTAAAATAATATGACAAGATAACAATTTGCTATATCAAGCAGCATAAAGGACTGTTTTTGTACAGGTAAAATAACACCGGATTAAATGACACCGGAAATCTTGCACATTCAGGTTACAAATGGCATGCCCACTGTTACTTTAAAAGATGGATAGGACTACAAATTGATGAGTTGTTCCTTTACTCAATATAATTGTGTAGTTAACACATAAATAAGTTTCATGGAACCAAATTAAAACGTTTAAGTAGGCTATATGGTTTATGACCTCATTTGTGACCCTGGGTAAATTTTTTGAAATTGAGATTTATACATCATCTGAGAGTTGAATAAACAAGCTTCCCATTTATGTATGGTTTGTTAGGATAGAAATCTGGAATCTGAGGGTGCAAACAATCAAAATATTGAGAAAATCACCTTTAAAGTTGTCCAAATGAAGTTCTTAGCAATGCACATTAGTAATCAAAAATTAAGTTTTGATATATTTACGGTAGGAAATGTCCTAAATATCTTCATGGAACATGATCTTTACTTGATATCCTAATTGTTTTTGGCATAAAAGAAAAATCATTAATTTTGACCCATTGTTGGCTGTTGCTACAAATATACCTGTGCTACTTATGACTGCTTTAGTGCTCCAGGGTCACGTTTATCATATGCATTGGTTTACTTTATAGTGCTGGTTTCTACCTGTTCCGGCCCCTGGAAGCATATCCTGCACACCGGGGTTCCTTCTGCATAGCTGATGAAGGAGAATCTGTCATCCCACCGGTCCTTGGGGAGCTCTTCCGCCGCGGCGCCGGTCCAGGGTCCGTCTGCAGCCGTCTCAGCGTCCTCTGTGGACGGGGTACTCCAGTGCCGGAGCCGGTGGGCTCGTAACGTATTGTTGTTATCCGAGGCAAACGGGCTGATTCTGGCCGTTTGTCCGCTCATGGGGTTTGTAGGAGCCTGTGGCCCGAGCAGAAACACCTTGAGGTCACTGAAGAGAACGCAACAGCGGCTCTTCAGCATGCTTCATCCAAGAACGGGGAGAATCGGCACTGTCCTGGATCAACTAGCGCAGGTTTACGGGCTCCCTGTTAGTTTTTAGGCTGTGAAGAGCGAATGCGTGAAAGACATTGTATTCCGACACAAGTTAAACTTAAGTGATGCATTAAAGTCGCAACCTGCATTAAGTTCATTGCACTTTTGGAATGTATCTTAAAGGTTTTTCTCCATTCTGTCACCGATGGAGCTGGTTCCTCGCCGCTGTCGCCTTTGACTTGCTTTGAATGATTGCTCAGACACTATTGGAAGAGAGCTGAGCTGCTTCTCTGACTCAATCAGTATTGTATAAAGCGCTGTAGCCTATAAATAAAGGTGACTTGACTTAAAATCGATTGCAAGTTAAATGGAGAAACAGATGCTTTTGTTAAATATTTAAGTGCACGTCTATATTGCATTCTGAATTAGGTAAAAAAAATAACGAAAAGGCATTAAACAGGTGTCAGAAGCCATAAGATCGATTAATTCCATTGGGTTTGGGATCTAGATGTCCTCCTGCAAAGTAAGTCGCATGCCACATGTGTTAAAGCATCCCTCAGTGGCGTGAAATCACACAGGTCCGCGTCCAGGCGTTTCTGCAGGTGATGCTTCTTCGTGCGGACGCCGCATGTCTTCGGTCGCGTCGTGAGCTAATGCTGTTCTGTTTTTCGGGTCGTGTTCGCGTGATTCCTCGGGACAGTTCATCGGGGATGTGTAATCCGATGGACGGTGACTCGGTGTGGCTGATGCGGCGGTTTCAGCACTGTGTTCCCCGGGACAGCGAACGAGAGAGACAGAGAGAGAAAGAGAGAGAGAGAGAGTGAGAGGCAGAGAGAGAGAGTGAGAGAGAGAGAAAGAACGAGAGAGAGAGAGGCAGAATGAGAGAGAGAGAGAGAGAGAGGCAGAGAGAGAGAGTGAGAGAGAGAGAGAGAGAGAGAGAGGCAGAGAGAGAGAGAGAGAGAGATGACTCTGGGCTTGAAGTTGCCCATCAGTCTGGTGAGTGAACTGTGTAACTTTAATAATTTGCAGCAACAAGAAAATGAACAGGATAGAAATAAGGTGCCAAAGTTGCACGGAATTATTTCACGTTCATTATATTTGTGTCATCGTGTTTTGCGGTATATTATAGACCTAAACTTTACTAGCAAATGATACCCTTGAGCGAGTCTCTAAAAACCTCTAAAAACTTTTTTCAAATAAAATATTTACTTAAAACTATAACATTTTAATATTTGAAAATAAAGTGCATTTTCATTTATTTTTCATACTAATAATGCATTTTTCATATTTCATTTTTCATATCATATTTGATACACAAATTTCTAAGACCTCAAAATGATCAACATGATCAAACATTGCTGTACTACATACTACTATATACTACATGCATTATGTCCTCTGATAATTTGCAAATAAAAAGCTTTTTTAGATTTCTAAAAAAGAATATGTAAATATCATTTTACATATTATTAAACAAATGACAGATTTTATTTCAATTATTGTTTTATTTCTGCCCTGCTATAACTTTAAAATAATCACATATGAGCATGTCTGATTTATCTGTCAATCACTAGACCGTTGACTACAACCAAAAATGCATTATTAATATTAATAACATACAGCCATGTTATTGGAAAATTCACTTTATCTGTTTTGAAATATTCTGTGGTTTTAAGTTTTCAGCATATTAAATTTAGCATATTTTTGCACAGAATTGCTATTATTAAACTGAATTATACATAAAAGCATTATACATGTACTATTGTGTGTAATATAATGCGTAATATATATATATATATATATATATATATATATATATATATATATATATATAGTACAAAGAGTGATATAATGGGTCTTTGTCTTATCTTTGCAGACTCAGCTCATAGACACCAAAGGACCCTGTACAAAGACAGAACCTCCAACGCCCAATACTGCATCTGCAACTCATAGCTTTTATGGACAGTCAAGCAAACCGCCCACAGGAGAAAAGCGCCCAGCTAAACTCCCTGAAGCAGGAGGAAGTGTCCCTGCAAAGAAGCCAGCGGTGTCCGTGAAAGGGAAATGCGTGTCACACTCGGAAAATCGTTTCCGAGTGGAGGTCGGCTACCATGCGGACCTCATCACTGCATTCAAAAGCATTCCCTCTAAGAACTATGGTGAGTACAGACACCGTATCTGCTGTCATTATTTACAGAGAGTTTAGTGTGCATATGTGTGCTAAACGAATACCAAAAATAAAAATTATATGAAAATGTACAGGTCATCCAAGATGTAGATGAGTGTGTTTCTTCATCAGATTTGGAGAAATGTAGCGTTACATCAGTGTTTCATCAATGGATGCTCTGCAGTGAATGGGTGCCATCAGAATGAGAGTCCAAACAGCTGATAAAACATCACAATAATCCACACCACTCCAGTCCATCAGTTAATGTCTTGTGAAGTGAAAAGCTAAGAAACAAATTCTAATGACACCCATTCACTGCAAAGGATCCAACAAATGATGGAATGCTACATTTCTCCAAATCTGTTCACATGAAGAAACAAACTCCTCTACATCTTGGATGGCCTGAGGGTGAGTTCATTTTTAGCAAATTTTCATTTTTGGATGAACTATTGCTTTAAAGGAAAACAGCTGCTGGCCTATAATATTTATGCATTTGTCGTTTATCACAGATCCCGCTACAAAGATGTGGAACTTTAGCCTTGAGGACTACCAGATGCTGAGTATGTCGTCAAAACGTTACTTAACATACTCAAGCAGTGATTGTGTGCAAAAATACTACTGTTTCCTATTGCACAGGATGTAATGGAGTTTGCTTGTGTTTCAGTGGAGCAGGCAGCGAGTCTCCCCTCCGTCTCTCTCAAACCTCTGGATGGGATGGAAGGGCTGAATATTTCAGCATCCACCAGTCGACCCAAAGATGTAGCAGCCCTGGCAGCTCTGATGAGGCTCTGTCAGGGTTGGCAGAAACCAGGTGCCACAGTAAAGGGGAAGTGCGTTTTAGTGTCTCGCTGTCGGTTGGAGGTGGATATTGGATACCAGGCCGATGTTATTGATATCTTCAAGAAAATGCCATCCAAAAATTATGGTGAGTATAATACAGTGGTGGCCAGAATTATTAGAACATTAGTATTTTCAGCATCTAAAAATGGTTTTTCCAAACCCCGTAAAAGCTTAATTCGTCTTTGGAACACAATTTAAAATATTTTGAATTAAAACTGGGAGGTTTGTGACTGTCCCATTGACTGCCAAACAATTACCACTGTCGAGGTCCAGAAAAGTATGAAACACATCGTCATATCTTCCAACTGCGTACGATGTTCTGTGTCGGCCACACCTCACAAATTTTTTTCTTTGCGCACAAAAAGTATTCTCGTAGCTTCATAACGTTACGGTTGAACCACTGATGGCAGATGGACTATTCTGACGATGTGTTTTATACTTTTATACTTATTCTGGGCCTTGGCAGTGCAATTTACTATGCAGTCAATGGGACAGTCACAAACCTCCTGGTTTTCATCTAAAATGTCTTAAATTGTGTTCCGAAGACCAACTAAGCTTTTTACGGGTTTGGAACGACATGGGGGTACGTGATTAATGACTAAATTTTAATTTTGGGGTGGAGTAACCCTTTAAGTCAGTTATTTCTTTCTTTTGCTGTAGTGTATCAGTAGGAAATATCTGTTTACATTTCCAAACATTCCCATTAATTGTGATAATCCAGTGAGATTTTTTTCTGACAGCAGTCAGTGCTCCACACAGAGATCTGATCTGATCATCATCCAGTCTGTCTGGAATGACATGAAGAAACAGAACAAACTGAGACAGACTAGAGACAGAAGAACTGTGGCAGCGTTGCAAGTCTACATTGTGAGATAAATAGTGGCAATTACCTTCATTTTTTGTTTTTCCGTGGTGGAAAACAGCTTCCATATGATAGTGTTTATAATGTTCGTCAACATTTTGTTTTATTTACTGTTATTTTTCTGTATTTCTGAACATCATAATAAAATGTGACTCTTTTTTCCTGCAATTCTCACACAAAAAATGCAGTACATAATATGCAGTTGATCATGATGTCTTGTGTCTAGTGGTGGAACTGAATGAACTGCCTATGGTGGAGATCGAGCCTTTACCTCCTGCTGTGCTGCTGTCCTTCTCCTCTCAGTTTGAGAAGAGCGAGTCCAGAGCTCCAGTCCCTCCTGAGGCCGATCTCTCACACCTGGATCCACAGCTCACACGCAGCCTCATGCCCTTCAAGTAGGTCTCCATTACCGCCGTTTTAATGGTTTTGGTTAGATAGACAGTTAGTTGGTGTTTGGTAGCAATGCCAAGGTCATGGATTTGATTTCCAGGAAATGCGTGAACTGATAAACACGTAAACTTTGAATTCGATGTAAGTCACTTTGGATAAAAGTGTCTGCCAAATGCATAAAATGCATGAATGCACATATAATGTGATGTGTCAGTTTTGCAGTGTCCAGAGAGGGCCGTTTGCTGCTGGCAGATGATATGGGTCTGGGAAAGACGGTTCAGGCCATCTGCATCGCTGCCTGCTACAGGAGTGAGGGGCCTCTGCTGGTGGTCGCTCCGTCCTCAGTGCGCTTCACATGGGCTGAGGTAAACACACTTTCTTTTAGAGGGATGTTTTTATAAGGATGCATGCCATCATTCAAAAGTTTGGGGTCGGTACATTTTTTTTTTAATGTTTTTGCTCACCAAGACTGCATTTATTTGATCTAAAATATGGTAAAAACAGTGAAATGTTTTCTATTTTATTGAATTGTAAAGTGCAATTTATTCCTATGATTTAAAGCTGAATTTTCAGCATCAATACTCCAGTCTTCAGTGTCACATGATCCTTCAGAAATCATTCTAATATACTCAAGAAACATTTCTGATTATTATCAGTGTTATGAAAAAATAATTATATTTTTGCAAAAACCATGATACGTTTGTTTCAGGATTCATTGATGAATGAGAAGTTCAAAAGAATAGCATTTATTTGAAATAGAACATTATAAATGTCTTTGTCACATTTGATCAAATTAATGCAACCTTGCTGAATAAAAGTATTAATTTCTTTCAAAAAGACACCAGACTTTTGATAATACTGGGTCCAAAACTATTTTCGGCTGAGATTCAGAATTAACTATATTTTTGTGACTTTTTAATAAAGAAATTGACAGTCACGTGTTTAACTAAGGCCTAATAAACTTTATACATTATATTAAATATGACTTTTCTTGCATTTCAGTATGTTAGATAATTAGAAAAGTGAATTAGAAAACACTTTCATGCTGTTTAAGTAACTTGTTGCTTGTTTTCTGCATAACAATAGTTCATAATCGTTGTACTTTTGTAAATATTGTAACCTTGATCTTTTTTTCTTTTTTTTTAATTTAGTAATGTCAGTGGTAGTTTATAAAGCAGCTTTTGTCAAGGTTGTGGACACTAAAATATGCAACAACCAAAAAAATATTTTTTGCACATATTTTGCTATTGAAAATAAATGGCATCTGGGTTTTTTTTTCTTTTGAAAAACACCAGTCGCCAGTTTTTGCAAGTACTTTTTTAACGGCTACATGATGTGAAATCTGATTTATTAATTCCATCTCTGCACCCTTGAGGAAGGACACATTCTCTTGTTTCCCGGCAGGGATTCGTGAGGGTGCATTTTAAAGTTTAAAGGGAAATAGTGAAGATTTTCCAGCGTTCCTCTGCAAGCTTTAGTCACACGACTCAACCCTCCTCAAAAGAGCTTGAAAGACAAATGTGAAAAAGGCCCTCAAGACAAAGTGAATTCTCGCTCTTTTCCCTCAGGCTTTCCGCCGATGGCTGCCATCTGTCAGAGCCGACAGCATTAATGTGGTGGTTACAGGCAGAGGGACAGCCTTCGCTCCGGCCTCATCAACATCATCAGCTACGACCTGCTCAACAAGATGGACAAACAGCAGCCGTCCAGCCCTTTCAGTGTCATCATTATGGTGAGAGCATGCAAACTTGTTCTCTAACCACTCTCACTTACTGAAGTTAGTAAGATAAGAGTCCAAGAGTCCAGCTTTTTGTGTAACTAATGCAGTGTGTGATGTTGTGTATGCCATGCAGTCCCAGATATAGCAAAACTCTTATGGCAAACTAATTTTCTTCACTTGTAAATGTCTGAAAAAGTTTTTGAAAATATTTGAATGCTCACATCATATTCACTTATTATGGAATAAAATATTTACTGACCTTAGTTATACGTAATCATAAAATTCACTCATTTTGTGCCACACCGATAAGAAAAAGTACTGATGTTTATCTGTCTTTTTAGTTTAGGATAATTAAGATGCATATATAGTTTTTTAATTAATATTTTTATTCATTAAGGAAGCAATGATTTCTGAAGGATTGTGTGAAGACTGGAGTAATGATGCTGAAAATTCAGCTTTGATCACAGCAGTAAATTACATTTTGAGATATATTCACATAGAAAACAGTTAATTTAAATTCTAATAATATTTTATAATATTAGTGTTTTTACTGTATTTTTAAATAAATGCAGCTTTGATGAACAAAAGAGACTTCTCTCAAAAACTTTAAAAAATGCTACCACCTAGCAGTGTATAACCTTCAAATATCAAGGATCCAGTCGCAGGATGTGAATTGAATTCTCCTTTTCTTGTTTGTTTGTTTGTTTGTTTGTTTGTTGTACAGGACGAGTCTCACTTCCTAAAGAACATGAAAAGGGCTCGCTGTCGGGCGGCTCTTCCTCTGCTGAAGGTTTGCTGATTGAGGCAATATTTTAGGCATCATTCATAGCGTTGAAGTTTAAAACCCTGTTTAGTTTATCCTATCCTGTGTTATTAAAGTTTGAAGTCTGTCTTGAATTCACAGACAATGGCTGTGTCTCAAAAATCCCAGAAAACCAAAGGTTTAAGTTTTGAAGGCCAAGAAAATAACACAGTCGAAGATATTATTATTATTGTAATTTTAATTGTATGAAATGAAATAAAAGTCAAATTTTTGTTTTGCAGAACAATAGTGGGTGCTTTAGGTTTTGTTCATATTTGACTTTAGCTGATCACATACATGATTTGGGTTTTGCAACTTACTGATATATTTTATATGAAGACTGATTGTTTTCGGTGTTGTTAATGCTGCTAATTAAATGTCTGTGTGGTGCTAATAGACTGCTAAGAGAGTGATCCTGCTGTCGGGAACGCCTGCCATGTCCAGACCTGCTGAGCTCTACACTCAGATCCTGGCTGTGAGGCACGCTTCCATGACTTTGGCACACGCTACAGTGATGCCAAACAGGTTGGTCCACCTATACACAAGTGTACCGTGTAGGGGTGCACGCTTAACTGAAATAAAACTGAGATTATGATAAGACTTGCAATTATTAAATTGTAAAGACTGTGATTTGATTAAATATATATATGAGCTGTGTTTTTCACAGAGAAGATCTGCTGGTGATTTCAGTGTCTCAGAGAGACTCTGTTCACAGTAAAAGTCTACACAAACTCCATCTCTGCATCAGCTGTGAGTTTGAGCCGCTTTAACATGCGTTTGGGACCCTAACATGGGCCAGCCATTGTATTGAGAAGTGCTTATCAACAGAAAAGAAGCTTTAAGCACTCCCTGTGCTTTTCCATCTAAATACAAGTTGGTTTAACGTTTGAAATTAAGCAATTAAGAAAGCCATTATTATAATATTACAGCTGTAATATAAAATAAAATATTATTATTAAATAATACAATTAATATTTTCATAACAAAATGCATATTATTATTATTATATAATTTATTTTATATACTTTCTGAATACTGTTTGAAATATTACAACAGTAATTTAAGTTCTTATTTTATGTAGTAATTTTTATATTTTATTTAGAAAAACATTTTTATATATAAATATTATTATTCTGTATAATTATTCTATATAATTATTATTATTAATTATTTATATATTATTATATAAAAACATTGTATATCTAAATATAATTAAATATTTATTATATAGTTATATAATTATTTTAATTATAATTAAGATAATAAATAATATTATTATTATTATAAATGTTATTGTTATTTTATAGCTACATAGATATACAGTAAAAACATTATGGTGAAACTATGCAACACTACAAACAAACACAGCAAACCTAGAATTTCCTTTTTTTAAATGACAGTTGCAATTTTAATCAGAAAAATCTAAATTATATTTTTTTCCCCGAAATATTGCAGCACTAGTAAATTGACATTCAGAAAAAGCATTTTTTTTAAATTATATTATTTTTCATTAAATACTCACTTTTACTGTGAAATATTAAAACAGTAATATTTCATATTTTTTAGTTATTTTTTATTTGGTAATAATTAGAATACTCTTCTTATTATTATTATCATTAGTCATAGCCATATTGATAAGTAATCAAACAATTTTGGTCAAATTGTGCATAAATACTGTGCATAAATACATAAATACTGAATAGTTATTATTATGATTGCACATCTGTAATTGCTGGAGAAATGTGTAAAAAGTGTTTTTTCCCCATGTTTGTCAGGACCCTCATCATCTGACCATCACTGAGATGTTCCAGAGGTCCTTTGATGAGGAGGAGATGCTTGCTTTAGTTGATCAAGATCAGTAAGATTTCAGTTGCTTTGAAAACCAATCACTGGACTTGTTTTTTTGTTTGTTTGTGACAAAGAAATAACTAAATAAAGCCTAAAAATGACTGATACCTTTGTCAGTTTCAACCAAACTGATCAGCCTTTCACTAAGTATTAAAAAAGTAAAAAACGACGAATGTTTTCAGAGCCTTTAATTCCCAAGAGGATGTAAATGATTCACACAAGATGTTTGACTGAAGAAATCACTGGCTGATTTACATCCAGACGCCTTCAGATCCAAACTGATGGAGAACACAAACCAAACAAAAAAACACAGGCTTTAAATAAACATTTATTGAAATAAAATATTTTAAAAAATTCAACTCTTTTTATTTCAGCTAGTTGATTATTTTCATTTAGTCTTTAAGTTGAAGTGCTAAAATAACTAAAACTAAATATAGCTGCGAGCAGCGATGACGGGCCCAAGCCGTCAGCATACGCCACCCCGGTGGCATCGATAAAACGGTGCCCAGCGAGCACAAGCATCACAGTAACCCTCTGGCAGTTTGGTTTTAAGGGATACGGCAATTAAAGGGTTAATCCAAACCATCAACTCTGTGAAACACACACACACAGAACAACATATAAAACTTTAAATTCTGTGAAAATATATTTTTCATTGGTAGTTGATGTTAGTTAATGCATTTACTAATGCTAACAAATGAGAAATTATTATAGTTACCAAAGGTTTTAATGATTTATAAGCATTTTTTAATGATTTATTTTTCCATTAACTAAAATGAATAATTTTTTCTAACACAAATGAATAAAGTAAAAAATATATTGTTAATATTTAATGTTATTTGTGAATTAACCAATGTTAAAAAACAACATTATTTAACTGTTGTTAATTTACATCATTAATAAATATATACCATTTAATGTTGAAATCAATGTTTTAATGTTTAAAATCAATTCCAAAATGTGTTAATATATTAAATTTTAAAGTTTTATCTTTTGAACATGACTATTTTTCTAATATTAAAAATATTATGTTCATTGTTAGCTCATTGTAAGTTCATACTATCAATGAAGAATTAACATGCTTTAAAAAATATATTTTTCATTGTTAGTTCATGTTAATTAATGCATTCCCTACTGTTAACAAATGAGACTCAATTATAAAGTGTTATCAAAACCTTTAATGCTTTAAGCATTTTTTAAGGATTTTATTGAGAAGTTTAAACAGACTCTCTCTCTCTCTCTCTCTCTCTCTCTCTCTCTCTCTCTCTCTCTCTCTCTCTCTCTCTCTCCCCCTCCACACTCACTGAACTCACACAGTCAGTCACTCACCCAGTCACCTACCGCACACATTAGAAGCACAGTGACAGGATATCTCTGATAAGTTTTAAAATTTTCTTCTCGCCATAGTGTACTGTAAATTCATGGAATTAATCACATATCCTCAGACTGTCTTGTTCTGTGTTTGGTGTGAATTTGTGGTTTCTGCTTGGAGGTGTATGAATTTGTTTACAGCCCGTTTTGAAAAAAAAAAACACATAAAAAAAAAAAAGCCGACTTCCTGTTGGTCGTAGCTAATGTCTGTAAATTAGAAAGTTGTCCGGCTTAATGTGAACAATTTATGTACCAAGTTTGGTGTCTGTAGCTATCATTATATATATATAATCATTAATAATTATATTCCATTTAATGTTGATCAATATTAATTCCAAAATGTGTTAATATATTATTAAATTTTAAAGTTTCTCTTTTGAACATGACTATTTTTCTAACATTAAAAATATTTTGTTCATTGTTAGTTCATTGTAAGTTCATACTATCAATGAAGAATTAACATGCTGTAAAAAATTATATTTTTCATTGTTAGTTCATGTTAATTAATGCATTCCCTACTGTTAACAATTGAGACTTAATTATAAAGTGTTATGAAAACCTTTAATGCTTTATAAGCATTTTTTAAAGATTTAAAAAAAACAGACCCTCTCTCTCTTTCTCTCTCTCACCCAGCTCCTCAATCCACACAGTCACTCACACCCCACCCCCACCCCCTCACTCAGCTGCAGGCTGACAGGGACCTCTCACTCATAGAAGCATTGTAACAACTGTCTGATAGTTTTTAAATTTTCTCCTCTGCATAGTGTATTGTAAATTCATGAAATTAATCACATATCCTCAGACTGTATTGTTCTGTGTATGTAATTTTTTATGAAGTGTTTGGAAGCTGCTCTTAAAAGAAAAAAAAAAAAAAAAAATCTCTTTTTTACTGTAACTTTAATAAATTGCCATTAAATCATCGTTCAAGATATCCTAAATCCGTCCGCAATTTAGCATCTTCAGTATTTTGGCATCATGAGAAAAAATGTTTGGTGTGATTTACGTGTTTCTGCTTTGAGGAGTATGAATTTGTTTACAGCCCGTTTTAAAAAAAAACCCACATTAAAATAAATATAGCCGACGTCCTGTTGGTCGTAGCTAATGACTGTAAATTAGAAAGTTGTCCGGATTAATAAGAACAATTTATGTACCGAGTTTGGTGTCTGTAGCTAAAACTAACCCCCCCATTTTTGACAAAAGGTGGCGCTATAGAGTGCCTCTTCCACGCCCGTTTATGAGGTTTTTCCAGTGTCTAACTATCATTAAAATGGATATGTGTGTTGAGTTTCATGACATTCTAAACATGTTATCTGCCTCAAAATCACCAGAAACGAATTTTCAACTTTGACACGTTGCCATGGCAACATAATTTTAGATATCAATATTCCCTTCACAGTTTTACATCGGCCGTGTTTTGACATTATTCTGGTGAAGTTTGAAGCAAATCGAGTAAAAATAAGATGCTGAATTCAAATAATTTTGAAAACGACACACTTCCTGCAGCCAGTTGGTGGCGCTATAACTTTCAGTCATAATAGTCACATCTATCCGATCGGCATCATACAACGAACAAACCACTGGAGTTTGATCAACATCATACAATGTATGTGGACGTTATTAGGCATTTCCTGGGTCTCATTTTTCGCCATAACTTCATCGCCTCGCCACGGGCAAACCGTTCGACATATCAAAAATATCTTCGCAATTTAGCGTCCCCAATGTCTTGAGATCATGTTCACCGAGTTTGGTGGCAATCGTATGGAAATCCTCAGAGGAGTATATCAAATTCCAGAGCATGCGCTTTTTAAACAGCCCTGAATAGCCGACTTCCTGTTGGGCGGAGCCTATGACATGCTGCGCGGAAGTTGTTCGGCTCAATGAGTTCTATATGTGTACCGAGTTTCATATGAATACGTGCAAGTATGTGTGAGCTATACATCAAGCTTTCTGACAATTTTCCAGGGGGCGCCGTAGAGCCCCTGTGCCACGCCCGGGTCCCAGCCTCAGCGGCGTCCTAATGGCCGCAGGTTCCAATGTGCGTGCCGATTTTCGAGAGTTTTCGGGCACGTTAAGGCCCCCAAAAGTGCCCGGATGATTGAAATAAAAAAAAAAAAAAAAAAAAAAAAAAAAAAAAAAAAAATAAATAAATAAATATAGCTGCGAGCAGCGATGACGGGCCCAAGCCGTCAGCATACGCCACCCCGGTGGCATCGATAAAACGGTGCCCAGCGAGCACACACATTACAGTAACCTTCTGGCAGTTTGGTTTTAAGGGATACGGCAATTAAAGGGTTAATCCAAACCATCAACTCTGTGAAACACACACACACACAGAACATATAAAACTTTAAATTCTGTGAAAATTTATTTTTCATTGGTAGTTGATGTTAGTTAATGCATTTACTAATGCTAACAAATGAGAAATTATTATAGTTACCAAAGCTTTTAATGATTTATAAGCATTTTTTAATGATTTATTTTTCCATTAACTAACATGAATAATTTTTTCTAACACAAATTAATAAAGTAAAAAATATATTGTTAATATTTAATGTTATTTGTGAATTAACCAATGTTAAAAAACAACATTATTTAACTGTTGTTAATTTACATCATTAATAAATATATACCATTTAATGTTGATCAAAATCAATTCCAAAATGTGTTAATATATTATTAAATTTTAAAGTTTTATCTTTTGAACATGACTATTTTTCTAATATAAAAAATATTTTGTTCATTGTTAGTTCATTGTAAGTTCATACTTACAATGAAGAATTAACATGCTGTAAAAAATATATTTCATTGTTAGTTCATGTTAATTAATGCATTCCCTACTGTTAACAAATGAGACTTAATTATAAAGTGTTATCAAAACCTTTAATGCTTTATAAGCATTTTTTAAGGATTTTATTGAGATGTTTAAACAGACCCTCTCTCTCTCTCTCTCCCTCTCTCTCTCCCCCTCCACACTCACTGAACTCACACAGTCAGTCACCCACCCAGTCACCTACCGCAAACATTAGAAGCACAGAGACAGGAGAACTCTGATAGTTTTTAAATTTTCTCCTCCGCATAGTGTATTGTAAATTCATGAAATTAATCACATATCCTCAGACTGTATTGTTCTGTGTATGTAATTTTTTATGAAGTGTTTGGAAGCTGCTCTTAAAAGAAAAAAAGAAAAGAAAAGTTTTCTCTTTTTTACTGTAACTTTAATAAATTGCCATTAAATCATCGTTCAAGATATCCTAAATCCGTCCGCAATTTAGCATCTTCAGTATTTTGGCATCATAAGAAAAAATGGTTGGTGTGATTTACGTGTTTCTGTTTGGAGGAGTATGAATTTGTTTACAGCCTGTTTAAAAACAAAACCCACATTAAAATAAATATAGCCGACTTCCTGTTGGTCGTAGCTAATGACTGTAAATTAGAAAGTTGTCCGAATTAATAAGAACAATTTATGTACCGAGTTTGGTGTCTGTAGCTATCATTATATATATATAAACATTAATAATTATATACCATTTAATGTTGATCAATATTAATTCCAAAATGTGTTAATATATTATTACATTTTAAAGTTTATCTTTTGAACATGACTATTTTTCTAACATTAAAAAGATTAATAAATGCTTTAAAAAAATTGTTCTTTGTTAGTTCATACTATCATGGAAGAATTAACATGCTGTAAAAATATATTTTTCATTGTTAGTTCACGTTAATTAATGCATTTCCTAATGTTAAGAATTGAGACCTTATTTAATGATTTATAAGCATTTTTTAAAGATTTTAAAAAACAGACCCTCTCTCTCTTTCTCTCTCTCACCCAGCTCCTCAATCCACACAGTCACTCACACAGTCACTCACACCCCACCCCACCCCCACCCCTCACTCAGATGCAGGCTGGCAGGGAGCTCTCACTCAGCAGTCTAAGAGCTCTCTGATAGTTTTTAAATTTTCTCCTAAGCATAGTGTATTGTAAATTCATGAAATTAATCACATATCCTCAGACTGTATTGTTCTGTGTATGTAATTTTTTATGAAGTGTTTGGAAGCTGCTCTTAAAAGATAAAAAAAAAATATATATATATTTTTTACTGTAACTTTAATAAATTGCCATTAAATCATCGTTCAAGATATCCTAAATCCGTCCGCAATTTAGCATCTTCAGTATTTTGGCATCATGATAAAAAATGTTTGGTGTGATTTCCGTGTTTCTGCTTGGAGGAGTATTAATTTGTTTACAGCCCGTTTTTAAAAAAAACCCACATTAAAATAAATATAGCCGACTTCCTGTTGGTCGTAGCTAATGACTGTAAATTAGAAAGTTGTCCGGATTAATTAGAACAATTTATGTACCGAGTTTGGTGTCTGTAGCTAAAACTAACCCCCTCATTTTTGACAAAAGGTGGCGCTATAGAGTGTCTCTTCCACGCCCGTTTATGAGCTTTTTCCAGTGTCTAACTATCATTAATACTGATATGTGTGTTGAGTTTCATGACATTCTAAACATGTTATCTGCCTCAAAATCACCAGAAACGAATTTTCAACTTTGACACGTTGCCATGGCAACATAATTTTAGATATCAATATTCCCTTCACAGTTTTACATCGGCCGTGTTTTGACATTATTCTGGTGAAGTTTGAAGCAAATCGAGGTAAAAGAAGATGCTGAATTCAAAGCATTTTGAAAACGACACACTTCCTGCAGCCAGTTGGTGGCGCTATAACTTTCAGTCATAATAGTCACATCTATCCGATCGGCATCATACAACGAACAAATCACTGAAGTTTGATCTACATCATACAATGTATGTGGACGTTATTAGGCATTTCCTGGGTCTCATTTTTCGCCATAACTTCATCGCCTCGCCACGGGCAAACCGTTCGACATATCAAAAATATCTTCGCAATTTAGTGTCCCCAATGTCTTGAGATCATGTTCACCTAGTTTGGTGGCAATCGTATGGAAATCCTCAGAGGAGTATATCAAATTCCAGAGCATGCGCTTTTTAAACAGCCCTGAATAGCCGACTTCCTGTTGGGCGGAGCCTAAGACATGCTGTGCGGAAGTTGTTCAGCTCAATGAGTTCTATATGTGTACCGAGTTTCATATGAATACGTGCAAGTATGTGTGAGCTATACATCAAGTTTTCTGACAATTTTCCAGGGGGCGCCGTAGAGCCCCTGTGCCACGCCCGGGTCCCAGCCTCAGCGGCGTCCTAATGGCCGCAGGTTCCAATGTGCGTGCCAATTTTCGAGAGTTTTCGGGCACGTTAAGGCCCCCAAAAGTGCCCGGATGATTGAAATAAAAAAAAAAAAAATAAAAAAAAATAAAAAAAAAAAAAAAAATAAATATAGCTGCGAGCAGCGATGACGGGCCCAAGCCGTCAGCATACGCCACCCCGGTGGCATCGATAAAACGGTGCCCAGCGAGCACAAGCATTACAGTAACCCTCTGGCAGTTTGATTTTAAGGGATACGGCAATTAAAGGGTTATTCCAAACCATCAACTCTGTGAAACACACACACACAGAACAACATATAAAACTTTAAATTCTGTGAAAATATATTTTTCATTGGTAGTTGATGTTAGTTAATGCATTTACTAATGCTAACAAATGAGAAATTATTATAGTTACCAAAGGTTTTAATGATTTATAAGCATTTTTTAATGATTTATTTTTCCATTAACTAACATGAATAATTTTTTCTAACACAAATGAATAAAGTAAAAAATATATTGTTAATATTTAATGTTATTTGTGAATTAACCAATGTTAAAAAACAACATTATTTAACTGTTGTTAATTTACATCATTAATAAATATATACCATTTAATGTTGATCAAAATCAATTCCAAAATGTGTTAATATATTATTACATTTTAATGTTTTATCTTTTGAACATGACTATTTTTCTAATATTACAAATATTTTGTTCATTGTTAGTTCATTGTAAGTTCATACTATCAATGAAGAATTAACATGCTGTAAAAAATATATTTTTCATTGTTAGTTCATGTTAATTAATGCATTCCCTACTGTTAACAAATGAGACTTAATTATAAAGTGTTATCAAAACCTTTAATGCTTTATAAGCATTTTTTAAGGATTTTATTGAGATGTTTAAACAGACCCTCTCTCTCTCTCCCTCTCTCTCTCCCCCTCCACACTCACTGAACTCACACAGTCAGTCACCCACCGCAAACATTAGAAGCACAGAGACAGGACATCTCTGATAGTTTTTAAATTTTCTCCTCCGCATAGTGTATTGTAAATTCATGAAATTAATCACATATCCTCAGACTGTATTGTTCTGTGTATGTAATTTTTTATGAAGTGTTTGGAAGCTGCTCTTAAAAGAAAAAAAAAAAGAAAAGTTTTCTCTTTTTTACTGTAACTTTAATAAATTGCCATTAAATCATCGTTCAAGATATCCTAAATCCGTCCGCAATTTAGCATCTTCAGTATTTTGGCATCATAAGAAAAAATGTTTGGTGTGATTTACGTGTTTCTGTTTGGAGGAGCATGAATTTGTTTACAGCCCGTTTAAAAACAAAACCCACATTAAAATAAATATAGCCGACTTCCTGTTGGTCGTAGCTAATGACTGTAAATTAGAAAGTTGTCCGGATTAATAAGAACAATTTATGTACCGAGTTTGGTGTCTGTAGCTATCATTATATATATATATATATATATAAACATTAATAATTATATACCATTTAATGTTGATCAATATTAATTCCAAAATGTGTTAATATATTATTACATTTTAAAGTTTATCTTTTGAACATGACTATTTTTCTAACATTAAAAAGATTAATAAATGCTTTAAAAAAATTGTTCTTTGTTAGTTCATACTATCATGGAAGAATTAACATGCTGTAAAAATATATTTGTCATTGTTAGTTCACGTTAATTAATGCATTTCCTAATGTTAAGAATTGAGACCTTATTTAATGATTTATAAGCATTTTTTAAAGATTTTAAAAAACAGACCCTCTCTCTCTCTTTCTCTCTCTCACCCAGCTCCTCAATCCACACAGTCACTCACACCCCACCCCACCCCCACCCCTCACTCAGCTGCAGTGACAGGAGCTCTCACTCAGAGGCAGGCTGGCAGGGAGCTCTCACTCAAAAGCAGCTCTGATAGTTTTTAAATTTTCTCCTAAGCATAGTGTATTGTAAATTCATGAAATTAATCACATATTCTCAGACTGTATTGTTCTGTGTATGTAATTTTTTATGAAGTGTTTGGAAGCTTCTCTTAAAAGATACAAAAAAAATATATATATCTTTTTTACTGTAACTTTAATAAATTGCCATTAAATCATCGTTCAAGATATCCTAAATACGTCCGCAATTTAGCATCTTCAGTATTTTGGCATCATGATAAAAAATGTTTGGTGTGATTTCCGTGTTTCTGCTTGGAGGAGTATTAATTTGTTTACAGCCCGTTTTTAAAAAAAACCCACATTAAAATAAATATAGCCGACTTCCTGTTGGTCGTAGCTAATGACTGTAAATTAGAAAGTTGTCCGGATTAATTAGAACAATTTATGTACCGAGTTTGGGGTCTGTAGCTAAAACTAACCCCCCAATTTTTGACAAAAGGTGGCGCTATAGAGTGCCTCTTCCACGCCCGTTTATGAGCTTTTTCCAGTGTCTAACTATCATTAAAATGGATATGTGTGTTGAGTTTCATGACATTCTAAACATGTTATCTGCCTCAAAATCACCAGAAACGAATTTTCAACTTTGACACGTTGCCATGGCAACATAATTTTAGATATCAATATTCCCTTCACAGTTTTACATCGGCCGTGTTTTGACATTATTCTGGTGAAGTTTGAAGCAAATCGAGTAAAAAGAAGATGCTGAATTCAAAGCATTTTGAAAACGACACACTTCCTGCAGCCAGTTGGTGGCGCTATAACTTTCAGTCATAATAGTCACATCTATCCGATCGGCATCATACAACGAACAAATCACTGAAGTTTGATCTACATCATACAATGTATGTGGACGTTATTAGGCATTTCCTGGGTCTCATTTTTCGCCATAACTTCATCGCCTCGCCACGGGCAAACCGTTCGACATATCAAAAATATCTTCGCAATTTAGCGTCCCCAATGTCTTGAGATCATGTTCACCGAGTTTGGTGGCAATCGTATGGAAATCCTCAGAGGAGTATATCAAATTCCAGAGCATGCGCTTTTTAAACAGCCCTGAATAGCCGACTTCCTGTTGGGCGGAGCCTAAGACATGCTGTGCGGAAGTTGTTCGGCTCAATGAGTTCTATATGTGTACCGAGTTTCATATGAATACGTGCAAGTATGTGTGAGCTATACATCGTGTTTTCTGACAATTTTCCAGGGGGCGCCGTAGAGCCCCTGTGCCACGCCCGGGTCCCAGCCTCAGCGGCGTCCTAATGGCCGCAGGTTCCAATGTGCGTGCCAATTTTCGAGAGTTTTCGGGCACGTTAAGGCCCCCAAAAGTGCCCGGATGATTGAAATAAAAAATAAAAAAAAAAATAAAAAAAAAAAAAAATATAGCTGCGAGCAGCGATGACGGGCCCAAGCCGTCAGCATACGCCACCCCGGTGGCATCGATAAAACGGTGCCCAGCGAGCACAAGCATCACAGTAACCCTCTGGCAGTTTGGTTTTAAGGGATACGGCAATTAAAGGGTTAATCCAAACCATCAACTCTGTGAAACACACACAGAACAACATATAAATCTTTAAATTCTGTGAAAATATATTTTTCATTGGTAGTTGATGTTAGTTAATGCATTTACTAATGTTAACAAATGAGAAATTATTATAGTTACCAAAGGTTTTAATGATTTATAAGCATTTTTTAATGATTTATTTTTCCATTAACTAACATGAATAATTTTTTCTAACACAAATGAATAAAGTAACAAATATATTGTTAATATTTAATGTTATTTGTGAATTAACCAATGTTAAAAACAACATTATTTAACTGTTGTTAATTTACATCATTAATAATTATATACCATTTAATGTTTATCAAAATCAATTCCAAAATGTGTTAATATATTATTAAATTTTAAAGTTTTATCTTTTGAGCATGACTATTTTTCTAATATTAAAAATATTATGTTCATTGTTAGCTCATTGTAAGTTCATACTATCAATGAAGAATTAACATGCTGTAAAAAATATATTTTTCATTGTTAGTACATGTTAATTAATGCATTCCCTACTGTTAACAAATGAGACTTAATTATAAAGTGTTATCAAAACCTTTAATGCTTTATAAGCATTTTTTAAGGATTTTATTGAGAAGTTTAAACAGACCCTCTCTCTCTCTCTCTCTTTCTCTCTCTCTCTTTCTCTCTCTCTCTCCCCCTCCACACTCACTGAACTCACACAGTCAGTCACTCACCCAGTCACCCACCGCACACATTAGAAGCACAGTGACAGGAGATCTCTAAGTTTTTAATTTTTCTCCTCCGCATAGTGTATTGTAAATTCATGAAATTAAGCACATATCCTCACACTGTATTGTTCTGTGTATGTAATTTTTTTTTGAAGTGTTTGGAAGCTGCTCTTAAAAGATAAAAAAAAAAAAAGTTTTCTCTCTTTTCTGTAACTTTAATAAATTGCCATTAAAACACCGTTCAAGATATCGTAAATCCGTCCGCAATTTAGCATCTTCAGTATTTTGGCGTCATGACAAAAAATGTTTGGTGTGATTTCCGTGTTTCTGTTTGGAGGAGTATGAATTTGTTTACAGCCCGTTTAAAAAAACAAAAAACCCACATTAAAATAAATATAGCAGACTTCCTGTTGGTCGTAGCTAATGACTGTAAATTAGAAAGTTGTCCGGATTAATAAGAACAATTTATGTACCGAGTTTGGTGTCTGTAGCTATCATTATATATATATATATATATATATATATATATATATATATATATATATATATATATATATATATATAATCATTAATAATTATATACCATTTAATGTTGTTCAATATTAATTCCAAAATGTGTTAATATGTTATTAAATTTTAAAGTTTATCTTTTAAACATGACTATTTTTCTAACATTAAAGATTAATAAATGCTTTTAAAAAAAATGTTCTTTGTTAGTTCATACTATCATGGAAGAATTAACATGCTGTAAAAATATATTTTTCATTGTTAGTTCACGTTAATTAATGCATTTCCTACTGTTAAGAATTGAGACCTTATTATAAAGTGTTATCAAAATCTTTAATGATTTATAAGCATTTTTTAAAGATTTTAAAAAACAGACCCTCTCTCTCTCTTTCTCTCTCTCACCCACTGCCTCAATCCACACAGTCACTCACACAGTCACTCACAGCCCACCCCACCCCACCCCTCACTCAGATGCAGGCTGGCAGGGAGCTCTCACTCAGAAGCAGTATATCAACTCTCTGATAGTTTTTAAATTTTCTCCTCTCCATAGTGTATTGTAAATTCATGAAATTAATCACATATCCTCAGACTGTATTGTTCTGTGTATGTAATTTTTTATGAAGTGTTTGGAAGCTGCTCTTAAAAGATAAAAAAAAAAAAGTTCTCTTTTTTCTGTAACTTTAATAAATTGCCATTAAATCATCGTTCAAGATATCCTAAATCCGTCCACAATTTAGCATCTTCAGTATTTTGGCATCATGAGAAAAAATGTTTGGTGTGATTTCTGTGTTTCTGCTTGAAGGAGTATGAATTTGTTTACAGCCTGTTTAAAAAAAACCCACATTAAAATAAATATAGCCGACTTCCTGTTGGTCGTAGCTAATGACTGTAAATTAGAAAGTTGTCCGGATTAATAAGAACAATTTATGTACCGAGTTTGGTGTCTGTAGCTATCATTATATATATATATATATAAACATTAATAATTATATACCATTTAATGTTGTTCAATATTAATTCCAAAATGTGTTAATATATTATTAAATTTTAAAGTTTATCTTTTGAACATGACTATTTTTCTAACATTAAAAAGATTAATAAATGCTTTAAAAAAAAATTGTTCTTTGTTAGTTCATACTATCCTGGAAGAATTAACATGCTGTAAAAATATATTTTTCATTGTTAGTTCACGTTAATTAATGCATTTCCTAATGTTAAGAAATGAGACCTTATTATAAAGTGTTATCAAAACCTTTAATGCTTTATAAGCATTTTTTAAGGATTTTATTGAGAAGTTTAAACAGACCCTCTCTCTCGCTCTCTTTCTCTCCCCCTCCCCCTCCACACTCACTAAACTCACACAGTCAGTCACCCACCCAGTCACCTACCGCACACATTAGAAGCACAGAGACAGGAGAACTCTGATAAGTTTGAAAATTTTCTTTTCGCCATAGTGTATTGTAAATTCATGAAATAATCACATATCCTCAGACTGTCTTGTTCTGTGTATGTAATTTTTTATGAAGTGTTTGGAAGCTGCTCTTAAAAGATAAAAAAAAAAAAAGTGTTCTTTTTTACTGTAACTTTAATAAATTTCCATTAAATCATCGTTCAAGATATCCTAAATCCGTCCGCAATTTAGCATCATCAGTATTTTGGCATCATGACAAAAAATGTTTGGTGTGATTTCCGTGTTTCTGATTGGAGGAGTATGAATTTGTTTACAGCCCGTTTAAAAAAAAAAACACACACATTAAAATAAATATAGCCGACTTCCTGTTGGTCGTAGCTAATGACTGTAAATTAGAAAGTTGTCCGGATTAATAAGAACAATTTATATACCGAGTTTGGTGTCTGTAGCTATCATATATATATATATATATATACAAATTAATAATTATATACCATTTAATGTTGATCAATATTAATTCCAAAATGTGTTAATATATTATTAAATTTTAAAGTTTATCTTTTGAACATGACTATTTTTCTAACATTAAAAAGATTAATAAATGCTTTAAAAAAAATTGCTCTTTGTTATTTCATACTATCATGGAAGAATTAACATGCTGTAAAAATATATTTTTCATTGTTAGTTCACGTTAATTAATGCATTTCCTAATGTTAAGAAATGAGACCTTATTATAAAGTGTTATCAAAATCTTTAATGATTTATAAGCATTTTTTTAAGATTTTAAAAAACAGACCCTCTCTCTCTTTCTCTCTCTCACCCACTGGCTCAATCCACACTCAATCCACACAGTCACTCACACAGTCACTCACAGCCCACCCCCACCCCTCACTCAGCAGCAGTGACAGGGAGCTCTCACTCAGAGGCAGGCTGGCAGGGAGCTCTCACTCAAAAGCAGCTCTGATAGTTTTTAAATTTTCTCCTCCGCATAGTGTATTGTAAATTCATGAAATTAATCCCATAACCTCAGACTGTATTGTTCTGTGTATGTAATTTTTTATGAAGTGTTTGGAAGCTGCTCTTAAAAGATAAAAAAAAAAATGTTTTTTCTTGTTTACTGTAACTTTAATAAATTTCCATTAAATCATCGTTCAAGATATCCTAAATCCGTCCGCAATTTAGCATCATCAGTATTTTGGCATCATGAGAAAAAATGTTTGGTGTGATTTCCGTGTTTCTGTTTGGAGGAGTATGAATTTGTTTACAGCCCGTTTAAAAAAAAAACCCACATTAAAATAAATATAGCCGACTTCCTGTTGGTCGTAGCTAATGACTGTAAATTAGAAAGTTGTCCGGATTAATAAGAACAATTTATGTACCGAGTTTGGTGTCTGTAGCTAAAACTAACCCCCCCATTTTTGACAAAAGGTGGCGCTATAGAGTGCCTCTTCCACGCCCGTTTATGAGCTTTTTCCAGTTTCTAACTATCATTAAAATGGATATGTGTGTTGAGTTTCATGACATTCTAAACATGTTATCTGCCTCAAAATCACCAGAAACGAATTTTCAACTTTGACACGTTGCCATGGCAACACAATTTTAGATATCAATATTCCCTTCACAGTTTTACATCGGCCGTGTTTTGACATTATTCTGGTGAAGTTTGAAGCAAATCGAGTAAAAATAAGATGCTGAATTCAAAGCATTTTGAAAACGACACACTTCCTGCAGCCAGTTGGTGGCGCTATAACTTTCAGTCATAATAGTCACATCTATCCGATCGGCATCATACAACGAACAAATCTCTGAAGTTTGATCTACATCATACAATGTATGTGGACGTTATTAGGCATTTCCTGGGTCTCATTTTTCGCCATAACTTCATCGCCTCGCCACGGGCAAACCGTTCGACATATCAAAAATATCTTCGCAATTTAGCGTCCCCAATGTCTTGAGATCATGTTCACCGAGTTTGGTGGCAATCGTATGGAAATCCTCAGAGGAGTATATCAAATTCCAGAGCATGCGCTTTTTAAACAGCCCTGAATAGCCGACTTCCTGTTGGGCGGAGCCTAAGACATGCTGCACGGAAGTTGTTCGGCTCAATGAGTTCTATATGTGTACCGAGTTTCATATGAATACGTGCAAGTATGTGTGAGCTATACATCAAGCTTTCTGACAATTTTGCAGGGGGCGCCGTAGAGCCCCTGTGCCACGCCCGGGTCCCAGCCTCAGCGGCGTCCTAATGGCCGCAGGTTCCAATGTGTGTGCCAATTTTCAAGAGTTTTCGGGCACGTTAAGGCCCCCAAAAGTACCCGGATAGTCGAAATAAAAAATAATAAAAAAAAAAAAAAAAAAAAAAATAATAAATATAGCTGCGAGCAGCGATGACGGGCCCAAGCCGTCAGCATACGCCACCCCGGTGGCATCGATAAAACGGTGCCCAGCGAGCACAAGCATCACAGTAACCCTCTGGCAGTTTGGTTTTAAGGGATACGGCAATTAAAGGGTTAATCCAAACCATCAACTCTGTGAAACACACACAGAACATATAAAACTTTAAATTCTGTGAAAATTTATTTTTCATTGGTAGTTGATGTTAGTTAATGCATTTACTAATGCTAACAAATGAGAAATTATTATAGTTACCAAAGCTTTTAATGATTTATAAGCATTTTTTAATTATTTATTTTTCCATTAACTAACATGAATAATTTTTTCTAACACAAATTAATAAAGTAAAAAATATATTGTTAATATTTAATGTTATTTGTGAATTAACCAATGTTAAAAAACAACATTATTTAACTGTTGTTAATTTACATCATTAATAAATATATACCATTTAATGTTGATCAAAATCAATTCCAAAATGTGTTAATATATTATTAAATTTTAAAGTTTTATCTTTTGAACATGACTATTTTTCTAATATAAAAAATATTTTGTTCATTGTTAGTTCATTGTAAGTTCATACTATCAATGAAGAATTAACATACTGTAAAATATATATTTCATTGTTAGTTCATGTTAATTAATGCATTCCCTACTGTTAACAAATGAGACTTAATTATAAAGTGTTATCAAAACCTTTAATGCTTTATAAGCATTTTTTAAGGATTTTATTGAGATGTTTAAACAGACCCTGTCTCTCTCTCTCTCCCCCTCCACACTCACTGAACTCACACAGTCAGTCACTCACCCAGTCACCTACCGCAAACATTAGAAGCACAGAGACAGGAGAACTCTGATAGTTTTTAAATTTTCTCCTAAGCATAGTGTATTGTAAATTCATGAAATTAATCACATATCCTCAGACTGTATTGTTCTGTGTATGTAATTTTTTATGAAGTGTTTGGAAGCTGCTCTTAAAAGAAAAAAAGAAAAGAAAAGTTTTCTCTTTTTTACTGTAACTTTAATAAATTGCCATTAAATCATCGTTCAAGATATCCTAAATCCGTCCGCAATTTAGCATCTTCAGTATTTTGGCATCATAAGAAAAAATGTTTGGTGTGATTTACGTGTTTCTGTTTGGAGGAGTATGAATTTGTTTACAGCCCGTTTTAAAAAAAAACCCACATTAAAATAAATATAGCCGACTTCCTGTTGGTCGTAGCTAATGACTGTAAATTAGAAAGTTGTCCGGATTAATAAGAACAATTTATGTACCGAGTTTGGTGTCTGTAGCTATCATTATATATATATAAACATTAATAATTATATACCATTTAATGTTGATCAATATTAATTCCAAAATGTGTTAATATATTATTACATTTTAAAGTTTATCTTTTGAACATGACTATTTTTCTAACATTAAAAAGATTAATAAATGCTTTAAAAAAATTGTTCTTTGTTAGTTCATACTATCATGGAAGAATTAACATGCTGTAAAAATATATTTTTCATTGTTAGTTCACGTTAATTAATGCATTTCCTAATGTTAAGAATTGAGACCTTATTTAATGATTTATAAGCATTTTTTAAAGATTTTAAAAAACAGACCCTCTCTCTCTTTCTCTCTCTCACCCAGCTCCTCAATCCACACAGTCACTCACACAGTCACTCACACCCCACCCCACCCCCACCCCTCACTCAGCTGCAGGCTGGCAGGGAGCTCTCACTCAGCAGTCTAAGAGCTCTCTGATAGTTTTTAAATTTTCTCCTAAGCATAGTGTATTGTAAATTCATGAAATTAATCACATATCCTCAGACTGTATTGTTCTGTGTATGTAATTTTTTATGAAGTGTTTGGAAGCTGCTCTTAAAAGATAAAAAAAAAAAAAAATTATCTTTTTTACTGTAACTTTAATAAATTGCCATTAAATCATCGTTCAAGATATCCTAAATCCGTCCGCAATTTAGCATCTTCAGTATTTTGGCATCATGATTAAAAAAACCCACATTAAAATAAATATAGCCGACTTCCTGTTGGTCGTAGCTAATGACTGTAAATTAGAAAGTTGTCCGGATTAATTAGAACAATTTATATACCGAGTTTGGTGTCTGTAGCTAAAACTAACCCCCTCATTTTTGACAAAAGGTGGCGCTATAGAGTGTCTCTTCCACGCCCGTTTATGAGCTTTTTCCAGTGTCTAACTATCATTAATACTGATATGTGTGTTGAGTTTCATGACATTCTAAACATGTTATCTGCCTCAAAATCACCAGAAACGAATTTTCAACTTTGACACGTTGCCATGGCAACATAATTTTAGATATCAATATTCCCTTCACAGTTTTACATCGGCCGTGTTTTGACATTATTCTGGTGAAGTTTGAAGCAAATCGAGGTAAAAGAAGATGCTGAATTCAAAGCATTTTGAAAACGACACACTTCCTGCAGCCAGTTGGTGGCGCTATAACTTTCAGTCATAATAGTCACATCTATCCGATCGGCATCATACAACGAACAAATCACTGAAGTTTGATCTACATCATACAATGTATGTGGACGTTATTAGGCATTTCCTGGGTCTCATTTTTCGCCATAACTTCATCGCCTCGCCACGGGCAAACCGTTCGACATATCAAAAATATCTTCGCAATTTAGCGTCCCCAATGTCCTGAGATCATGTTCACCGAGTTTGGTGGCAATCGTATGGAAATCCTCAGAGGAGTATATCAAATTCCAGAGCATGCGCTTTTTAAACAGCCCTGAATAGCCGACTTCCTGTTGGGCGGAGCCTAAGACATGCAGCGTGAAAGTTGTTCAGCTCAATGAGTTCTATATGTGTACCGAGTTTCATATGAATACGTGCAAGTATGTGTGAGCTATACATCAAGTTTTCTGACAATTTTCCAGGGGGCGCCGTAGAGCCCCTGTGCCACGCCCGGGTCCCAGCCTCAGCGGCGTCCTAATGGCCGCAGGTTCCAATGTGCGTGCCAATTTTCAAGAGTTTTCGGGCACGTTAAGGCCCCCAAAACCCCCCGGATAGTTGAAATTAAAAAAAAATTCATAGGGGAACAATGATTCAATATAGCTGCGAGCAGCGATGACGGGCCCAAGCCGTCAGCATACGCCACCCCGGTGGCATCGATAAAACGGTGCCCAGCGAGCACAAGCATCACAGTAACCCTCTGGCAGTTTGGTTTTAAGGGATACGGCAATTAAAGGGTTAATCCAAACCATCAACTCTGTGAAACACACACACACAGAACAACATATAAAACTTTAAATTCTATGAAAATATATTTTTCATTGGTAGTTGATGTTAGTTAATGCATTTACTAATGCTAACAAATGAGAAATTATTATAGTTACCAAAGGTTTTAATGATTTATAAGCATTTTTTAATGATTTATTTTTCCATTAACTAAAATGAATAATTTTTTCTAACACAAATGAATAAAGTAAAAAATATATTGTTAATATTTAATGTTATTTGTGAATTAACCAATGTTAAAAAACAACATTATTTAACTGTTGTTAATTTACATCATTAATAAATATATACCATTTAATGTTGAAATCAATGTTTTAATGTTTAAAATCAATTCCAAAATGTGTTAATATATTAAATTTTAAAGTTTTATCTTTTGAACATGACTATTTTTCTAATATTAAAAATATTATGTTCATTGTTAGCTCATTGTAAGTTCATACTATCAATGAAGAATTAACATGCTTTAAAAAATATATTTTTCATTGTTAGTTCATGTTAATTAATGCATTCCCTACTGTTAACAAATGAGACTCAATTATAAAGTGTTATCAAAACCTTTAATGCTTTAAGCATTTTTTAAGGATTTTATTGAGAAGTTTAAACAGACTCTCTCTCTCTCTCTCTCTCTCTCTCTCTCTCTCCCCCTCCACACTCACTGAACTCACACAGTCAGTCACTCACCCAGTCACCTACCGCACACATTAGAAGCACAGTGACAGGATATCTCTGATAAGTTTTAAAATTTTCTTCTCGCCATAGTGTACTGTAAATTCATGGAATTAATCACATATCCTCAGACTGTCTTGTTCTGTGTTTGGTGTGAATTTGTGGTTTCTGCTTGGAGGTGTATGAATTTGTTTACAGCCCGTTTTGAAAAAAAAAAACACATAAAAAAAAAAAAGCCGACTTCCTGTTGGTCGTAGCTAATGTCTGTAAATTAGAAAGTTGTCCGGCTTAATGTGGACAATTTATGTACCAAGTTTGGTGTCTGTAGCTATCATTATATATATATAATCATTAATAATTATATTCCATTTAATGTTGATCAATATTAATTCCAAAATGTGTTAATATATTATTAAATTTTAAAGTTTCTCTTTTGAACATGACTATTTTTCTAACATTAAAAATATTTTGTTCATTGTTAGTTCATTGTAAGTTCATACTATCAATGAAGAATTAACATGCTGTAAAAAATTATATTTTTCATTGTTAGTTCATGTTAATTAATGCATTCCCTACTGTTAACAATTGAGACTTAATTATAAAGTGTTATGAAAACCTTTAATGCTTTATAAGCATTTTTTAAAGATTTAAAAAAAACAGACCCTCTCTCTCTTTCTCTCTCTCACCCAGCTCCTCAATCCACACAGTCACTCACACAGTCACTCACACCCCACCCCCACCCCCTCACTCAGCTGCAGGCTGACAGGGAACTCTCACTCATAGAAGCATTGTAACAACTGTCTGATAGTTTTTAAATTTTCTCCTCTGCATAGTGTATTGTAAATTCATGAAATTAATCACATATCCTCAGACTGTATTGTTCTGTGTATGTAATTTTTTATGAAGTGTTTGGAAGCTGCTCTTAAAAGATAAAAAAAAAAAAAAAATCTCTTTTTTACTGTAACTTTAATAAATTGCCATTAAATCATCGTTCAAGATATCCTAAATCCGTCCGCAATTTAGCATCTTCAGTATTTTGGCATCATGAGAAAAAATGTTTGGTGTGATTTACGTGTTTCTGCTTTGAGGAGTATGAATTTGTTTACAGCCCGTTTTAAAAAAAAACCTACATTAAAATAAATATAGCCGACGTCCTGTTGGTCGTAGCTAATGACTGTAAATTAGAAAGTTGTCCGGATTAATAAGAACAATTTATGTACCGAGTTTGGTGTCTGTAGCTAAAACTAACCCCCCCATTTTTGACAAAAGGTGGCGCTATAGAGTGCCTCTTCCACGCCCGTTTATGAGGTTTTTCCAGTGTCTAACTATCATTAAAATGGATATGTGTGTTGAGTTTCATGACATTCTAAACATGTTATCTGCCTCAAAATCACCAGAAACGAATTTTCAACTTTGACACGTTGCCATGGCAACATAATTTTAGATATCAATATTCCCTTCACAGTTTTACATCGGCCGTGTTTTGACATTATTCTGGTGAAGTTTGAAGCAAATCGAGTAAAAATAAGATGCTGAATTCAAATAATTTTGAAAACGACACACTTCCTGCAGCCAGTTGGTGGCGCTATAACTTTCAGTCATAATAGTCACATCTATCCGATCGGCATCATACAACGAACAAACCACTGGAGTTTGATCAACATCATACAATGTATGTGGACGTTATTAGGCATTTCCTGGGTCTCATTTTTCGCCATAACTTCATCGCCTCGCCACGGGCAAACCGTTCGACATATCAAAAATATCTTCGCAATTTAGCGTCCCCAATGTCTTGAGATCATGTTCACCGAGTTTGGTGGCAATCGTATGGAAATCCTCAGAGGAGTATATCAAATTCCAGAGCATGCGCTTTTTAAACAGCCCTGAATAGCCGACTTCCTGTTGGGCGGAGCCTATGACATGCTGCGCGGAAGTTGTTCGGCTCAATGAGTTCTATATGTGTACCGAGTTTCATATGAATACGTGCAAGTATGTGTGAGCTATACATCAAGCTTTCTGACAATTTTCCAGGGGGCGCCGTAGAGCCCCTGTGCCACGCCCGGGTCCCAGCCTCAGCGGCGTCCTAATGGCCGCAGGTTCCAACGTGCGTGCCAATTTTCGAGAGTTTTCGGGCACGTTAAGGCCCCCAAAAGTGCCCGGATGATTGAAATAAAAAATAAAAAAAAAAAAAAAAAAAAAAAAAAAAAAATAATAAATATAGCTGCGAGCAGCGATGACGGGCCCAAGCCGTCAGCATACGCCACCCCGGTGGCATCGATAAAACGGTGCCCAGCGAGCACAAGCATCACAGTAACCCTCTGGCAGTTTGGTTTTAAGGGATACGGCAATTAAAGGGTTAATCCAAACCATCAACTCTGTGAAACACACACACACAGAACAACATATAAAACTTTAAATTCTGTGAAAATATATTTTTCATTGGTAGTTGATGTTAGTTAATGCATTTACTAATGCTAACAAATGAGAAATTATTATAGTTACCAAAGGTTTTAATGATTTATAAGCATTTTTTAATGATTTATTTTTCCATTAACTAAAATGAATAATTTTTTCTAACACAAATGAATAAAGTAAAAAATATATTGTTAATATTTAATGTTATTTGTGAATTAACCAATGTTAAAAAACAACATTATTTAACTGTTGTTAATTTACATCATTAATAAATATATACCATTTAATGTTGAAATCAATGTTTTAATGTTTAAAATCAATTCCAAAATGTGTTAATATATTAAATTTTAAAGTTTTATCTTTTGAACATGACTATTTTTCTAATATTAAAAATATTTTGTTCATTGTTAGTTCATTGTAAGTTCATACTATCAATGAAGAATTAACATGCTTTAAAAAATATATTTTTCATTGTTAGTTCATGTTAATTAATGCATTCCCTACTGTTAACAAATGAGACTCAATTATAAAGTGTTATCAAAACCTTTAATGCTTTATAAGCATTTTTTAAGGATTTTATTGAGAAGTTTAAACAGACTCTCTCTCTCTCTCTCTCTCTCTCTCTCCCCCTCCACACTCACTGAACTCACACAGTCAGTCACTCACCCAGTCACCCACCGCACACATTAGAAGCACAGTGACAGGATATCTCTGATAAGTTTTAAAATTTTCTTCTCGCCATAGTGTACTGTAAATTCATGGAATTAATCACATATCCTCAGACTGTCTTGTTCTGTGTTTTGTGTGAATTTGTGGTTTCTGCTTGGAGGTGTATGAATTTGTTTACAGCCCGTTTTGAAAAAAAAAAACACATAAAAAAAAAAAGCCGGCTTCCTGTTGGTCGTAGCTAATGTCTGTAAATTAGAAAGTTGTCCGAAAGTTGTTGAACAATTTATGTACCAAGTTTGGTGTCTGTAGCTATCATTATATATATATAATCATTAATAATTATATTCCATTTAATGTTGATCAATATTAATTCCAAAATGTGTTAATATATTATTAAATTTTAAAGTTTCTCTTTTGAACATGACTATTTTTCTAACATTAAAAATATTTTGTTCATTGTTAGTTCATTGTAAGTTCATACTATCAATGAAGAATTAACATGCTGTAAAAAATTATATTTTTCATTGTTAGTTCATGTTAATTAATGCATTCCCTACTGTTAACAAATGAGACTTAATTATAAAGTGTTATGAAAACCTTTAATGCTTTATAAGCATTTTTTAAAGATTTAAAAAAAACAGACCCTCTCTCTCTTTCTCTCTCTCACCCAGCTCCTCAATCCACACAGTCACTCACACCCCACCCCACCCCACCCCCACCCCCTCACTCAGCTGCAGGCTGACAGTGAACTCTCACTCATAGAAGCATTGTAACAACTGCCTGATAGTTTTTAAATTTTCTCCTCTGCATAGTGTATTGTAAATTCATGAAATTAATCACATATCGTCAGACTGTATTGTTCTGTGTATGTAATTTTTTATGAAGTGTTTGGAAGCTGCTCTTAAAAGATAAAAAAAAAAAAAAAATCTATTTTTTACTGTAACTTTAATAAATTGCCATTAAATCATCGTTCAAGATATCCTAAATCCGTCCGCAATTTAGCATCTTCAGTATTTTGGCATCATGAGAAAAAATGTTTGGTGTGATTTACGTGTTTCTGCTTTGAGGAGTATGAATTTGTTTACAGCCCGTTTTAAAAAAAAACCCACATTAAAATAAATATAGCCGACGTCCTGTTGGTCGTAGCTAATGACTGTAAATTAGAAAGTTGTCCGGATTAATAAGAACAATTTATGTACCGAGTTTGGTGTCTGTAGCTAAAACTAACCCCCCCATTTTTGACAAAAGGTGGCGCTATAGAGTGCCTCTTCCACGCCCGTTTATGAGCTTTTTCCAGTGTCTAACTATCATTAAAATGGATATGTGTGTTGAGTTTCATGACATTCTAAACATGTTATCTGCCTCAAAATCACCAGAAACGAATTTTCAACTTTGACACGTTGCCATGGCAACATAATTTTAGATATCAATATTCCCTTCACAGTTTTACATCGGCCGTGTTTTGACATTATTCTGGTGAAGTTTGAAGCAAATCGAGTAAAAATAAGATGCTGAATTCAAATCATTTTGAAAACGACACACTTCCTGCAGCCAGTTGGTGGCGCTATAACTTTCAGTCATAATAGTCACATCTATCCGATCGGCATCATACAACGAACAAACCACTGGAGTTTGATCTACATCATACAATGTATGTGGACGTTATTAGGCATTTCCTGGGTCTCATTTTTCGCCATAACTTCATCGCCTCGCCACGGGCAAACCGTTCGACATATCAAAAATATCTTCGCAATTTAGCGTCCCCAATGTCTTGAGATCATGTTCACCGAGTTTGGTGGCAATCGTATGGAAATCCTCAGAGGAGTATATCAAATTCCAGAGCATGCGCTTTTTAAACAGCCCTGAATAGCCGACTTCCTGTTGGGCGGAGCCTATGACATGCTGCGCGGAAGTTGTTCAGCTCAATGAGTTCTATATGTGTACCAAGTTTCATATGAATACGTGCAAGTATGTGTGAGCTATACATCAAGCTTTCTGACAATTTTCCAGGGGGCGCCGTAGAGCCCCTGTGCCACGCCCGGGTCCCAGCCTCAGCGGCGTCCTAATGGCCGCAGGTTCCAATGTGCGTGCCAATTTTCGAGAGTTTTCGGGCACGTTAAGGCCCCCAAAAGTGCCCGGATGATTGAAATAAAAAATAAAAAAAAAAATAAAAAAAAAAAAAATAATAATCCTTAGAAGAACAATAGGGCCCTGCGCCTTACTGGCTTGGGCCCTAATAATAATCCTTAGAAGAACAATAGGGCCCTGCGCCTTACTGGCTTGGGCCCTAAATATAGCTGCGAGCAGCGATGACGGGCCCAAGCCGTCAGCATACGCCACCCCGGTGGCATCGATAAAACGGTGCCCAGCGAGCACAAGCATCACAGTAACCCTCTGGCAGTTTGGTTTTAAGGGATACGGCAATTAAAGGGTTAATCCAAACCATCAACTCAGTGAAACACACACACACAGAACAACATATAAAACTTTAAATTCTGTGAAAATATATTTTTCATTGGTAGTTGATGTTAGTTAATGCATTTACTAATGCTAACAAATGAGAAATTATTATAGTTACCAAAGGTTTTAATGATTTATAAGCTTTTTTTAATGATTTATTTTTCCATTAACTAACATGAATAATTTTTTCTAACACAAATTAATAAAGTAAAAAATATATTGTTAATATTTAATGTTATTTGTGAATTAACCAATGTTAAAAAACAACATTATTTAACTGTTGTTAATTTACATCATTAATAAATATATACCATTTAATGTTTATCAAAATCAATTCCAAAATGTGTTAATATATTATTACATTTTAAAGTTTTATTTTTTGAACATGACTATTTTTCTAATATTAAAAATATTTTGTTCATTGTTAGTTCATTGTAAGTTCATACTATCAATGAAGAATTAACATGCTGTAAAAAATACATTTTTCATTGTTAGTTCATGTTAATTAATGCATTCCCTACTGTTAACAAATGAGACTTAATTATAAAGTGTTATCAAAACCTTTAATGCTTTATAAGCATTTTTTAAGGATTTTATTGAGAAGTTTAAACAGACCCTCTCTCTCTCTCTCTCTTTCTCTCTCTCTCTCTCTCTCTCCCTCCACACTCACTGAACTCACACAGTCAGTCACCCACCCAGTCACCTACCGCACACATTAGAAGCACAGAGACAGGAGAACTCTGATAAGTTTGAAAATGTTCTCCTCTGTATAGTGTATTGTAAATTCATGGAATTAATAACATATCCTCAGACTGTATTGTTCTGTGTATGTAATTTTTTATGAAGTGTTTTGAAGCTGCTCTTAAAAGATAAAAAAAAAGAAAAGTGTTATTTTTTACTGTGACTTTAATAAATTGCCATTAAATCACCGTTCAAGATATCCTAAATCCGTCCGCAATGTAGTATCTTCAGTATCTTGGAAGCATGTGAAAAAATGTTTGGTGTGAATTGTTGGTTTCTGCTTGGGAGGAGTATGAATTTGTTTACAGCCCGTTTAAAAAAAAAAAAAAACACATAAAAAAAAAAATAGCCGATTTCCTGTTGGTCGTAGCTAATGACTGTAAATTAGAAAGTTGTCCGGATTAATAAGAACAATTTATGTACCGAGTTTGGTGTCTGTAGCTATCATTATATATATATAATCATTAATAATTATATACCATTTAATGTTGATGAATATTAATTCCAAAATGTGTTTATATATTATTACATTTTAAAGTTAATCTTTTGAACATGATTATTTTTCTAACATTAAAAAGATTAATAAATGCTTTAAAAAAAAAGTTCTTTGTTAGTTCATACTATCATGGAAGAATTAACATGCTGTAAAAATATATTTTTCATTGTTAGTTCACGTTAATTAATGCATTTCCTAATGTTAAGAATTGAGACCTTATTATAAAGTGTTATCAAAATCTTTAATGATTTATAAGCATTTTTTAAAGATTTTAAAAAAACAGACCCTCTCTCTCTCTTTCTCTCTCTCACCCACTGCCTCAATCCACACAGTCACTCACACAGTCACTCACAGCCCACCCCACCCCCACCCCTCACTCAGCTGCAGGCTGACAGGACCTCTCACTCAGAAGCATTATATCAACTCTCTGATAGTTTTTAAATTTTCTCCTAAGCATAGTGTATTGTAAATTCATGAAATTAATCACATATTCTCAGACTGTATTGTTCTGTGTATGTAATTTTTTATGAAGTGTTTGGAAGCTGCTCTTAAAAGATAAAAAAAAATAAAAATTATCTTTTTTACTGTAACTTTAATAAATTGCCATTAAATCATCGTTCAAGATATCCTAAATCCGTCCGCAATTTAGCATCTTCAGTATTTTGGCATCATGATAAAAAATGTTTCGTGTGATTTCCGTGTTTCTGCTTGGAGGAGTATTAATTTGTTTACAGCCCGTTTTAAAAAAAAACCCACATTAAAATAAATATAGCCGACTTCCTGTTGGTCGTAGCTAATGACTGTAAATTAGAAAGTTGTCCGGATTAATAAGAACAATTTATGTACCAAGTTTGGTGTCTGTAGCTAAAACTAACCCCCCCATTTTTGACAAAAGGTGGCGCTAAAGAGTGCCTCTTCCACGCCCGTTTATGAGCTTTTTCCAGTGTCTAACTATCATTAATACTCATATGTGTGTTGAGTTTCATGACATTCTAAACATGTTATCTGCCTCAAAATCACCAGAAACGAATTTTCAACTTTGACACGTTGCCATGGCAACATAAGTTTAGATATCAATATTGCCTTCACAGTTTTACATCGGCCGTGTTTTGACATTATTCTGGTGAAGTTTGAAGCAAATCGAGTAAAAATAAGATGCTGAATTCAAAGCATTTTGAAAACGACACACTTCCTGCAGCCAGTTGGTGGCGCTATAACTTTCAGTCATTATAGTCACATCTATCCGATCGGCATCATACAACGAACAAATCACTGAAGTTTGATCAACATCATACAATGTATGTGGACGTTATTAGGCATTTCCTGGGTCTCATTTTTCGCCATAACTTCATCGCCTCGCCACGGGCAAACCGTTCGACATATCAAAAATATCTTCGCAATTTAGCGTCCCCAATGTCTTGAGATCATGTTCACCGAGTTTGGTGGCAATCGTATGGAAATCCTCAGAGGAGTATATCAAATTCCAGAGCATGCGCTTTTTAAACAGCCCTGAATAGCCGACTTCCTGTTGGGCGGAGCCTATGACATGCTGCGCGGAAGTTGTTCAGCTCAATGAGTTCTATATGTGTACCGAGTTTCATATGAATACGTGCAAGTATGTGTGAGCTATACATCAAGTTTTCTGACAATTTTCCAGGGGGCGCCGTAGAGCCCCTGTGCCACGCCCGGGTCCCAGCCTCAGCGGCGTCCTAATGGCCGCAGGTTCCAATGTGCGTGCCAATTTTCGAGAGTTTTCGGGCACGTTAAGGCCCCCAAAAGTGCCCGGATGATTGAAATAAAAAAAAAAAAAAAAAAAAAAAAAAAAAAATAATAATCCTTAGAAGAACAATAGGGCCCTGCGCCTTACTGGCTTGGGCCCTAATAATCCTTAGAAGAACAATAGGGCCCTGCGCCTTACTGGCTTGGGCCCTAAATATACTACAACCTAATAAAACTATATAGACATAAAAAATCGAAACTAATAAAAATAACAAACAACACAGACAAAAAATGATTAACCCTTAAACAAAAATGTAAAAATGCAAAAACTCGACTAGTATAGCAACACTTACAAACAGCTGAATTGCCTCAGTTTAAGACTGATTCTTGTATGAACTGATTCTTTTAATGAATCTGTCACCGAGTCATTTGCTTGTGAATCAGATTACACTGTTTTTTTAATTACAGTAATACTGGTTCTCATGAATGTTTTTTTTACCTGTATTCGTCTTTGACAGATGATTGTACAGATTTCACTCATTTTCCTGATCCCCTGAAATACAGAATACAAACTTTACATCACAAGTAATAAAGTTTATTTGTAATTCCAGTACAACGTCATTGATTTTTGTCTAACAGATCACTGAATCTTAAGACATGAGACCAAAAACAATTCAGAGCTGAAATAAACAAACGCTAATTCACCAAGGAATTATTTCTGATTAATCCGTCTTATTTATGTTTGAATCCAACAAGCTGCTGCTTCCATTTTCTTTCAGTGTTCCCTGCTGTACCTCAATGCATCAACACCACCAGATAAAAATACTCTGAAGTCTGATCACATTCATTTGTGTATTAAAGTGCATAAGCCATTGTGTTTTCTGGTTTTGATAGCTATTAATAGAGGACCTATTTAAAATGAGTGAAATGACCTGAAAATCTATTTCTTTACAACGGGTGACGGGGCTGATGTAGAGTATTATAGTTAAAAAAAAATTAGGATCATAAACCTCACCAGAGCCTGTGATTTCTGAAATATGGACCTTCATGTTTGAAGGCGGACTTTGATTTTATAAATGTTCCCTTAATATTTAACCATTAATGTCCAAAGTGGAAACAGATTTAGTCTCATGTCTGAAGGATCAGTGTATAAACGAGTCATTGAGATAAAGACCTGCGTCCTGTGGGCTGGATGTGGGCGTCTCTAGTGCTTCGGTCTCATCAGAGGATGCTGGGTGACTCTCTGTCGTCTCAGGCTTCATTTCTTCAGCAGCTTCTGGATCTGGAAAAGATGGGGAATGCTGACTTTAGTGTGACTTTTTTCACTTCTAGTTAATAGACTAAAGCGGAGACTCTCAAACTTTTTTGTCAGATGAGCCCCTTAGATGTTAAAAAAGTCCCGTCTGACATTTTTATTTCAGAAGTTAATACTTCAATAATTTAATGACACATGGTTTATGATTCTCTGAGGTTCGTTAATGATTACATGACATACAAGTAAACATAAAAAGCTTAAATAGTTTTATTTTTTAATATTATTTATATATAGGGCTGCATGACTCGGCCAAAAATGTATATCTTTATTATTTTCGTACTATTATAATTATTATTAGGCCTATTATTATTAATTTGACCTCTAAAAATTAAGACAGACTTGTATTACTGTTGTAAACTATAATTGTAATGTAAAATAAAAATAAAAACATTTTAACAGTATTTATTTTACACTGCAAGTTACAATATTAATTCTTCATTTTCAAACATTCAAAACCTTGAGATTTTAAGTAAATGAAGTGAAATGCAGTGCACCAGGCCAGGCTATATGTTTATTTAAATAAATCACGATCTTTGATTTGATAATCACGCTGGGCTATGTAGAATATCAGAGACTGAATCAGACTCATTTAAGATGCATCAGAACATTGAAACCTGAGGAGCTGGAATTCAGAGAGACCCCAAGGAAACAGGACAATGTCATAAATTAGATTCTGGCACCACTAGTCTGAAGCAAGCAAACTAACCAACTTATTCACAGAACAGCTTACAACCTTGAGACAAAAGAACACTTATTGATAATTCCAATTCAGGAAGGAGACCATCAAATTTGTTGCAAATAATCAAGACTGATGGTCAAAGAGATGGCCATCACGTGTTCCAGGCTGGAAGTCACGAGCTTCCTTAGACTGACTTCTCCCCGACACAGAAGACAGACCAAACCAAAATTCATTTGTCTAAAGAACATGCCTTCGTTCTCCATAGAACTATACAAAGACTGTCTTTTTCATATGCACATAAAATCATCCTAAAATGACATTTCTATGCAGAACCCAATATTATGTTTGTAACCAACATATTAGACTATCATGTTTTAATCAAATATTATGTATGTCTTTTTAATCATTATTGAATAGCTGAAGGATTCCTATGCGTGTTTGGTATGTATGAGTTCATGCTTTAAATGTTTCTTCCAATCAATTCTTTGTCAAATGTATCATAGTCTTGTTATAGAAATCATGTTCAAAAGTATACTTTGCAAGAACCTGTAAAGTTCGGACCTCTGACTGAACAGATAACATGTTGATTTATTGATGGGGTGGAGAAACAAAGCAATACCCCGAGCAAGGACAGTATCTAATTGATCAAGACGTCCAGATGGGACGGTCTGAAAGCCGAGTTTAAAAACTCAGGACACCATCAAACTCTCTCTTCTTCTTAAAAATGCTCTCTTGGTCCTCTTAGTCTCTCTCTCTCCTCTTCTTCTCTTTTGCCACCGCGTTTTGACGCTGCTCTTTGAGCGTGCTCTGGCCCACGTGCCAGCTGCTACCACAATGAGAAGAAAACCACCTAGTCTCATTACCTCCTTTTATTTTTATTCTTTTACTTTAGTTTCTTTTCTTTCCGTGGAGTTTCGTGTTCTAATGTAAGTTTGATGCAAAGTTCAGCTCCGACTGCCCTCGCTTCAAACTTCAACCAGACCAACTCTGCATTTTCAGCCAACGCCCAAGACCTCACTTCAAAGACTACTGAACTTCCAGCCAATCAGGCACTGTCTGCAAAGACGACGACACAAAGCAAACCCCTTAACACAGGCAAAGCAAGCAAGTAACACCTCCAGGTTCTAACTGAATTGGTGTCTATAATATCAATTTTAGCCTCACTGAGAAACTCAAAGCGAGGGTTAAATAAGTGATTGATGGTTGTTCAGGTCTATGCAATTGAACATATTGCTGTAAACTTGGGATTTCACATTTCCATTCTCTTAAACTCATCCTTTCCTTACTTTCTCTCTTTCCGTGTGAATGCTTGTGTTCATGTTAGATCAGTTTGTCTTAGGTTTACCAAATAAAATCTTATTTATATTGAAAAGAGAAGTATCTTGTGTTTTGTGCTCACAAGTTAATGTCTTAATCCGCCGATCTTGCTACTGTGCTGTTTAATAGTGTTTTCACTATATTTTAATATCAGTGCAGAGTTTGTTATACGGCTCATTCAGTGAATCGCCGTAACAGTGAGTCTGTTCAAAATTCCCTATAAAATCATAAATGATTCCCTTTGAGCTAAATTAAACTATTTCTTTAAATTCCATATTAATATTACGTTACAGCTATATTGTGATTTCAGTTTGATTTCGATTAATTGTGCAGCCTAATTTACTTATTTTAACTATCCATTCGATTCCATTGGGTTCTTGACTTGTACATGACGAGTCATTGAGATAAAGACCTGCATCCTGCGGGCTGGATGTGGACGTCTCTAGTGCTTCGGTCTCATCAGAGGATGCTGGGTGACTCTCTGTCGTCTCAGGCTTCATTTCTTCAGCTCCTTCTGGATATGGAGAGGAAGGGGAATGCTGACTTTTGTGTTTACATGTGACTTTTGAAATGATCCATTTCATTAGCTTTTCATCAACTCTTGAATCTCTGTTTAGGAAACCCTGGACTAAAGGAACAGTTGACCTTAAATCTTCTGTTATTATTTATTCACCTGTTCATTCTGTATATGCAGTGACAGCTCATAGTGATGGGCAAATATGAGAGTATGTGCTTGGAGAAACATGAGGGTGAATATTGACAGTTTATATGTTTGGACTAGTTTGTTCAGTTTTAAACCTGTTGAGCTCGGCTCTGTCTGGTTCTTCAGGTCATTAAATGATGGAGATCTTGAAGCTTGTAGATTCTTTAGCTCTGCAAAGCTCTCTTCTGTGTCTGTAGATAGCAGGACATTCATTAAATGTTATTCTTAAATACATATATCTATATACACACATAAAGATTTAAAAATTTAATTCGCCCTTTTACAAATTGGAATTCATAACGTCATGGCATTCAATGTTGCATGCACTACAAAAAAGCAAAAACAAAAAAAAATACTATCTCAGTGTTATTGCTTTATTTTTCAATTCAAATATCTAAACATTCTTAAATCAAGACCCATTTACTTGAGATGCTAAATTACTATATGAAGGCTTGTATTTTGAGAAACTGAACAAAATTAAGTGAGTTTACGTTTAAAACAAGAACAAATATCTGCAAATGGGATATGAAAAGTTGCAGATGGCAGATATTTGTCCCTTTTTTCAACATAAACTCAGTTCATTTTGATGTATTTCTCAGAAAACAAGACTTCTTATCATATGTCATTCTTGCATCTGCCTTGATCAAAGAAGTTTTAGACATCTGCACAGGAAAACAAGACAAAGCTACTGAGGAAGAACATTACCCTGTGATCACACAAAAAGTAAAGTTCCATATTCTATTTCAGCTATTTTTTGTAAAAAGTAATGGAGATTAGTTTGAAGTTGAAGTTTCAAACTTTAAAGTGCTGGTAATGCAACTTATTGTGTTCTTTATTGAAAAAAATTGTGTTCCCTTCAGTTTATTCCTTAAATTGTCTTTAATTGGTCTTAAAAAGGTCTTAAAAGTCCTAAATTTACCTTCATAAAACTTGCAGAAACCCTGTTATATTATGTAAATATAAAGTGCATTTTATCCCCAGATGAAAACACTTGTATTAGAACATTTATCTTTACAGATGGAGGAGGCACCTAATGCAGGAGAAGCAGCGCCGTCGATGACCACGTTCTCAGAGCTGATGTCGCCGAAGAGGAACTGTATCTTCTGGTCCGCGTGTTGAGTGTTGGAGGATCCGTGAACGGCGTTCTCCAGCATGTCTTTAGCGAAGCGTGCTCTCAGAGACCCCGGGGCCGCTTGTCTCGCCTCACTGGGGTCCGTGGGGCCCATGGCCGCCCTCCACTCCTCCACCGCGTTCTCCCTCGTCAGAACCATCATCGTACACGGGCCGCTGCAGAGAAATAAACCATGTTTTATCTTACCTGTGTTCTGCATGAAGCCTTCCAGCTCAGTTAAGTCACGTTTAATGGTGAACTCACCGACACATATAATCCACCAGCTGACTGAAGAAGGGTTTGTCCCGGTGCTCTTTATAAAACTCTTCTGCCATCTCTCTGCCCAGAACCGTGTCCTTCAGACGGGAGATGGTGAATCCTCTGGCCCGAATCTCCTCCAGGATTTCCTCTGATATGAGCCAAATAAACTGTGAGTTTCTTGTTATTAATATACTTACATTTTCATTTTATATACACTACATTTGTAAGTCTGGGGTCAGTAAGATTTTAATAAAGTAAGAGATTAACACTTATTTATCAGCATTAAATTGATCAAAAGTGACATTAATAATGTTGCAAAAGTCTTTTGGACTTTCTATTTTCTATTTATAAATTCTTCTTTTTAAAACTTAAAACAAAATTAAATCTCCCATTGGCATCGATTCAACTTTCAAATTGTAGCTGGCATCATATTTGCATCCCAAATTTGCCTTGTTTCTTACATGTTGATAATGAATTATATTTTGTCTTGTCTTGCTGTCTGTTTCACCACTCACGACCTCCTTTTTCCTCACAGTGTGTTGATACACTATTTAATTTACACAGAACTAAAAGCTAAAACTTTCGGTCTTCTGCCGTCGTGTCAGCGCTGCTGTGATACAGTTGTTTTAAAAGCATGAGTTTGAACTGCACAGCTCAAACACACAGCTAATATCCCTCTCCACTCTTTGGTCTGTGTTCGGGGTGACTGCTGATGTGATACCCTTGTGTTCAGTGTCTGGTTTGATGACAGCGAGCGTGTCCTCCGGTGGGAAGAAGAAGCCGATCTCCCTCTCCGCCTCGTCTGAGCTTCCGCTGCCGTGAAGCTGATTAATGCTGGAGCTCCCGCAGGAAAACTGGGCTCGCAGACTACATCAGAACCACACACTGACCATTAAACACATTACTATAAATAAACATATGGCATACAATAACACACTGATTTGAGCAAATGAGGGAAATGTCCTGAAGAAATCAAACTATTATAAACCTCAGTTTACCTGTCAGGTTGCTCGTTCTTAGCCTGGATGGGGTCTTTGGGTCCCAGGATGTTCCTCCAGTGTTCCACGGCTCGCTCCTTCACTAGAGCTAATGCTAACACAGGCCCGCTGTGAACGACAGCAGAGACTCTTCATGACACTCTTCACGTCATTTACACAGTATTTTCATGCAATTAGAAATTGTGTAGCTAAGATTACAATTAAGCTTAAATTGAAGATATAAATCACTTGTTCTTTTACCATCCTCTTCAGATTTGATAAAACAACATTCATAATTCAGAATGAATGCTATATTATATATATAATAATTATATTAATAATTCTTATTTTGACACAAGATTTGTTTCTGTATCATTGATACTATTGTAGTTGTAGTTAATATTTTGAATTAGATTATATTGTTATATTTAGTTTGAACTGTAATTTTAAACTTTTAATAATTTAGTTTTTTTTTATATATATATATATATATATAGTATTTATTACTTTTTATATATTAGCTTTAGTTGATTTAGTTTTAGTTGAAACAAAAGTGAGGAATGTTGCTGAAATACTACATATATTTTAAGTAACAAAAATGATACAGTATATATATATATATATATATATATATATATATATTTGTGTGTGTGTGTGTGTGTGTGTGTATGTATATATATATATATATATATATATATATTTAAGAACATTTCAGGTAACATTTATTTTAAGTAATGATACTATAATTTAACACTCATTTTGATTTTCTTTGTAAAAAAAATTTAGGTAACGATAATATCCATGTTTTGACATCCAAACTGGCCTTAATAATTATAAAATGCATTTCATTTGGTTGGTTTGGTTAGCCACAGTTGCTGGTAGCCATTCAGCAGACTAAAGAAATTCAAACAACATGAGGGTTTGTACATGATGACAGAATAATTTTTTTTTGGTGAACTGTCCCTTTAAGCAGAGAGCATGATTGGATGAGTCTGAAAGGTTCTGACTGGTTCTGAAACCATTATAAAATTACACAAGCTACATTGCTTGGCAATAATTCAAATGATTATTAATAATGCATGCTTGTACTGTATATGTTGAAAACTGGCATGATTTATCATATCACGGTTGCTGCTGTTTTAAGTAATTAACCGCTTGACTCGGCACAGCCCCTTGTGGTTTTTCCACAGCATCAGATGTGTGATGAATGCGATCGCTCACCTGGTCATGCTCTCCAGCAGGCTGGGGAAGTATTCCTGCTCCAGATGATCGCTGTAGAACTGCCTGACCTGATCCTCAGACAGCATGACCTCTCTCTGCATGGCCACTGTGAATCCTGCTTCATGGATCCGGCCCTGAATCTCCTCTACAAACACATCTACACTTTACTCCCTCTCCCTGACCGTAAGAGCTCCAGCTTAATCTCCCTGCACTAGCAGTCAAAAGATTAGATACATTGTGGAATAACAGTAAAGTCATCAAAACTACAAAATAACACAAATGGAACATTGTTGTTATTGTTAACAAAAACTAAATGTTAATATTAAAAATGTTAATGAAAAATTACAAATGTTGCTAAAACTAAAATAAAAATTAAGCTTAATAGAAATAACTAGAAATAGAAATAAAACTAATAAAATTGGCAAAAGCACATTACAAATTTACTAACGTCTAAGCTAAAATTAAAATGAAAACTGAAAATAACAAATAAAAGCTTACAATATTTATATAAAAGATTATATTTTAAATATTAATAAATATTTTATAAATTAATACAAATTATAATAGCATATAAATAATACTAAAATAACACTGAAATAAAAATAATACTGAATAGAAATATTTAGAAAATCTATTAAAACTTGCAAAAGCACATTATATTGCTAAAATTTAATTAAAACCGAAAATTAAATATAAATGCTTAAAACATTAATATTATATAAAATATTATATTTAAAATATGAATGACGTATTAATAAATATTTTATTAATACAATTTAAAATAGCATATACTGTAAATAATACTAAAACAACATTGAAATAAAAGTAAAGCCAAAGAAATATATATATTAAAAAAACTTACAAAAATGGCAAAAGCACTTATAATTAAAATGAAAACTAAAAATATACTAAAATAATCTTATAACACTTTAACATTAATATTTATATAAAATATAATATTTAAAATATTAAAATATTTATAAATATTTTATTAATACAAATGATAGCTTGCAACTAATGCTAGAATAATGCTAAAATGTAAATAATAAATATATAATATATATATATATATATATATATATATATATATATGTATATATATATATAATATAAAAAAATGGAAAAAGCACACAACAAAATTAATAAAACCTAAACTAAAATTAAAATGAAAACTGAAAATAAAAAAAGCTTAAAACATTATAATTATATAAAATATATTTAAAAATAAATATTTTAAGAATTAATGCAAATTATAATACTATAATATAGTAATACTCATAAAATAACACTGAAATGGATGTATGGGAATGATGTAGTAATCAATAAATGTCAAAGTGTTTCATTGTGGCTGCATATCAAGTTCATTAGAAATTAACTGAGTCAAGTGTGTCCAAACTTTTAAGAGGCAGTCTGTGAGTTAGTTAGTTTAGTTTAAAGCACTCATTGAAAGCAGGAGTATCTGTCTGCGTGTGTAAACGTAATGTTGGCACATGCCTCTGTTTTCCCTGGCAGCGTCTGGGCGGATGAGCGCCAGCGTCCTCTCCACATGCTCCTGTTCCGGCCCGGCCCGCTCCGAGCCCGAGTCCGCCATCGCCATCCTGAAGTGGGGGAAGAAGAACGCCAGCTCCCTGCTGGCCTGCTCGCTGTCGCTGCTGCCGTGTAGAGCGTTCAAAAGAGTCTCGGTGCCGTACTGAGCCCGCAAGCTGAAGAACACAGAGAGGCCAGAGAGGAGAGCAGGGAAGGAAGGATGGATGGATGGATGGAAGGGTGGAGAAGCAGAGAAAGAGAAGAGCAGATGGTCTCACTGCTGGTTCTCGGCCAGGGCAGAGGGAGGGAGGCAAGAGTCCACACAGGATGTGTTGTGCTATAACTGTTAGAGCTCAAATCTGTGAGCACAATATGGAACGACAACGCAACGCCCTCATATCACTTTTAGATTATATTTAATTACAGAATTACATTATACACACATCAGGGAATCACTGAGACTCTATGTTAGACCTACGCAGAGAGACCATGCTATTATGTATGACTGACACAACTACATTTTGAGAGTTTTACAGGAAGTTTTATTATAATAATTTCTTTTTTTTTGTAATTAATAACTTGTTTAAAATACAAGACTTGGTTGTTGTTGTTTTTTATAAATCACATGTATTATAATTTATTTAATTGTAATTTAAGTAAATTATGATATATGTATATATATATATATTATTTATTATATAATATGCATCATTAATTTATTATTATATAACAAAATTATTTGCCCCAAATTATTTATCAAATCCTGTTACATCTTGATTTTTATATAATTGATTAATTAATACATAATAAATAGATTTTATATATATATATATAAATCTGTTTATAAATGTTTTATTATTTTAGTACTAATTATATACTATAGTATACATTATTTATGATTATTTTAAATTAGCTTCTATGTGTACATTTTTTATTTTATATATATATATATATATATATATATATTGTTCATCTTAATAAAATGAAACTTGTATACTATTAAATATACCTATTTATAAATATTTTATTTTATATTAGCATCTGTTTTTATATTTTAGTTTTAGTTTTTATTAGTAATTTTGTTATGTGCTTTTGTCAGTTTTATTAGTTTTTTTTATATTTCTATTTAGCTTTTTTTATTTCAGTATTAGATATTTTAAGTACTGTACTTCAGCTTAAATTTTATTCTGGTTCAGTTAATTTTATTTTATCTATCTATTTTGATTTAAACAATTAAATTAATTAATTTTAAAATTAATTACCATAATGGAAATGTCAAAGGGACTGCTTATGTTCATGTGTCATATCCCACATAAAGTCTATATATTTCTTTTCCTGGGAATCAAGTACCTCTCCGGCTGCGTCCTCCTGGCCTCTTCGGCATCCGGTGGACCGATGAATTCCCGCCAGGCTGGGATGACGTCCTCACAGCCCTCCGTCTTAGAAATGACCAGGACATGCGACGGGCCGCTCGACATAAACTGGATGAGCTCCTGAAAGTAAGGCTGGAAGAACACACACAAGCACACACACTTCACATGACACACTGGCATTCTGCCATTACACACCATCAGCAAAAACATTCAAAAACGTGCTATTTTTAGACATATTTTTCATTTTACCTCTGTGGCTTTGTGTTGATAGAAGTCTTGAGCTTCTGCTTCACTCAGCGTTCTCTCCTCATGGGCCAAAATCACAAAACCTGCATCCTGAATCTAGAATCAAAATATGCATTCGGAAATAAATAGTTTAGCTCTTTATCCTTGTGCAAAGGGTAAAATACCAAATGAATATAAGCAACTTAAATTTATAAAAAAATGCAAGTTCATTTTTTTCACCTTCATATTGTTCCAGACTTTCAGGTTTCATAAGACTGATTGTGAAAAAATAATGACAGAACTTTTATTTTTGGGCTCATTTATGCCTTAAACTGAGTTCTTACCTTCATCATAATCTCATCTGCTTTGCCGTGTGCCACCACATCCGGCTTTATTATCGCCACTGTGCAAGACTTTTTAACAGGAACTAAGCAACACAAACCAGAGCAGGTAAATTCAGCCAACAGGACAAATACAACGAAGCATGATGTTTAATGAAGGAAAATCATTACCAGTCATATCTTCATCATGTGGTTGATCCTTAATATCATCATTCACCTCTTCTTCCTCAGTTAAATCTTCATCTGTCACCTGGAGTGACATGAAAAAATCAAATCTCTTTCATGATGTTACTTGTTTAAAAAATCCTTAAGTGATCATTATTACTGATGTGTAATATTTTAATAATAATATTACAATATATAATTAAATTCTATTATTAAAATAAATTAATAAATTAAATTATATTTAATTAAATAATAATAATTATATTTATTATATGGTTTAAAAGATCCATAACAATAAGTGATAATTATTTCTGATATATATATATATATATATATATATATATATATATATATATATATATATGACCCTGGAGCACAAAACCAGTCATAAGTCGCTGGGATATATTTGCAGCAATAGCCAAAAATACATTGCATGGGTCAAAATTATCGATTTTTCTTTAATGCCAAAAATCATTGGGATATTAAGTAAAAATCATGTTCCATGAAGATATTTTGTAAATTTCCTACCCTAAATGTATCAAAACTTAATTTTTGATTAGTAATATGCATTACTAAAAACTTAATTTGACAACTTTAAAGGTGATTTTCTGAGTATTTTGATTTTTTTGCACCCTCAGATTCCAGGATTTCAAATAGTTGTATCTCAGCCAAATAATGTCCGATCCTAACAAACTATTATTTATTCATCTTTCAGATGATGTATAAATCTCAATTTCAGAAAATTGACGCTTATGACTGGTTTTGTGGTCCAGGGTAACATACAGTTCCCTCCATAAGTATTGGAACAGTAAAGACAATATTGCTCTGTTGGCTGTGGAGTCAAGACATTTGCAATACATAATATGCATCATAGTGGACTACATTTCCATGATTTCATCCCAAATCTTTTTTCGTCCAGATTTAGGCATCCTCTGTTGTCCACACAGTAATGATGAAGGCAGATGTGTGGAGTAACTCACCGCCCTGCGTGCCGCCCCGTGTTCTAGGACGTTCTTCTCTTTGTTTAGCTCTTCCTGTATCACCCTCTGCAGGAGAGGAGTGTTTGGCCCCCGCAGAACAGACACCAGCTGCCCACCCTACAACATGACAAAACCAGCCCATCATGTACAGCAAACAGATGAGGTGTGAACACCATCTCACAGGAACATGTCCCTTTCACAACAACACATATTTCAAAATTAAGCCTGTTTTCCATTGAAGCTTATTTCCACAACCACCGAATCAAATTATACATAAGGTAATTGCAACTTTTTATCTAAGAATTCTGACTTTTTTTCTTTAAATTGCGAGTTTACATCTCACAGTTCTAACTTTTCTCGGAATTCTGAGTTTCTATCTCACACAATTCTGTTTTTTTTTTCACCATGGAATAAAAAATGAAACTTGATGACTTGTTTAATCCGTGTAGGTCCGTGCACTTTTGCGTCCATTCATTTTTCGTTTTTTAACCCAGACGAAAAACATGAATAAAGAATGGTTATAGTATTTTTAACTACTATGCTGAAAACCAAAATTGAAATTAGAACCGTACACACAAAATTTTTCACGAAAAGGTAAAATATTGACTTCTTTTCAGATTTTTTTTTATTTATTTTTGTACTTTTAATAAACATTTGAAAAATGCACAAATTAATATAGACAAATGTTGATTTCAACAGGTTTTCTTTGGCCAAATTTAGTAATGCTTCTCCTGCACATTCAGTTGAGAACTAGAGTCTTTGGAACAATGGAGAGACTTAATAAAAATATTTTTAAAAATAGTCCTGGGAACTTTATCGTCATGAAATTATAAATTATACATGAAAATATGACTGTAGTACAATCCATACACCTGCAGCAGCGGAGGACTATTGCTCTACCGCGCAAAACTGCAGAAGAACTGATGACGGCACGGTTTGATCTTCGGCTGACCAATCAGCAGAAAACTAATTAAAAATGAAAATGAAATGAAAAAAAGGAGCCGTTTTCTAATTTTTCTACTTTCAATATTAAATACCAAAACGAGTGAACGAATGATACACAGATTTTTTTTATCTTACTATTCCATTTTTTTCCCTTGCAATTGCAAGTTTATATCTGTTTAAGTTCATATCTGACAGAATTATGAGATAAGAAAACATAATTACCTTTTTTAATTTGTTTTCCTCCTGTGGCTCAAGCTTCAATAGCTTTAGGACTATTTTATTTATTTATTTTTGTATTGTTTCCCATTATTTCCAGCACAATTTTTCCCCAAATGTAAATTATTATAATGCACGGTATGTTTTACTATTGAATTTGTTTTTAAATAATTACAATTATTTTAACTCTCATTAAATTCTTATTGCTTTAAAACAGTATTTTATTTATATCAGCATAAATTAATAGCAGTGCAACTGATACCTCTATGATACATAAATACTTTACAATTTAAATGATATATATTTAAATGATATATATTAATAGTTTCATCACATCACAGTAATGAGATTTGGGTAAAAAGTGCTGAATTGTATATAATTTTGCACTATGCTGAATAATGCATGACATTTGATTGTAGTCAACTTTGTCTATATGCAAAATATGTTTTCTTCTTTTGTTAATTTATTTTGGAGTGACATTTTTCTTTGTTTCCTTAACAGGTTTTGCGACACGTACCCATGTATTATTTGCTTATTTTAACTTGCATTCAGTTTCAGACCCACCGCATAAAAGAGAAAGGTGGGCTCACACTTCCCTCTGTACTTCTCCAGAGCTTCAATCCCATCAGCCTCAGCCTGCAGGGATGATAAGACGGCGTGACAGAAATGTCGACATTTAGAATGATTGTTTGTGTGCAATCTAATCTCCAGAGCGGCTTATCTTACCGTGGCAAAATGCAGCAGCTCGTCTCCCAGCTCATTCTTGATTTTTCTAAAGAGACTGACGACGGCGCGGCAGGGTCCACACCACTGCTGGTACACATCCACCACTGACACACACAACAATCACCACAGCTAAACTCAGACTGTACTTACAGACTTCTGCATCTCTGCTTGACAAATAATAAACCAGACAGACAGACCAGCAGAGAGTAATGAGACAGAAAACTGTGCAGCACAGATGTTGAAACAGTTTTCTGTGTACAAAGCAGACAGACAGATAGATAGACAGATAGATAGACAGACAGACAGACAGACAGACAGACAGACAGACAGATGATAGATAGATAGATAGATAGACAGACAGACAGACAGACAGACAGACAGACAGACAGACAGACGACAGACAGACGATAGATAGATAGATAGACAGACAGACAGACAGACAGACAGACAGACAGACAGACAGACGACAGACAGACAGATAGATGACTGACAGACAGACGATAGATAGATAGATAGATAGATAGACAGACAGACAGACAGACAGACAGACAGACAGACAGACAGACAGACAGACAGACAGATAGATAGATAGATAGATAGATAGATAGATAGATAGATAGATAGATAGATAGATAGATAGATAGATAGATAGATGACTGACTGACAGATGATAGATAGATAGATAGATAGATAGATAGATAGATAGATAGATAGATAGATAGATAGATAGATAGATAGATAGATAGATTCACTCACCTATTAACCCTTTCGTTGCCAAAACTTCACTCCATTGATCATCATTATTGATATTTACCTGCATTTAAAAGTTTTGAAGAGTTTTCAGTGATTATATATTTGTCACACAAAGTAAACAAACCATAAAACTACAGTCAGACTCAGAGCCTTTCCCCTCATTACAGTCACACACTGATTACAGGTTTCGTGCTACACACCTGTAAACTGATCTCCTTCTTTTTACCAGCCATAGAAATGCCTTTTTAAGAACAACAAATAACGCCTTGCTTAGCTAATAATGTAATTATGAGATCGCTAATTCGTTGTTTTTATTTCCAAAGTTTCAGCGCCGGACAGTATCAGCGCATGCGCAGCAGCACTGTTTCGCGTCCTCGTCGCCCAGCAACCGTTTATTCAGCGTGTCACCGCCGCCATCTGCTGGACGGTACGTGTACTGCAGGTTGGATGTTTTATTCTCAGTGCTAGCTGTCAGATAACTCACTTACAGAAATATGTGCTGTGATGATGATACTGAACGCTAAATCCATGGCACTGAAAGTTTATGTTGGTGCTTCATGACTTCATGCTAGTTTGTGATGTGGTTGTTATGAAGAGTTGTGCATTCCTCCATCATAAAGCTGCTCCAGGAACACATTCAGCTTCAACAACAGCAAACGATGCAGATGCCAGACATATTAAACAACAGACTCAAGATGTGTGTCTCATATCCATCATATCTGGCAGGAGATAGCTCATCTGGTTACAATATATATAAAGAAAATAAGATACATATTACACACAATATCAGGTCCAGGTCACATTTCACCCAAAATCACAGAAAAACATCAGGCTATATTTTGCATGAAGAAAATTTATTTGCAATCTTTTTATTTTAAAGCATGTTTAAGAACCTATATATTTTTAGACATTTATTTTCATGACAGTTAAGTACATTTCACCCTTAATTAGATATATTGTTGTCTTTTCACTGTTTCCCAGCCTACACAGTTTAAACATAAAGTAATAAACTTACTATGTGATGCATATTTAATGATTTCTTCCCTCAAAAAAGTTTATTAATTATTATTAAATCTATTTAATTTTATCGTATTTTCAAAATGCATTTATTAAAAAAATAAATCTGTTCATTATGAAAATAATTACTCATTTCTAAAGTATGAAGATGGTTAAAATATGACTAGCTGTGGAACAAGCAAATGTATGAGATTAAAATATTTAAAACTGTAATTTAAAACACTTTCAGTTGATTAGTTCTACAGAAATCTGACCTTTTTCATTTATGTGTGCAAATATGCATCAAATGTATTACTTGGACAGATGCAGTTCAAATTCAAAACTTAAAACTGAAATAAAAATGAATAAAATCAATACAGATATTTAAAAAAACAACAATAATGAAAATGACAAAAGTAATACAACTTCAGCTAAAATTAAACACAAAATACAAAAGAAAAAAATATTAAAACAAAATGCAACAAACAAATTGCTTCCATAATGTCTTCTTTCAGACTAGTGGTGAAACATCAGAAATACACATATTTGTATTGAACTTCATCTGTCTGTAGATTTTTATTAATTTTATAATGCTGCTGGCGTGGAACATGGGCGGGGTTATGCAAATGTTGGGGGCGTAACAATTCGTGATCCTGACTGTTACGTCACAGTCAGTGTTATGTTCTGATTCGCCTATTTTTCAGTGGTCTTTTTTATTCACTAGATTTACATACGAAGGAGGAAACAATGTTGTTTGAGGCTCACTGTATGTTCAATTCCATGTACAGAACTCTTATTATTCAACTATGCCAAGATAAATACAGTTTTCTATTCTATGGCACCTTTAATATATCAACAAATTCAAACTAATTTTGAACCTGGCTTTATGCGATGTTCAGATTTATATTCTGGAGTCGTATGCAAATTAGTGCATGTGTAATTAGATAATGCACCAATCGCATATGCAAACATAATATTTCAGAAAACCTGTAATACAAAATAACTGTCAATGTAATAACTACACTAGTGTTTCGCCTCAAAGTGAAGAAAATCTAGGCTAGATTTCAACAAAGAATTCAACAAAGCCTTTTTTTTCTATAAATCATAGCCTATTAGGGCACACAAATGTTTGCAATAAACAGTAGCTCTTAATTATATGACTTTGGTGCCCATTTGACCACAAATCTAAGAAAAGCAACACAAAAAAGTTAAAATATTGAGAAAATCGCCTTTAAAGTTGTTCAAATTAACTTTTTAGCAATGCGTATTACTAATCAAAAATTCAGTTTTGATATTTTTACGATAGGAAATTTACAAAAAAGCTTCATGAAACATGATCTTTGCTTAATATCCTAATGATTTTTGGCATAAAAGAAAAAGGTCCCACTTTATATTAGGTGGCGTTAACTACTACTTGCATTTAAATTAATCATTTGATACAATGCAGTTATTGTGTACATACATGTTTTTACATCTTACTTATATTTAAAAAAATACCTATATGTAGTTACATCTGTAATTAATACTCTGTTGACCCATCCCTTACACCAGAGATAGGCAACTTCGGTCCTGGAGGGCCGGTGTCCTGCAGAATTTAGCTCCAACCCTAAACAAACACACCTTCCTGTAACTTTCTAGTTATCTTGAAGCAAATGGATGTGTGTGTGTGTGTGTGTGGGTTTCCTCCTCAGAACCCATCAGGTGTGTGTCGGTGTGTAGAAACGGTGGTGTGTGTGTGTGTGTGTTTCCTCCTCAGAACCCATCAGGTGTGTGTCGGCGTGTAGAAACGGTGGTGTGTGTGTGTGTGTGTTTCCTCCTCAGAACCCATCAGGTGTGTGTCGGCGTGTAGAAACGGTGGTGTGTGTGTGTGTGTGTGTGTGTGTGTGTGTGTGTTTCCTCCTCAGAACCCATCAGGTGTGTGTCGGCGTGTAGAAACGGTGGTGTGTGTGTGTGTGTGTGTTTCCTCCTCAGAACCCATCAGGTGTGTGTCGGCGTGTAGAAACGGTGGTGTGTGTGTGTTTCCTCCTCAGAACCCATCAGGTGTGTGTCGGTGTGTAGAAACGGTGGTGTGTGTGTGTGTGTGTGTTTCCTCCTCAGAACCCATCAGGTGTGTGTCGGCGTGTAGAAACGGTGGTGTGTGTGTGTGTGTGTTTCCTCCTCAGAACCCATCAGGTGTGTGTCGGCGTGTAGAAACGGTGGTGTGTGTGTGTGTGTGTGTGTGTGTTTCCTCCTCAGAACCCATCAGGTGTGTGTCGGCGTGTAGAAACGGTGGTGTGTGTGTGTGTTTCCTCCTCAGAACCCATCAGGTGTGTGTCGGCGTGTAGAAACGGTGGTGTGTGTGTGTGTGTTTCCTCCTCAGAACCCATCAGGTGTGTGTCGGCGTGTAGAAACGGTGGTGTGTGTGTGTGTGTGTGTTTCCTCCTCAGAACCCATCAGGTGTGTGTCGGCGTGTAGAAACGGTGGTGTGTGTGTGTATTTCCTCCTCAGAACCCATCAAGTGTGTGTCGGCGTGTAGAAACGGTGGTGTGTGTGTGTGTGTGTGTTTCCTCCTCAGAACCCATCAGGTGTGTGTCGGCGTGTAGAAACGGTGGTGTGTGTGTGTGTGTTTCCTCCCTCCTCAGAACCCATCAGGTGTGTGTCGGCGTGTAGAAACGGTGGTGTGTGTGTGTTTCCTCCTCAGAACCCATCAGGTGTGTGTCGGCGTGTAGAAACGGTGGTGTGTGTGTGTGTGTGTGTGTGTGTGTTTCCTCCTCAGACCCCATCAGGTGTGTGTCGGCGTGTAGAAACGGTGGTGTGTGTGTGTGTGTGTGTGTGTGTGTGTGTTTCCTCCTCAGACCCCATCAGGTGTGTGTCGGCGTGTAGAAACTGTGGTGTGTGTGTGGGACTCAACAGATGCCGGTGTGTGGATGGATTTACTGGAAGCCTCTGTGAGACAGACACGTGACATCATTCTCTATCATCATGACATCATTCAGCTCACTGTGACTTCATCATCCATGATCAAGACATCATTCACTCAATCATCATAACATCATCAATAAGTAACTCACAAAATTATTATTCAATATAATTTATTAATTTTTATGGTTTCAAAGCAGCCTAACAGAAATTCTTAACATTAGCTTCAGAATAGTTATTAGACTAGAAACCAACCATCCACTGGGTGTCATCACCCTAGGGCCTGACGTCCATGCTTCAGCTTCCTGTTTTTATTTCTGGAAAATATTTTAAATATCTCGGCACTAATGCGAATAAAGTTAGGTGAAAATAACTTCCAACTCTCCCGTAGCAAACTGGACATTTTCTTTGAAAACTCTCAGCAATGATGCACTGAAGCTACACAAGGACCATGTTACACACGGAAAAGTAAAAATAAATGAATAAATAAATCTAAAAATAAATACATGTGGGAATAAATCATTCTAAAAAAATCAATGCGTAAATATATAAATAAATGTATAAATAATATAAAAATATATTAAAAAATAATTAGTGAATTTTTTAATTTTTTTATTTATTTATAAAATCAGAAAATAAATTAAGGGGGAAAATGAATTATTACGAATTAATCATATTTATTTTATCAAGTCGTTTATTCATTTATTTATTTTTCTATCATCACATTTATTTATCTATTTATTCATTCATATATGTATTCATATTTAATTTATGCAGGTTTGATCCTCCATAGTTTCCAGGTCATTTTAGAAAGTCACGTCGATTCTTATGCTATGTGGATAAATTCAGACAGCATTTCTCGACTGTAGTGTGCTCAGTTTTTACTTTTGATGCGCTTTATTGACATACTAATGCTGCGTGCCGTGCTGACGCAAGCGCGTCCTCCGTGACGTCAGTGACGTCTGCTCAGCGCGTATAAAAGCGCGGGAATGGGCGGGTTGACTGGCAGAAACTAACAATGGTGCAACTTTCTAAAACTGGAGCGCGAGACACGCTTAAAGCTGGTCATCCTCCCGCAGGTTTGGGCTTTTAAAGTCGTTTATACTCGTTTATTTTCTTGTTTTGTTTGCGCTGTTTTAGTAGTTTAATTTCTTATTGACTGTAATGCATGTGTTATGTGTTTTATTAAAGTGTTGCTTGTTGCGTTATTGTTGCTCCTGTGCTCGTGCATGTGTAGTTCAGACAGTGTTTCTGAACAAACATCAGCCATTGTTTTCTTCACAGGATGTGAGTTCAGAAGACTTTACTTTCAGTTTCTGCGGGGTTAAATTCAAATGATCACGGATTTTGCTCATTAAATATTTAATGCAGTTAGGGTTATCATCATTTAAAATAAATAAATAAATAAATACACCTGTTCTAAGCAATGCTTTTCGTTTCGTTTTGACTTTAAACTTAAAAAAAAAATTGTGATTTTATTTTGTTTAATTGATTAGATAAAAATTAGTATCCTATCTATCTTCAGGTAATGGAAATTGTATGCGTTTTTATAGTTGAGTATTTTTTTTTTATGGTCTATTTTTGTGGATCTTGTGCATCAACACTTTAATGAAACTGTTCTACTAAATCTTGTTAAGAACAATCTCATACAGGTTTGGAGCAACAGGAGAGTAAGTAAATGGTGACGCACTATTTTTATTTTTTTTGTGACAACCCCCTTAAAGCAAGAATAAATATAGTGATGTGCAGGTATGGCAGTTGTATAGCTTTAAAGGTCAAAGGTATATTAAAATGGAAAAATATAATTTTAAATTGCAATAATATTTGTCCAAATTAAAAAAAAAAAAAAAATCAGTTTTTGATCAAATAAATGCAGCCTTGATGAGCATAAGAAAAACATTAAATCATATATATGCACACTATTTGATGTGAGCAGCTATCGTCGGATCATCAGGTGATCACCTGAACTGGTTTAAACGGTCTCACACCCTCAATGTGTTACACAAACAACCTCTGTTATGAAAAACTATGCAGTTTAGTCACATGACCGTTTCACAATGTTCTGGGCTGTTTAAATCTTTACAACCGCAAACACACCCCTTATGCTGCACTGGAGCGCTGCCTTCACTCACTTTATTAGACTGATGTGAGCGGACAGACCGCTTTATTGAGCACATATTTGCACGCTCCTCACCCTCGGGCCTCAACAGACCTGCCAAATATTCAGAACAACAGGGCCAGTGGACTGAGATGATGATAGTGGACATGTACAGGGCTCCAGTCAAAACTCACACACAAACTGGTTTTACACTGAAATTTATGTGAACTTGTGCTTTTTCTTTAGTGAAAGCTGGAGGAAAAAGAGTGGTGAAGAAGAGTGCTGATGATAATGCCAATGTGGAGAAAGAGACCAAGAAAGTGAATAAACCCAGGTTGAGTATCTTCTGACCCATCTGGTTTCTCCACAGTTCATGACACATGGTGTAGATGCAAAACTCTGTCTTTCATGTCCTGCAGATGAGTTTTGATTTAAATTCATATGTTTTTAAATGCCTCTTCCTTTCTCGTTCAATCTCTCTTGCAGTTTGCTCAATATTTAATGAATATTTTTCATAGAAAATATGCTGCCTTGAGATTGAATGCAGTGGTTTACTTAAACTGCTGACCGTGATGTTCGTATCACTGATGATGGGCTTTTTTAAAATGTTATTTTATAAATATTGCTGTTCTAGTGTGCAACAAAATAACAAGTGGTTTAAATGCAAAGTTGTTTTAAGTAACCCATTCATGTTTATTTATCATTTTTATTTAGTATTATTGCATATCTAAAAACGTGATGATGCAGAAACTTGTTGCTAAAAATGCTTCATTGCTTTGCATGAACTCAATGAATCATGCTGTTGCATACTGGAAGTGATGTTCATATTGGTGGCTTTTTTTTTTTTTTTTTTTTTTTTTTTTTTTTTAAAGTTGCATCCTAGTTTGCACCAAAATATTAAGTCATTAAATGCAAAGTTTATTTTTTTTTTTTCTGTGCATTATTTTAATTATCAATGGTAGTTTTAGACTTAAGTCTATTGATGAAGCAGAAACATTGCTAAAAGTGCTTCAGCACTTGAAATCAAGCATGAAATCAATGAACCATTCAGTTGCATGTTTACAGTGACTTCATCATTGGTGTTTTTTTTTTTTTTTGTAAATTTAGCGTTTGTCCACAAAATATAAAATTTGTTTAAATGTGGTGTTGATGCATTTATTTGTTAATTTATAAGTGGTTTTAGTCTTACTGCAGATTTCTAAAGTGATATAAGCAGAAACATGTTCTTCAGCACTTAGCATGAAATCAGTGAATCATGCAGTGAATGTAGTGTTTCATACTAATCTTTGTCCAGGTCCCTGCCGACCCCTTCCAGAATGCAGCACCTGAGTCTTCTCCTGGCTGGCCCACTTGAGAAGGTTTGTTGCACCGTGGGCTCCACATTAAGCCTTGACATGTGCTTGTCCTTTGGACAAGTAAATCAGTAATTCACTTAATTGCTTGGGGTGTAAAACCCATAATTGCTTAGGGTGTAAGTGTAATCCATTCTGAATCAATAGTCTCGTTAGTGCTCTATCAGGTCTTACTTTAATCAGCATATTTGTGATATTAGCCTTAAATTGATTTCTAGGACACTTAACTTTATAAAGGGCAATATTTTCCTAACATTACTAAATGTACGTGTCATTTACGTCAAATTCTTAAAATTCTGTCCGAATAATTAGACTGTATGGTTGTTACCATCTAAATGAAATCAGTATCAACAAACTCCATCTTTCTACTGCAGAGACACTGAAGCTGCATTGAAAGTGCCATTTAGATGCATTTACTCAGACCGTTTAATAAAGATAAGAGGTTCCATAAATGCATTTACACAGAGAAATTGCAAGTGCATAAATGTTATAAGAATAAATGTTTCACTTTTTAACATATAAATACAATGTTGGAAAAATGCAATGATGGGACTACTTTTAAATATAAAACCAAACCACCAGTAGGTGGCGGAAAGTCTGTCTCAATGAGCGAGTTGATTTGATTCAACCAATTCGTTCAAACGGCCAATTCATTCAATAAATAAAGCAAGTGACTGTCTTTATGAATAATGCAGGGCTTAAAGTTCTCCAGCACCGTGCTGGATCTCCGGCGTGCAGCGTTTGGCTGTGGAAAAAATCTTACATTTAAAAAAAAATAAATTATCACTTTCGAGTCAATGAGTTTGCCTACCAATGGTATGAGAGGAGCACAGCTTTCACTCTAAGCCAAACTAACATTACTAGCCAATCAGAAAAATCAATGTCACATTTGCAATCGTGCTAGTGCTTGGTAGTGTGAGGTTGCTTACCTATATCAGATGTTAATATTTATCCTTTTTTTCTACCGCAGTATGTTTGTTTCTTTGTGTGTGCTGTTGCACCTATTAGTATTTAGGATTTCTCCGGGAGTCAGACAAGCTGCACGAGCCTCAACTGATGTAACCTTGATACTGTCAATACATTATCCGTTATGTCACCGCTTACACTGAAAGTAATCAAATCAGAATTGTTCTTACCAAAGTTTCAGTGCTGCCCTGGTTATTGTTTGATTATTTTAATCAGGTTACTTGTCAGGTCAGGCGAGTAAAATTCTTTCACTTGCTCCTTCACAAAATCCACTTGTCCCAGACGAGCGTTAATGTCGAGCCCTGTATTAATTGCGTAGCATGAATCTTCCTTAGCAGAGAATGCAATCCCTTAGTGCATTGCGGTTTGGATTCGTCTTTACAAGGCAGACAGTGTTTAAAATGTAAAGTTATTTTTAAGTGTAGTGTCTTATTTAGTTATTTAAGTGTTACAAATTTATTTATAATTGGTTTCTTTGTTTATTTATATTTTTAGTTTTATTTGATTTTGCTTGTTTTTGTATTTTTTTTTTTTTATTATTATTATTATTTTAAAGCTTGTTTTACCATGTAACTAGCCACTAAAGCTTGCATGGTGTTAACAAATAAACATCTGAAGATTGATTTAATCATTGATTAGTCACCTATATTAAAGGGGAATTTGTTTTTTTAGAAATGAAGTGTTGTATTTGACATTAATGTTTATCTCCTGCAGCTGGGTCATGATTTCCCTGAGACTCCGGTTTCTGTGCGGCACAGCAGAGTGAGACCAAGTGTGGAGAAACCTCACGTCCCGCGCAACTCCATCTGCATTCAACAGCCACGCAAGTTTTGAGCCAAAATAGCTTTTGCTGCTGAGCTTCTGACAACATGACATGCAGAAGACAACCAGGATGTGTTTTTATAGGTGAATCATTGATGTGACTTTGCTAGTAGACTTGTAACAAAGTTACTGTAATGTAACTTCTGATCAGGTTGATGTTTGTGCTTGAGCTGTGTGGAAGATTCATTAACCAAGTGTGAATTAAAGCTGTGCTGTTGGAGAGGTTCAGACTGCTGCTTGACTCGCATGAATGAATGAATGTTAAAGGGATAGTTCACCCAAAAATGACAATTCTGTGATCATTTACTCACCCTGAAGTGGTTCCAGACCTGTATGAATGTCTTTGTTCTGCCGAACGCAAAGGAAGATATTCTGAAGAATGTGGGAAACCGAGCAGTTCTGGGGCACCATTGACTTATATATATATTTTATTTGTCTCCTACTATGGAAGTCAATGGTGCCCCAAAACAGCCTGATTACAAACTTTCTTCAAAAGATCTTCCTTTGTGTTCGGCAGAACAAAGACATTCATACAGGTTTGAAGCTAGTTGAGGGTGAGTAAATGATGACAATTTTCATTTTTGGGTGAACTATCCCTTTAATAAGCTTGGCACTTAATTGTAGCGTGAATATGCATGGGGTTTCTGAACTTTTGTTTTGATGATCAATGAAACAAACTGTTTTTCCTACTCTCACAAAAGACTTTCATACCATTAAAATTCACTTTTCCAGCAAATGAAATGTTGGTTGTGGTTTCATTTCATGCCCGTTAGGTGGCGGTAGAATCCATTCAGTAGAACGAAGACATAAATTTTTTTTTTTTTTTTTTGCACATTGCAAAACACTTCCTAAACAATACATGCACTACTAAAATAGCATGCAATTTAATTGAAACACCAAATTAAAACAAGCGCTACAATAAATCAAAGATGCTGTAATTTAAAATGAGTATGCTTGTTCATGTAAGAGTGTTTATACTATATAAAGCAATTTATCAGATTTGACCAAACGGAAAAAAGCTCTGGTCAGGCTCAGACACTTAGAATTAGTTTATTTTGGCGTATTTACACAGTGACAAAAAATGAACTGCATATTCATAAAGCGCTAAAGATGCTCTAATTGAGCAATTGACGGTAAACTTACACAAGGATGTTAAAGGAATGTTTCGCCCAAAAATCTAAATGTGCTGATACTTGAACCATTAGTTTTTTTTTCTTCATCAGATTTGAAGAAATGTAGGGTTCCATCACTTGCTCCCCAATGCCTCCTCTGAAGTGAATGGGTGCCGTCAGGATTTCTTACAAACACACAGCTTTTCTCAAGATGTTAACTGATGGACTGGAGTGGTGTGGATTATTGTGATGTTTTTATCAGCTGTTTGGACTCTCATTCTGACGGCACCCATTCACTGCAGAGCATCCATTGCTGAGCAAGTGATGGAATGCTACATTTCTCCAAATCTGATGAAGAAACAAACTCATCTGCATCTGTGATGGCCTGAGGCTGAGCAAATTTTCAGTTTTGCCTGCACTATTCCTTTAATACATATTTGATGGGAAATGTTACAGTACTGTTTACTGTAATGCCCCTTTTACCCTTGATGTGCTTTAATCTTGTTCGCTGACGTTTCTCATAAAGCCTGAGTTTATGGCTTTGTCTAATGTGACGTTTCTCAGGGAAGGCGAGCCAAAGTCTCTGGTTGTGACATGAAGCGCTCTGTGAAGAAGCACTGCGTGTGACGGCTTTGAGCTGTCAGTGTGATGAGGGCTGGAGGAAGTGTGTTGTATATTTAGGCGTCTAATGCAGACAGCACAGAGGAACCCTTATTGAGTGTGTGAACGGACCAAATGCCAATAATGAGAGCGTGTTTGAGTCTCAAACATACTGGAAGGACAAAGACAAGGGAGGGAGGATCATAAACACTATCCATTCGAGTTTGGACATGCTTGACTGAATTTGTTGCTCATAATCACAAAAAACCTTTTGATCTGAAGGTTTCTGGTTAGATGCTTAAAATTAGTTTGAGAAATAAAAATATTGTCTATGAATGCATTGCACAATTGTTTAACCTAAAAACAAACAAAAATGTATATACTTATTACTGCAAAAACTTGCTGTAGTACTATAACAGGAACTTACTAAGAATAAAGGAAATTACAAAAGTACTCTAAATATAGTCATAACAAATAGGCTATAAAAAGACGATTAAGGGTTAAGATTTGAAAATAAGGCTGTTTAATTAAACTTAAAAAAAAAATATGCACACACAATTAGGCATCATTTTCTTTATGCAAAACATAAAAAAAAATACAAAAATATAACTTTTTTGATTTTGTAATCAAATATCCAGATGTTTTCTACGGTCTATTTGTCTATTTTCTCTTTTTCTTGTTTTTTGCAACAACAAAAATATTCCTATACACTCTTTAAAAAATAAAATTAAAGGTTCTTTATTGGCATCAGTGGTTCTATGAAGAACTTTGAACATCCATGGAACCTTTCAAATGCAGAAAAGGTTCTTTAGATTTTTAAAATGGTCTTCAAAATGGTTCTTTTAGGAACTGTTCACAGAAAGGTTCTTTTGGGAACCAAAAATGGTTCTTCTGTTGTATCACTGCAAAAACACTCTTTTGGAACCTTTATTTTTAAGAGTGTATGCCTTGTTCCATTCTTGATTTGAGCTAATATGGATTCAGGCTGGTTATGTTAATATCAGATGTAATGTAAATGATCCACATTTACCTGTATGTGGATTTGAGACACACACACATATTCCCAGCATGCACAGGGATTAAAGACAATGCCTAGCGTGAGGCTTAGAAATATTCCACAAATGAATCCAGAGACTGATTCTAATTTCACATCACAGCTTGTTTTGCATTCATGTATTTTTATGAAGCATATTCCAATCTCATTGTTCCCGGTGAGCCACTTTCTAACAAAACTGCATTTGTTCCAACTTTTTTTTATAATCAAATAAGTACCTGGGTTACCCTATGCTGAGTTTCAATATTCAAAAAATCCAGCTACAGCATGAAACCTGTACTTATGAAGCATCTTCATCTTTTCAGAGTGATTGTCTATGTCCAGAAGGGAATTCAGCCTTAGCATGCCAGTCTAATGAAATGAGTCAGGAAAGAGATGGTGAAAATCACTGCTGATGTTACATCAAATTCATGTCACACTGAAAATTTTGCAGTATGAATAGCATGCTAATGCAAACATTGATGTATTAATGATTTTGGCTTTAAATTTACACCATGATTTTCATGATTTTAAAGTGGCAAGCATGTACCCAGTTAACAAAATGATTTTCTAAGAACATTTTGCAGTAAGTTATGAAAACAGTATTTCTGAATATTCTCTGAATGTTCAAAACGTCCAGTTTTTGAAATGTTTTAAAAATGTTTGGTTATGCGAACAATAAGGGAACATTCCATTTGATCATTTTGCATTCATTATGGGAGCGCTACATTTGAGTGTTCTCTGAACATTCTGAAACAAGTAACATTTAACATTCTGAAACCATGAACAATGAATAAATAATGTTTTTGTGCTAACATCATTAAAGACCAGAGAAACGTTATATCATCGTTACTGGAAGAATGTTGAGATGACTTTGACAGAACGTTCTGAGCACGTTCCATGTTAGCTGACGAAGATCTCAGAGCTAAAAGACATGGACTGAAAGCCACAAACTCTCATTTTGATTTCATGGGCCTTTAATGTGATCTAACCGTGTGTTTAACATCTTTCAGAAGTCTTAGACGTGTGCCTCTTTAACGTTACATATTACACAAGCAGCGTTTGTTGTGGGAACTCCACCACATCACAAATCATCTCAGTCAGCAGCTGTTGAGCAACTAATTCACAGACACAGACACAACCACCAGACCTGGACCAGAGCCACTGGATGCCCACAACAGGTGTGTGTGTGTGTGTTAGATTACAGCAGGATAATCACATACACACTGAATGCTGTTGGAATTACTCAGACTCAATGTCTGCTTGACAATAGGTTGATGTACAGAGTCAGAGTCTTTTCAGTGTTGTAAATAAAGATTAATGGAGAACATTTAACAAGAAAATACTATTGCAGCACTGCATTTTCACCTACTTCAACTTAAAAAATGAAGTTCAGTCAGTGCATGAAATTGTTAAGTATAATCAACTTAAATATTTCAACTTAAATCAGATTAAAGTGACTTAAAATGTAGTTGAGTCTTGTGTAACTTAAAAAAAATTGTGTATATGTAAAATGTATATTAATTTGATTAGTAATGGAAAACATGTTGACATTTTTAATTGATCATACATTTACAGTGAAATGTCTTAAAATTATTTTTGAAATTCATTAGCAATTTCTGAGTATATCCCACACCATTGTTTTCAGTGTATAAGGTATTTCCTGAAACATTACATAATATTAATGATCAAAGGTTAAAATGACCTCTATAAACATTCATGCTTAATATGTATATTTTTCATTTTATAAAAAAGTACTTTTTTTTTAACAATAAAATGTTCAAAAGAACAGCATTTTTCTGAAATAGAAAGCTGTTGTAACACCACCGTTCAAATGTTGGGGTCAGTGACAATTTTATCTTTCCTTTATTTTTTATTTTTTTTATGAAATTTATGTTTTTATTCAGCAAGGATGCATTGAATTGATTAAAAGTGACATTAAAGACATTTAATAATGCTACAAATGCATTTTATTTCAGACAAATGCTGTTCTTTTGAACTTAAAAGAATCCTGTTTTTTTTATAATTTTCAACATTGATAATAATCAGAATTGTTCCTTGAGCACCAAATCAGCATTAGATTGATGTCACTTGCATAGGTTGTGTATTGTAGCGTCATGTTTGCAATAGCTCTCTCTACCAGATGGTGTCAGCATTGAGTTAATTACTAAAGAACACATTCATATTAACTCAAGCTCGGGCTAAGAGCATATCCAGTTCACTTTGAATTGTAATTACAACCTCTGATTATTACAAACATCTGCTGTGGAGATCTGGCTCTATTTTAGACTCACCACATGAGTGAATCCCCACAGGATCCAGCTGAAGCGCCTGCGTTCACCCTGTGCACTGGAACGGCAAAGGTCAAACTGCATTAAAGACTTCATCACATCCACTGCCAGCATGAACCTCAGGAGCAGCAGTTAGATTCTCTACACAAGCATCTTTCCTGCGGTACATCCCGGCCTTTCATATGGTTCTGCTTTCAGGGTTTATTTCAGGCTGACTAAACACTTTCCAAAACACAAGGTTAAATGTTCTTTTTTCAGAAAAGAAAATCTCAACTGCACTCTTTAACCATGGTACAAATCACCATAATGCACCACTTCTTTTGGTGCTTCAGGTTGCAACCTGCACCTGAATGTCTTCATAAAGTTCAGTAAAGTTGTTTTAAACCTCAGGTTTGAGATCCGAGATACCCCAAAGCCGTTTAATAGGTCAAAAACCACACTTAAGGCAAAACACTACAGGCAAAAACATTGCATTTCCATGCACTGCTCAATTTTGAGACTTTGGGGTATTTTGCTGTTTTGATTTCAGACTAGAAATGATAAAAAGAGAAATTAACCCCAACCTTAAAACAACAACAACAACAAAAATGAAACAACTTATGCAAATGAGTGCATATTTAATTAAATAACACATAATTTACATAACTTGTATTTTCTATTATTTATTATTTTAACCTATTCTTGTGGTGTCTTACCTTAACATTAATGTAGGAGAACTGATTATAATAAAAATGTAATTTTGATAAGATTTAGGAGGTCTCAGAGAACTTCAATAATATCAGCCTACTGAGTTTTGATTAGGTCTTAGAAAAGAATTTGAAGGGAAAATAAGAAATTACTGTTAAAAACATAAATCACTTGCAATCAACTGCATAAATGTTGGTGTTTCATATTGTTTATTTTTAATATGTGCTAAAAAGCTTATGATAGTCTGTATAATGGCATTGTGACAACTTACCCCATTTAACATGACAGTATTATTTAATGCATGCATGTTGTCTCAAATGGTCAATATGGGTTTAACGATTTTGGAACAATTGTGGAAAATGTACGTTTTTGTTTTTTTTGCTTTGGCATTCATTAACAGAGTGTTGTATATAATACTATAGGCCTACAGCTACTATAATACACTTTACTACAGTATGGTTAAAAACACTATAGTATTTTTTCATGTCAATGCAATTTGGAAAAGAAAACAATCAAATCTGTATGTGTGCGATAATATTCAGATGTAACCCCTTTTGTAATATTTAACATTTTCATAAGTAATTTAATTACACTTATTTTTCTCAGTAACAAATTACACTTACATTTATTTTGTGATAAAATTCCGTTTCATGTAACTAGTTACTCCCCAACACGTTGCAAGCATTACCTCTACACTAAATCAACATTCCTCACTAACTGAGAGAAGCCCCCTTGATAGTAAGCATGCTTTGGAGTAGACGTCGTGCTAGTGCTGGCTCAGTGCACGTGCACGCGCACGCAGGGAGGGAGGAGCCACAGTCTCAGACTCAAAGAGAGAAGCGGCGTCCTCTAAACTTTTCCCAGACGGATAATTCATGACATAAATCAGGTAATGTAGGCTGAAAACTCTGACATATGTAGTTGGATTATTGGTGTGTCCTTCTGGGATCATCTCCTCTTGAAGTGGGAATTCTGGCTGTTATATCTGTGGGATATATGGATTGTAGTGGGAAGCATCATCACATTTATTATGTTGAATGGGTTCATAATGTGCCTTTGACTCTTGAATCAATTCATTAGTGTCGATTCTCTTAAAAAAACTTTGTATCTTGTTGTACATACATACATTTTAGACTGTAGAATAGTGCATAATAATTTATGAAAAGTGCATGATTACTTTGATTAACTTCAAGGCTTTATAGGTCTCAGGAAAATATTTCAAGAATTTGAAGGGAAAGTAAAAGGTTAACTTTTAAACTTAAATCACTGGGGTGTCTAAGAGCCCAAACGAAAGCATGTTGGTGTGACATATTGTTTTTCTGTGGTGATAAAAGCTAAAGATAGTTTGTTTAATGGTATGTTTCCATTGTGACAATTTATCCCTTATGACAATATTATAATGCCTGCTATTGGGGCATGCTGTCACAAAGATCAACATAGGTTAAACTTAAAAAAAAAATGGCAATGTCCTTGGCAATCAATAGGTGTTTTATAATCGAAATTTCAAGGTTGGTGTTCAGAAAAATTAAACATTATTTATTCACCCCTGCAAAAAAAATGTGCTAGTATGATATTGTGTAGACCAGATAGAGGAAGAAAAGCATAAAGTGTTAAAGTGCTTCAAGTTGTGTTATTTCATTTTTTTTATTGTTCTAAATTATAAGTGTGTCAAAAGTTTGACCAGTAGTGTATTATTAAGCCTACATTTTATTTACACATTTAGCACTTTTTAGGGTACTCAAAGATGGTTACAGGTGAATGTCATTACAAGTCACATTTTGGCCTAAAATCAAAAGAAAAAACAACTTTTTTAATGTAATTCATATCATTTTAAGTCTGTTACAGTTTGTTGCATTGTGCCATTTTTATTTGCACGATTAGTCAGATTTGTAAAATGTCCCACCACTCATGCCGAGGGCATCATAGAGAGGGCAGACTTCTCCCTCATCATCAGTGTTGTGCTGGAGATTTTATGCCCTCTTCTCCTCTGTGGAGCGGAGTCATGTGGGTTGGTTGTGTGCTGTTGACAGAGGACACTCCTTTTTCTACCCTTAGGAAAGCTTACCATGGATCGACTGTACAGACTTCCCACGGTCATGGAAAACCAGGACGTTTTAAAATTGTGATTTGAAACTTACAAAATATTTTAAAAAGTACTGGGAATTTGAATCTTTAATGAGTAACTATACTCAGCTCTTGTCTCTTTTTGAATGCAATCTCTGATTCTCATCTGGGAATCACAAATGACTGCAAAAGTGTGGGAACTCTGTCTCGTGGTTCATAGCCAGCTGGCAAATAACAGGTGCTGGTATCGTATGTAAACACATGTAGTAGATACAGAGGGGCATGAAAAGTCCTCTAGTCCTGAGTGTCTTGAACCTGTGTCTTCACAATATGGCCATCACATCTGCTTTGCTGAAATAGCCTTGTGCTCGCTAAAGGATCCTCTGGAGTGATTTGGAAATTAATGAATGAGTTTGTGTGACTCACCATATGACACACCTGTAGGGATTTAGGTTCAAAAGTCATCCTTCAATCTCTGATTGACTTTAAGTAAAGTAAATAGAGTGTTAAGTAAAGCCGCCAGGCACAAATGCACTTTGAAGCTTAAAACTAATGTCGGAAAATGAAGTTTTCTCTGTCACGCAGGGCTAATGGTGCTGCGGAGCCAACTGGAATGAAAGAGAGATTTCTTAATTGCCCTCACTGGCTCCGTCTGCATCAGCGACTGGTTGTCAGGGTCGTAGATCATGATGGGACGTTTTTATGGTGCTGGGGTGACTCTGGTGGCCTGCAGGGAAATGCTCATGTAATAACATTGTGCTAGTGGCCAGGGAGAGGGTTGTGTTACGTCCAAAACAAAAGCTGTGTTGTGTGTCTGTTTCAGTGGGGCGCTCCAGTGCTGTCAGTCTGGAAGAAATAAACTAATTCTAGTGCTTTGTGGGAGGACGAAATGCTTTAATGCTGTGTATTTCCGAGCACAGTTTATGTTTATCTTGATTGTGGATCTAAACGATGCTAATGACGATATCTTTCTGATTATGAGTTATTGGTAAGGTTAAAGCAAGTCAACTTGACATCCACAAGCAGAACATTCTTCTTTTTTTTTTAATTATGACTGGTTAGAAATTATGGTCAACAACAATATTTTTGACATTTTTCTGGTGTTAAGACTTTTTTTTTTACTTTCTATCAAAATCATGCTGGCCTGTTATTTTTTGGAGTGTAACTCGGACATTTCATCATATGATCTGACATTGATTCTCTTGTCCAGCGATACAGTATTTGTTGATACCTTAAAACGTGCTGTGATTAAATTATGATTTTATAACATTCAAGGTCCTGTGATTGATATATCAGGATTACAATGCTGCAGTTAAATGTGTTGGTTTACACACAGAGAAAAGTGTAAGCTTTTAAGAAGTCCAAGAATAAAATTATTAATTTACTTAACATGTTAAAATTGATTTACAGAACTTTTTTGTTGTTGTTGTTTTCTAACGGTTTGTACTAGAATAAAGAAAGTAAACTAGCACTTAACCTTTTCACAGACATTCTGTTTTCATAGTTAGACAGATATCGTGATGTATCATTATATAATTGTCTAGAAATATATTGATTATCGCAGAATCGCTGTATCGTGATATTATCGTCATCGTGAGGCATGTATCGTGATTATATCGTATCGTGAGGTACCCTGCCATTCCCACCCCTTAAGTTGAGAGGACTCAAATCTGCTGAAGCTGGTTGCCTTAAAATTTTAAGTTGGCTCAACTTTTTTTTTTCTTTTTTACAGTGTAATATTTAGCCCGTGAAATGCGAATCTTACCAGGGGAACCCCTCCAAAAAATGTGTATTTTACCCCCCGGAATGCAATTTTTACTGGCAACCCTTACACGCGGAAATGTTTGAAAGCATATGAGCTTACTTCAGAACGGCACATGGAAATTACTCAAGCAGTAACAGTTCATTACTCGGTGCATTTCATTACTGAAGACTTCGACCTTAAGATAATATATAGGCTATATAATAAGGTTTTATATATATATTTTTTAGGGCTGCACGATATATCGCATGCAATATTTAATGCGCATCTTGTCAGTAAAGCCGGTCCTGTAATCAGCGGTATTTTCCATCGCGTGTGTGATTTCACATGGAGCTGCATTTACCACACAGAGCCGTTGTTCCCTGACAAACTGTGCAAATCCACGTTCATTATCAACATGGTTTTGCGCAGCTTGTTAGTGAACAGCGGTTCTGTGTGTAAGTGAACAAGCTTATTTGTCAGTGCTTTATATTGTCAAAATTATTACATGCTTGCAAGGCTAGAAGTTCAACAAATCAGTCAATATACTACTGTGATTGTAGTTGTTAATTAAAAATGTCATTCATATCAATTCATGCATCACCTAATTTAATCGTAACATAGGCCTGGCCTACAGAAAAGAACATTTATGTTTAATCTATCTAATATTGTGTTGGTTATACTATACAATGATTTATTCCTTGTCTTTGTTGAACAATACAGCTTTAAAAAAAAAAAAAAATAATTCACGGCAGTGGTCCTTAGTAATGATGGAACAGTAAACTAAAGTGTCGGAAATGGAGAGGATATCAACACAGTGGCAAAGAGGGAAAAAGTCTCCGTCTCTGAGCGGTCATGGCAGTGCTCTACATTTCACAGCCTGGTACAGTTTATTCTGCACATTCCCACACAGCGAGCTCACCGCACGTCCAAAACGACAGCTCAACCAAAACACACACAGCGCTGCGGTTCAATATGAGAATCTGAGACCTTGTTTGAGTCCTAACTGGCTCAAGGGAGTCTGTAATTCTATGAATAATAGACCTTTGACTACACTTTTGGAAAGTCTGGTCCACAATTAGGGCTGAACGATTTTGGAAAATAATCTAATTGCAAATTTTTTTTTACCACTATTGCAATTGCTATATAATATGCAATTATTTTTTAAAGCTCTTTAAATATCGATTTTCCGTTTTTGAGAATCGATGCAGTATTGCCAAACAAAAATCGCGATACTCGCGTGTATCGATATTTTCTTACACCCCTATCATCCATCGCCGATGGCTAGTAGATATCACGATGTTTAATCGATCGCTTTTTAGTTTCACTTTCACTTTCGATATTTGCGATCGCACATACTCTGTTTATACTATGGAGCGCCAGTACTTACTACACATTTTACAAGATTACATGTTTGTCAGTGGTGCTCAGGATCTGCTAATCACTCGTGATCGTCCCTCCTACAGTCACTGATATTTAATGCTGTTGAATGTTTTGTTTGCACTTGATCATAACTACCTCCTATCTACTGAATAGCAAGATGTTAAACTTGTGTTTAAAGAAAACTTATCAAAAAGGGTCACATAATTTAATGTTTTATGTTATGTTACATTGTTATTATGTTAAATATTCACTGTTTACAATGGCAGGGCCTGCCATCTTGTCTTTTTTGCTTCTTGTTTCTGATTGCACTTTAAATCCACTTTAAATCCAGATCAAATCTCAGAAGGGAACATCAAAACAAAATAAAGTTAAAACTTGTTTTGAACAATTTCTTTGTCACCTGCAGATTGATTTTAAGTAGGGGGAAAAAAATCGTTTTAAATTGTAAAACTTTTTTTGTGTGTGTGAAAAAATTGTGGATTTTTTCTTAGGCCATATCGGCCAGCCCTAGTCTGAATAGTCCTCTGACCAATTTGGGGATGTCTCAGCCAAACCACCTTTAGTAAACATCTTTTGGCTCAGAAACGAAATGACAGAGATGTTTTTGTCAGTTTCCACCATCATGATCATCTAATACTGCAAAAATAAAATATATTTGCTCATTCCTCTCCCGTTTTTACATTCAGTCCTGGCCAGAATTTAATTCCATAATTTTAAAACCAAAGTTTATTATTTTTTTCTGTTTATTGAGCTCATCTGTTTTTCAACATCTGCCAAAATACATTTGCTTAGGTCTGTTATGATTTACTCGATACAATCCATGATTTTTGCATCGAAGGGCTTTTCGAGGAAACCTCACGTCATGTTTGACACGCAGCCAAGATGTAAAACATTTACAGCACATCACATGCAACCTCATTCTTCTTTTCAGATTCACAGATATTAGTTACTCTTCTTTTGAATCTCAATACCTACCCGTTTGTGCAGTTTCTCCTCTTGACCTGCTAGAAAGCTCCCATAGCCTTATCTGTGTGCTGTCGTAGCTGATCACCTGTGCTGTGTTTATCAACCGCTCACATTCACTCATTGACACTTCAGACTCGTGGAATTTAGAAGAAGAATGTGTGGGAATTCTTACATTTATGGCACTCTTGCTTAACTTTCCATCAGTGAAAACGGATTTTAGGTGGAGCTGGATGATTTATTGAATATATTTATGATATATTCACATTTTTTTCAGGCAGTATAAAGTCTTTTTAATATGCATTTTTACCAGTACCCTGGAGAATATTGTAAATATCTTGAAAAATATTGAGAGATATACCCTTTTTATTTGCTCTGAAATGAGGGACCGTATCTGTTGTGCTTCAGTTAGAGATTGCCAGGAGACTTTCTACAGGGTAAGTTAATATTTGACTTCAGTCAGATAACCATAACCTACATCTGTAGCTGATCCATTTGAAGGCCTTACGTCATGACGATTGATTTTCTTTCTATAGCTATGTATTCTTGATTCCTCTGCTGATAAGCATTAATGTAAATGGAGACCGTATGGATTGAGTTCCACTTTGAGTGAAGGAAGGAAGAAGTGCTCTGTTTTTCTAGAATATGTGTATGTTGGAGTGAATAAATGCTGTCTTGTCAGGTTGATTTAGTTTCCACAGCCTCAGGTGCAACTGTAATCTGGCAGTGAAGACAAGTCTCAACTTTAAGTAAGAGTATCTGATTCTTCTCACACTTTTGAGCTCATTAATGTATTAGCAATAGTGTAGATATTTAGTAGGATATAAGATTAATGCATAAATATTCCCATAGTACAAAACAGATTTAATTAGTTAAATCATAATATCTGAGAGTCTAGTTTAAAGTGAGTCCAGATATATTAATGGCTGCAATATTCCATAGATATTTAGATATGTCAAATAGATTTATATTTTTGAATTTGTTATTATTATTATTTTGCTATTTAATAAATGTATTCACATTCACCAGTAGATGAATATTTACCTGTATATTTAAAAAAAAATCCAAAATGTATTTAAATACATTTTTTGAGTGATGAAGTGAATGAATGAATCACTGAATCAGAGTATTAAAGCATTTCTTTAAAATAGTCACTTTATACGGAAGCGTATTGCATTCACTTGAGGAAAAAAAAATCTACAGTTTTTCTGAATTAACGAGTTAATTATCTCAGAATTACGAGAGAATTTTTCATGAAAAAAGTTTTTTCTCTGTTTTTCTGAACTTTACGAGATAATTAAGTCATTAATTCAGAAAAACAGAGCAAAAACGTTTTTTTTCTTTAAAAATTATCTCGTAATTCTGAGATAATTAACTCGTTAATTCAGAAAAACAGAGCAAAAACTTTTTTTTAATGAAAAATTATCTCGTAATTCTGAGATAATTAACTTGTTAATTCAGAAAAACAGAGCAAAAACTTTTTTTAATGAAAAATTATCTCGTAATTCTGAGATAATTAACTCGTTAATTCAGAAAAACAGAGCAAAAACTTTTTTTAATGAAAAATTATCTCGTAATTCTGAGATAATTAACTCGTTAATTCAGAAAAACAGAGCAAAAACTTTTTTTAATGAAAAATTATCTCGTAATTCTGAGATAATTAACTCGTTAATTCAGAAAAACAGAGTAGATTTTTTTTCCTCAAGTGAATGCAATACGCTTCCGTAACTTTGAACTTATTTACAGATATGAATAAAACTTAACTATATTGATTCAAGAACCAAGATTCTTTAATGGCAGCATACAAAGTACAGCAAAATGTGCTACTGATGTTTAAATCAGCGATGGTATTAATTTATCAAACAAAAACTTCGTTCGTTTTGGCTCCTAAACACCTTTGAGCTACCATTGATCCGTGGCGATTATGCAATCGGTGGTGTGTTCTGGAGCTCCAACTTCTTTGACGCGCAATTTTTTTTCTCCCGGTTCGTTTCTCATTCAACAAAGGTCAGGCAGGAGAACAACATCTCCAAGTCACTAGCAACATAAATACACTGTGTCGAATAACTGAACTGCCACACATATATCTGCACCTGTACAATCGCTCGCAGAAAGACTTTAAAGATTCAGAGAAAGCATTTCATTCCTAGAAAGAAATTGCAATGAAGCTTGGCGTCAACGACTCGGAGTTATGCAAAAAGCAACGTAGAGAAACATCAGATGCAATTTTTCCAAAGCAATGAAAGGAAAGAGTAAAGATATAAGGTAGAAAATACATGTTTCAAATATATGTTACACCATACTGCTGCTGTTGTTCTTTCAATAAGCGAATTTAAAAGGTATACAATAAATGAAATGCCAAAAGTACATACAATAATAAACCTTTGTTTTTATCAAATTATGACAACACATAAAATATAAAAACGTGTAATTTATCCAGTTTAATAAAAGACCTAGATACACCTTCGTTGCGTCGTTGTTGTGTTTCGGGCATTCGTGCGACATGCGTTTACATTAATCTACAGCCCGCCTCCAGCAGCACAGGGGTGTCTGAATGTTCGAAAACAGTATACCGCCGCTCAGCCTTTTCAAAGCTCCTTTTGCCCCCAAACGAAGAACGAAAACGAACTTCGTTTGAAGTATATCGGGGCCTTAAAAATGTTGCTGTCAATTGTTTATTGTCTTCAAAAGATAGCAAAAATAGTGGCCCCTCAGGTGCTTTATACCTAAAATATGTCCTGCCTGTCCTCTGGAACAACAGCGGAGCCTAATTAACATGTTTGTAGTTGACTCGTAGAGTCTGTCTTCTCGTATGGAGATAAGTAGAGGGATGTTAGAGCAGAGTTACTCTGCCTGAGTCAAACCTAAACTCACCAGCATCAGCATGACTTCATTTTCTGCCCTCAAGAGGCGAGTGAGTCACTTAACTCGGGGTGTTGAAAACCGCCTGTTTCTGAGTTGCCTGTGCTCTGTTTAGACCTGTGATCATTCCTGTCAGTTGGGAAGGGAAACTTTATGACTTTCCCTCGAAGGTTGGGTTGAGTTCAAGTGCTTACAGATCCAGATCAATCAAGTACATACTGCTTTCCAGAGCAAAAAGATGACTTTATTTGATTTGATCTAATTTAAAATGTTATTCGATTTTTACATTGAATTTTTTTAATGAATACATTTTTTTTTTAAGTGTGCATCCTGTTGCGTTATTAATTGCATTCTTAAAAGTGGAGCAATTACAAGTGCAGAAATGAAATGAAGAAAGATAGCATTGCTTGTTTAACTCTCTTGTTGATAGTGAATATTAATAGCATAGATGGAGATTCCTGGAATATTTCCATTTTCCGGTTACACGGACATTTCTTCCCTGTTTCCCAGAGCTGTTTGATGGACTGAAGTAAACTCATATTAAAAAACGTTTTCTTTCATGCCATTGAATGCTTCATGGCCATCTAAAGAGCTGAGATACTGCCCGCTCTGGCTACTATTGTCTTTTTCGTACTCATTTCCTGTTTCAAGGTGAAGAATTCTTCCCTCCGCCTGCATTCACCTGTTATCTTGTTCTGGCTATTTTCGTCAATGGGCATTTAACGGCCCCTATTAACATGTCCATTATTCTCACAGTCTCTTTCCATAATAGCAATTTCATCTATTAAATTCTCCATTTCAGAAAATGATGTACCACAAGTACTCAATTTGTGGTCGGGTCATTCTTTTTATATAGTACTTTTTCAGCTCAATAACTTTTTAAAAATTCATCAAATCTTTTGTCAAATGATTTTATAAATGATCGGATGCTGGCAAGTGATATTGGGGAAACATAAATTCAATATTAAAACTACTGCAAAGAAAACATTAGTTTGAAACATTTCATTAGAGACAGTAAAAATTAGTTAAAGTGGAATATTTCATTATAAATTGTCAGTTGGAGTTGGAAAAAAAGTTGGAGCAGCACCTGCATACATGACAATCATCCACTCTAAAGAATGTTTTACAAGAAAATACTATTTTTACTTCAAAATGTCATGTTTAATTTAATCCAGGGCTGTCCGTTTAATCCCAAAATTTTCCCAGATATGAAAATATCCAAATGATGTGTCATAAGTAACCCTTTGAAATAATCAATAATTATTTTTGGACTTTTTCACATTCTAGGGTTGCTATTATGCATAAAAAAACCTTATGCAATATTAATACACTGAGATAAAAGACAAAAAAATTCAACCATCACCGCATTTCAAAATGGTTACTTTTTTATAAAATATAACATCACATTTTTATATTAATGCTACGAGTATTACAACATCATTATTGTAAATTTTTTGAAACATTTGAATTTTTAAATTAGTGCAATATTTTGTCATTGCAACATTTTAGTGTCATTTTCACTAGCAACTGCAATTGGATTTATATTATATACCTAAGTTCACTGTTATCCCACCGGCCACTATTGTGACCATCAACATGTTTACTCATTCTATGACCACACTTATCAAAACTAAGTATATGCGAATGCATATATTAATGCTAAACACCCTAAAGATCATGTGTACCAAAAATATTTGCCATATCTTTGTTAACATACTTTACTAGCCTTTTGTTTTGGATGCAATTATCATCTTCTCAAGGTGCAAACAGGAAGTAAACTGCTCTGGTCATGTGACAGTTTGCACTAATCATGTGAAACTGCACATATTTCATTGAGACCCTTTATTTTTTCCATATTTGCAGGAAGTGCTCTAAAACATCAGTCAGTAAGGTTTTTAGAGCTTTATAAATGAAAACTTTTTTTTACCTTTTTGTTTATCATAACTTTTGCAAGCCATTTCACTAAAGGTTAAATATGCTCAGAATAACTGCTAACTGCACGCTTATATTAATTTATCCTGCTAGGTAAAGCAAATACTGCTGCCTTATACAAGCAGTAAGGTAACTGGGGCCAACAGCAAGCTAAAGGACTTGTTTGAAGCCATACCCTTCCCAGATAAAGAGAGGTAAACCAGAGCACTGCACTCACTGTAAATATGTTAAATAGGTTAAACACACCTGAAGCAGCTAATCAAGCTCTTACGAGGCATACTAGAAGCTTCCATGCAGGTGTGTTGAGGCAAGTTGGAGCTAAACTCTGCAGGACACCGGCCCTCCAGGACCGAGTTTGGACAGCCCCGATTTAATCTGTTACTTTGCTTTTCTTTGTAATTAATTGTGATTTACTAGCAATTCCTTAGTGAAGATTGCTTCTGCGTCAATTTAAAAAGACAAATCATATAAAGATATGCATTTTGAAATTGTGTTTAACATTTTATCCAGTATATTAATACATACATGATGGAAGGGTTTCTGTGGGTCTAAAAAAGGTCTTAATTTTATCTTTCCACAAATTAAGGTCTTAAATTGGAGCAGAAAGTCTTAAATTGATATAATTTCTATAACCTCCCACACAGGGATTTTCCTGGCTCAAATTGATGAGGAGGTAGTACCATCCTGATCATGTGCACCCATTATATTTTACCAAATTCTGTTTTCCATGAACTTTATGGATCCCATTTTAATGGTTCCATTACATTTTATTAATCAAAATAATCTAATTATTTGATTTTAATAAAAATGTTATTTATTTATTTTTTAGAAATACTATGTTGTGCATTTACTAGGGTTGGGCCTACAGATGATGCCATCGCCGATGGCTGATAGACATCACGATGACATCACGACATCACCCCCCCACAATCCGCCGCATCCCAGTACCGTGTTCGGAAAGAAAATGACTAAAGGGATTCCCTAAAGGGAATAAATACAAAATATATATTTCAATAGCCTACATTTTCTCGCAGTTATATCATTGGGTAATTATACTGTATATAAATTGCAGGCATCAGGGAGCTGCTATTATGCCTGGCATTAAAATTGCTTTTTAGTTTCACTTTCGAGATTTCCGTGCCTTTCTGAATACAGATTCAAGTTTTGGGCACACCCCCTAACTCCCCACTTTTTTTTGACTATAAAGAACCTTTTCTGCATTTGAAAGGTTCCATGGATGTTCAAGGTTCTTCATAGAACCATTGATGCCAATAAAGAACCTTTATTTTTAAGAGTGTAGACTAAAAGCCCTAATGGACGCTGTTCCGTTTGCACTAGGGGTGGGAGAAAATATCGATTCTCCGATGCATCATGATTCTCTCTTCAACGATTCTGAGCTTGTTTTTTCCCCTGTATATGGCATGTGTGTGCGCTAGAGACGTGGCAGGCTTCATTTGTGCTGTGAGACACGTGTGCATTGCTTGACAGTGTGTGCTTCCACCTGCTGTGTTTTCTTTAGATATGCTTTCATTTATGCCGTTTGGAATGCAGTACTATTAGATGCATGAAATCCGCGCACTGACAGACTTTGATGTGCGCTTTGTGTTTATTTGTCCTGAAGCTGAATTGTGGCTGCGGTTAAATGCACTTCAAATATTCAAATATATTTCAAATATTTTTATACGAAATTGATGTTGGCTACACACAGTCAGTTATGTTTTCAGAGCAGGACAAAACATCTGATATATTGAAATAGATCTGTGCATTAGCCTGTTAAAGCTGCCACTGTCTATGATCTCATCAGCAATAATGCTGAGGAAAAAAGAAAACTATTGTCTGTAAACTTTCGGATACTTAAAGAACACTTATTGTAAATAAATAATTATTTTAAAAAGTAGCCTGCTTATATAATAAAAAAAAGTACATTTTGCACAAAATTAATGTGATATAAAATGTATATGAAAATGTAGCCATGTGCAGTAATATTGAAAACTGAGAATGTGACACATCATGATATTGAGCTGATAATGATAATAGTAATTGAATTGAATCGTGAAACCAGTGAAGATTCACACCCATATTTTTAAGATGGCAGTACTGACATACAGAGATTCCAACCCCCAACTGCTCCCCGGGCACCGCAGCATAAATGGCTGCCCACTGCTCCGGGTGTGTGTTCACTGCTGTGTGTGTGTGTGTGTGTGTGTGTGTTCACTGCTGTGTGTGTGTTCACGGTGGGTGTGTGTTCACTGCTGTGTGTGTGTGTGTGTGTTCACGGTGTGTGTGTGTTCACTGCTGTGTGTGTGTGTTCACTGCTGTGTGTGTGTTCACGGTGTGTGTGTGTGTTCACTGCTGTGTGTATGTGTGTGTGTTTACTGCTGTGTGTGTGTGTTCACGGTGTGTGTGTGTTCACGGTGTGTGTGTGTGTTCACTGCTGTGTGTATGTGTGTGTGTTTACTGCTGTGTGTGTGTGTTCACTGCTGTGTGTGTGCACGTTGGATGGGTTAAATGCAGAGCACAAATTCCGAGTATGGGTCACCATACTTGGCAGTATGTCACTTCAAAATGGCGAAAACTTACATATTGTGCCTTTTAAGCAATATATTGTGAGAGGGCCGTGTGTCACCGTGTCCCAAACGATCCAAAATAATAAACCACAAAGTTAACAAAACAATGGACTCCATTGTGCTGAGCGAGAGTGCTTCTCTACTTCTAAACAGTCGCATAATGACTTATGATGCCTTCATGTGCCATCGGAAACTTCCTATTTCCCACTTATGAATTACGAGCTCATCGCATTCAAGTGATTTGTTGTCAGAAAGAATAAAATGTAATATTCCATTGGTTGAAAACCATAAACATTCGCCGTGCTAGATAGTCAGCTTGCTGTCAAATACATTATAATACATATAGGGCTGCATGATATATCGCATGCAGGCCTGACTCTGTTGGTTTTGTGGTTGTCATGACACCGGAGACGGACCCGGAGGAATCATTCATGTCGAATAGCTCATTGAAAAGAGTTGCTTGGAGAGTGAGAGAATGGAGAAGTGTGTAAATAAGTGGATCTTGGCAGCGGTTTGTGATTGACCCGCTGTAATTGTGAGTCTGGAGGACTCATCTGTGCTCTGATGGTTCAGTGTGTGAGTGGAACAAGCCAGAGGTGATCAGCAGAACAATGCCATGTCCGCTTCCTGTGCAGCGCTCTGCAGATGCTACCGTTAACACTTCAACCTGCTATTGTAGAGCTGTATAGTGTGTTTTTAAGGTGGGGTAGAAATGTGACAGGGTCGAAATAAGATCTTTGACTATTCTGGACTAGTTAGAAACAAGTTTACCACAGGTGTTCTTAAAAAATGATTGCAGAACCCAGGGAAAGACTTTTGTTTCACTGCTTTATTCTGTGCATCCAAAATATTAAGTATTTAATACATATTTAATCAAATAAACAGTGAAGTATGATGTTTTCCATGGGGATGCACTAATATTAAAATTCTGGTTAATTCTGGCGTGGGCGATAATAAATGCACTGTTAAATGTATTATTTTCTCTTAAAAAAAAAACAAAACATGCACAATAGTTTTTGTCTTTATCAAATCAATGTTGTGATGCTTAAGTGAATTTAGGCATGAGAAAATTTTAATAAACTGAAAAAAATTAATTAATTAATTTCCGAAGCTGTTTTTTAATTAATTTTAATAAACTGAAGAAAAAAAAGATTTTCCGAAGCTGTAAATAAAACAAAGATTATTAAAATGTTTTCACAAGCAAATACTACTAATCTTGCTACTTAAAAATTTAATGTTTAATGCAACGTGTGTGTGTTTTTTGGTAATTGTTTGTGAAATTTACTAGCAGTATCTGAGTGAAAATTGTTTTAAAATAAATCCTACACCAAATGTTTTCAGTGTAAAGTGCTAAATATGGATAACTTATTTTTGAGATCAGTTAAGATGAGATGAAAATGTTATTAATAGAGGTGGGATCTCTATAATAAGACAGTGATATTTAAGAAATGGTCATCTTAATGAGTTAAATATTTTATATAACCTAACATAGTTAGTTAACTTGTTAGGGTTAGTTAGCTAGGTTATTTAGTTTGTTGGCTGAAGTCATCTACAACCATTAAAATATTCAAAAATAAACATCCATAATTAAAAATTCAGTACTAGGTGATCAATATCCAACATTTTTGTTATACGTGTATATGATTCCATTTTAATTAATTTTATTTTATTTTAAATAAAATATTACTGCGACACTTTCAAAATATTGCTGTTTGTTTGATTGGCCTGACATGTCAACTTCCGAATGTGATTGTGTTTGGGAAACCTGTCTGACAACAGTTAATTTTGCAGTTCCGTTTGGCACCACTAGTGGTGCTAAAATGACACACTTCACCTTTAAAGCAGGCTGCTTTCCTTTGCTCTGCTGTTTAGTGACTTTCATGGTCTCTGTGGCTGCTTCAGTCTGTAATGGGGTGCTGAGAGGCCCACCGAGGGTCGGCTTTAGAGAGATAATGCAGATAGCCGAGTCATTGTAGCAGTAAGACCCCCTTTAGAACGAGAGTGAGATAAAGCAGCTTTATAGAGCCCAGACTACCTGTAACCCTGCCACATGCTCATTCCTGTGGAGATAGTCCGGTGGAACTGCCCTGAGATTTTTTTCCATTCCTCAGGACACGGTATCTTCATCTTGCACACTTGAGATTGTTCTGCTGAAGTCTTTGTTCAGTCAGAGCGCCACATGTTGATTTAATTTCATTCCTGGGTCGGTTCAGAGGGAATGAAGCGATGAGGGAAGTGATGACAGGACATGCGGGCCTCTTGCTATCAGTCTTTATGGTTCAGTCTTGAGACCCTTCAGAAACTCCTGACCTTAAATCTGCTCCGGAACCAGTGGTCGACCAGGGTAGGGTTATTATAGTTAACTAAAACAAATACCAAAGCTAAAGGGAAAAAAGTTGTTACTTGAAATAAAATAAATGTAAGCCTTTTCCAAGAAAGATACATAAATATCAAAGATTGTCAGAAGGCTGAAAAATAACGCATGGTATATTTTTTGACATACAGTATGTCACCCAGCTCAACTTATAAAGATTGTGAAGGTGGCAGAATTCCTGTTCTCTCATCTCATGCGTTTTGCAGCTTCATGAGTCTGGCTGCTGCAGTTTTGATTGTAGCTGCTGCTTCAGAGATGGATGGAGTGAGGGAGCTCGTCTGGAATGAGACGTGCTGCTGTAATTGCTTGCATGTGCTGCACATTCGAGTCTTTTAGGAGGTTTGCTTCACTATCCTGTAACAGGAACAACAGCCAGGATGGAAAAACTCATATTGCAGACAGATCACATTCACAGTATGTTTCGATAAATTATTATGAAACTATAATCCACACAAACACAAAGTTGTTCACTTTATTTTTCATTTTCTTTAATGTAATACTTAATAGCAGTCTATATAGAGGGATATCATTTTTCCATATTTTCCGACCTGAAAAGTATAACCCATGTGAGATCAGTGGAACTAAAAGCATAAATCTTAGTTTTGTAATTTTACTGTTGTTCTGTAAAATAATAATATTGATGATAATTCTATTAACATTTTTATTATAACGTATATTGTATTATTATTATTATTAAATACTTGATTTTAATTTTTATGTAGTAAAATATTACTATTATTATTATTATTATAAATTATTGTATAATAATAGCAATAACATTAATAATAATAAATATGATAAAAAAAAAAAAAATTATAGTAAAATGGGTATTATTGTGGCTGGATAATATTTCTTTATCACTTCAATTAATTTAATTATTTGTTAAGTTAATGCATTGTAAAATAACAATGAGAAATTTGTAACAATGTTGATTTACTACAAAAAAAAAAATGATGCACGTTTGCATTCCAGGTGGAAATAAAAAAAAAAAATCTTTAAATTAGTTAGTTAATCTGTATAATAAAACTAGCGGTTTAATGGTACAGAGATTTGAAGTTAATTTATTTTAATACCACGGTTTGTTACTTGGTTACTTGGTATGCTGGTTAAGCACTGGCATCTGCGTTATTGAATTAAAGTAAAGTATATTTCTGGTTTTAATGTGAGAAACTGGGAAGGATTGTGTGATTGTGAATAACTTATTGCATTTACATCTTAACTCTGAGATGTTAGTTTCATAATATTTGAGCTGTGCAAGCTGTCTACAGTAATATTTAAGCTTATTTACAGCACTTTTTTGGACTCTTTGACCCTTGCACGTTAAACTCAACAACAAAGCTGCCCGCAGATGCCAGTTTTCAGCCAGATAAGCAGTGTGAACCCAATTTGTTTACCTCTTGTGAGGTACAGTGTTTCTTTTTAACTTAGTTTCTGTATTGCATGTCGAGGGTCTCTCTCCTCAACTTTTGACTTCTCACTCTGGATGAGGCCGCAGCAGGCCTTCTCGTCCACGAGCTGCGATCGATGTGGATCGGACCGGCCGCTTGCCTCCTGGGGAGGGACCTGCAGGCTTTTTTCATGCTTGATCTGAGTGCTGTGGCCTCCGCTGCGAGTTCAGCACGGCTCCAGATTCAGACCCCTCACCTCGTCTCATCTCATCTGAGCAGAGCTGTCAGGCACACTTTATATTTCACTGCTCTAGTCATTGAAGCAGGGCCGTTTTCTCAGAGGAGGCGATGAGGATATCATTTGTAGTACAAAAATAAAACACAGAGAACAAAATATGAGATCAAATAATGTGTGGAGCATTCATTTTTCTATTGAAAAGAAATACAATTGTGGTAGCAATAATGTTGCACACATCTGATGTGTTTTTATTTAGTCACCTGCTTGTTTAATTTATACAAACTAGCTGCAAGATACAAAATATGGAAACTTGTTTCTGCCGCAAGATTAGAGATCCACAAGATCTCAGTTCATTTCTGACATTTTTGTTGCAATTCTGACTTTTTACTCAGTATTGCAAGAAAAAAGTTATAATTGTGAGATATAAACTCTGAACTGTTAGATATACACAAATTTGTGAGGAAGAAAGTGAGAATTGCGACATTAACACCGGATTCGAAGAAAAAAGTCAGAATTTGGGGAAAAAAGTCAGATATTCTGAAAAGAAAAATCTGAATTGCTAGAGAAAGTTGCAATTACTTTTTTATTTTTTGTTGCAAAAACAGAATTTTAAACTCAAAACAAGTCAAAATTGCAATATGGAAAGTCAGAACTATTTATTTTTTATGGGATTTTTTAAGCCTTTATTTGGATAGGACAGTATAGAGTAGACAGGAAAGCATTGAGTGGAGAGAGCAATGAGACGGGATTGTGAGATATAAACTCATCTTCTATTTAAAAAAATGTCAAAATAGCAAATACAAATGTATGACGCACAGTTCTGAAACTCTCAATAATGTTTATCATTTGCAATTGCGAGATATAAACTCGCAAAAATCATCTTCATGAGTCATCGTTGTAATTGGGAGTCATAATTATCGTTTTTATTTTTTAATTTTGTGGCAGAAATGGGTGAATGAGTGAAGTTTACAGTGCAGAAACAGTCTAACCAGATAAATGGATGTGTTGTAATGCATTTGACCCGTGCTGCTGATTCTGACAAACAACATGCAAGAGGTGAAGGAACCTCAGCGCTATCATGACAGGTGGCACGGAAAGCTCATCATTATATGTGGAATGCTGGGAATCCAACAGCTTGTTTTCCGGAATAACAAGAGCCGCTCTGTGCAAATATTGAAGAATTCTTTCCATGCCGGCCCACCAGAGATCACACATTACAGTGGGTGGACTGTGGGAAAAATCCCAGAATTTGGCCAAATGGAGAAATATAATTTTTTTTTTGTACATTATTTTTTTTAATGCATTTCTTCAACTATGAACACTTTTTGGCCCTGTGGACGTTTAGAAAATAATCTCATTTAGAGTGTGTTCTTTCACTGCATGATTCAGTCTATTAAAATGCATTAAGAATGATCGCAAAATTCAAGATAGGGGGAAGAAAATGTATATTTATGTTTCATATAGTTAAAATCACATGAAGAGAAACAATAAGCATGATTAGGAATGTGATATTGAGTTTATACAACAGTTCAATAAACAGTAAATTAATATTAAGAGACTTACGTTTTAGACACCATATTGTTTTGCGTCTCTGAGCAACATGACAGTGCTTCGTTCCTGAATGAATCAACCATTTAAATGATTCGGTTCAGTCACAATGACTTTACTAGTGACTTTCTGCCACATACTGGTTTTAATCTAATGATCTTGTTTACATTTTTGTGACAATAAAAGTAATGTGTCCTCATTTAAAGAAAGTGTTAATCTGTTAGTTTGAATAAAAATCAACCACTGGGATTTTAAAAAGCACGTAGTCAAAGAAACACTGACATGCAGGATGTATTTCAAAGATCTCTGGAGAATTTTCTCTCGGATGGAGTGTAACTCTAAACTGCAAGATCTTCTGATTTTACCAAAGCAACTGTGTATGAACCTGCTGCTTCATGTGAAAAATCTCTCATGTCTCCACAGCGTAGTCGTGAAGGGATTCCTGGAGTCAAGCCATGTTCAAGGCCGTGCTGAAGAAGAGCAGAGATGGCGGGAAAAATAAGAAGGATACAGGTATGAACACATGAAACTGATTCTGTATCTGTAATTTCTGATTGCCAAAATTTAGTAGCTTTTCCACCTTGGAAACATTTCTTTAAAGAAGATGTCAATGAGTCATTTTTGCAGCTAATTTCAGAAGATATCATCAGAACATATTAGACTTGTAAATATGTACTAATTGATGTGATACATGAATTTGGGGAAGCCTGAGGTTGCTGATGATGTCATGTGGCTGATATGCGTCAGCATGTAGCTGATCAAAGTGTGGGATTTATTTACTGGGATTTATGATGTGGTTTCTGGTTTATGGCACTGTTGTGGAAACAGGTGTGCAAGAGCGCTGAACGCTCCGGGAGAATTAGGAGGAGATGTGTACTCTTGAATTCCCTGGGATAATGGGATGTTGCTATGGAAATATTTATGGTGATTTGGCCTCAACAGAAAAGCGGGAATTAAGACACAGCGGCTCTGCTTGAAACCTAGTGAGCTGCCCGTGTAGTAGGGCTGTGTATTGACAAGAATCTGGCGATACGATACGTATCACGATACAGGGGTTGCAATACGATATATTGCGATACTGTAAGCAAGGCGATATATTGGCATATTTCTTATTTTAGGAATAGGATATATTTTTAGGAAAGCTGTCGCTTTTATACTCGCGTGTACCGATATTTTCTTACACCCCTACTGTGTAGGCAGCGTTTTAAGGCATTATAGGAAACATTAAGACTCTTTCAAAAGTTAAGGAGCATAAATATGATGGTTTCTAAGTGGAAAAAATGATAAAGCAGCATTGCATGTCTCTTTTACAGATCTAAAATTGCAGAAGAGGCATGAGAAATATAACTTAGATCTTATTTAAAAACCGATAAACCTTTGTAATTTGTGTACAGTTGTTTCATAAGTTTTATACAACAAATAGTAAAAGTGTTTTATTTTTCCACTATAGTTTTGCAATTAAAAACATTTGCTGATAGATATTCAGATTGAAATAAAACTATACTATATATTATACTGATGAATGCACATACACACACACTATATTATATAATGTACTCATATATTATAAATTATATAGATATATTAAATTAGTAAATATTTTGTAGTCAGTACTGAAAACAATTGATAAATAATAAAGTCTAATTAAAAAAGTTTTTCATTTGTACGTTATGTATTTGTTTATGCTTATTCTAGTATTTCACCATCATCTCAAACACATGTGAACATCAAACTCAATTTAAATTGAGTCAAGTCACTTGTTTGCTTCATTGGAGGTGCTTTTCTGTAACACAGATCAGTTATTTTTTAGGTATCGTTTAGGTACGTACCTTTTAAAAAGCAGCACCTTAGCTCACTAGAACAGAGCCCCAGGGTTCAGACAAGTGTCATTCTCTGAGGTCATTCTCTAGATAATTGACACCTGGAAAATGATAAAGCCACGTTCATGTGAAGTCATTGCTTTTGTTTTGTGTCTGTTGTTGTCCGGGGCCGCTTTTATAGTTTAAAAGCTACATTTCAAATCTTGCTGTGACATGTTAGCTTTGACTGAACTGAAATAAAGACTTTGGTGAACTTTTACTTTTGTGCCAAGCTGCTGGCACACAAGCAGAGATGAATGGGATTGTAGAACTCTCAGCTTGGCTCAGAATACTGTAGCTCCGCCTCCAGGTCTTTGTGTGATTTATTTATTAGTTTTTTTGCTCCTGTAAATGAACTGTGTGTGTACAGTACAGAGGAGTGACTACTGTATTGAACTGATGTTTGAATGTGGTTTTCTTGAATTGATGTTCTTAGGAGTCATCATTTAAATGTAGGGTTGCAATTAATAATTATTTTAATAATTCTATCTATGTATTTTTTAATTGATTGCATAAAAAGTGCACTCATTGTTTAAAAAATGTTATTCTACATCCTTGTTGCTAATCATAAATCATCAATTTAAAATAACTAAATTATTGTTTATCCACAGTTTTGAAACCACATGACCATTCAAATATCTAAATTATAACTGATATTAAAGAAAAACAAAAGCACACATTAATTGTTTACTGTAAGTGGTTCTGCAGGTACATGCAGATTTATTTTTCACTTTAACTTAATAATTTGTTATTATAATTTATTATCAGGTCATGTACTTTTTTCCACTGCTGCACACTTTTTTTTCCCCCAAACATATTTTTTCCACAGAAATGCATTTCTCGTTATTAGTGAAGTGATGTCACCAGGCTTCATTCAAGTAATTCATCATGAAATTTGTTTTTGATTTATAATCCTTTTTTTTTTTTTTGGATTAGTCATGCAGCCCTATTCAAATGTTTGTAAAGAATGTATTTGGTATGATGTCCTTAAAATCATGTGCCATCATGTACGCATTACTGTCTGTGCTTCATCATCTAATGACATCACTGGCAATCCAGCATGGGGAAACCTCATAAGACAACATTTCTATGGGAATGCCCCTCGTTGATTCCATGACATGTTGTTTTCGGCTGTTTTCTTTTGTTGTTGATGTCAAAAGTCATGTGTCCAATCAAACTTCTGTATCTTGGCGCAAATTCATCTGTAACTTCCTGTTACATCCGTGCAACATCCTCATCCTCATACAGTAGATGGACCTGCACAGTTCATGGTAATACTCAGTTTTAAGCACATTTTAATTAGATTTTGTTCAATATGCCATTTTGGTGTTACCATTTTGGTTCACTTTTAGTGGTTAAATGAAATCAAAAGGTATGTCTAATTAATTGACATTTACTATGAAACTTACATAATTTAGCAACAATTTATTGAAAATGTAACACAAATGACATTTTTGGGCCATATAAAATCCATTTTACCTATTTACCAAATTTCGTTTTTTTATTTTAGATTTTTGGGTTCCATTTCCTCCATTTTTAGTTTTTGTGGATTTAGTTTTAATTTTTAAATGGAATCCGAGTTATGGCTAATAAAGTGAAATCATGAAACTTAATTAATTAACAGTTCAACAAAAATTTAATTTTTAGGGCCGTATAAAGTGCAGAATTCATATTTTCAATATTTAAAATACTTAAAATTATGGACACTAGTTCATATCGCAATTTGATTAACTGTTCAGCCCTACTTTTGATTTATTCATCCAAAATTTGCCACATTCTGTGACATTCTGCTTTATACATTAAATTCCATTTTTATTGATTCTGTGATGCTGTCCACGTTTTCTGCATTGCACAAACCATAGGGCCCTACATTTGTAAAGTTATATTTTATGCTTTTCATTTTGCTTTTAGTGCAGTGATTTAGTAGGACTAGTCTAGACTACTCCTCTGGTTCCTTTTCCTTTGTTGCTGTATTAGTTATCAGCCTATTAGGTGGAGCACTCTGATTATTACGACAGAAATCCCATCCTATCTCCCAGTCGGGAATGCTTCATGAAGTCTGTCCTTTGTGTCTATCTGTTTCCCCTCTCTCGATCCCACTGGGGCGGTTCTGGCCATTCGGCATCTCTGCTGTTGCCTTGAATGAGGAATGACATGTTTTGTCAGCTCTTGATGTGGCTGAGGCTGGAATCGCTTTGCTGTCTTGTCATTTGATGATGTCCCGGTGGGGAATTAGTGGCATATTTACATCCAGGCCGGCTGGGACATGTGCACTGCAAACTCCAGATGAATAGCAGCACATGTTGTCTGAATTCGAGAAGTGGAGGCTGTTTCTTCACTTTGCTGAATATCACATTGCCGTTCTGAAAGGCGTCAGAGCTCAGATTCAGTCTTGAATTACTGATGTCCTCGCACTGTCTTAGAATGCAGAGCAGGGTTTGACAATGAGGATGGCCCACGGCCAGTCAAGAGAGGATCGGTCCGGTTGACGGATCCATCACTTGTGCCAGACTTATGCCGCCAATAAGCAAGCAGAGATGCAAACTGGGACATACACAAAGAGTGCAAAAAACAGCTGAATGGTGTAAGTTACACTTACAGCACCAGAGCACCTTAAACACCCTAGAAGTTTAAATATTGATGATATTATTTCATTTATTAGTGAAACTACAAAAAGGGAAACAGGTTCGGGAAAAGACCTCAAGCCTTTCTGTCCATATGCATATATTTGTATAATTATAATAAATATATGTACTATTATTGTTGTAATTGTTTTATTCTTGGTCTCTATTACAGTGAAATCTTAAACTACGTATCAGTTTAAATATTTATTCATTTTTTTAATATATTAGTAAATTTGTCCTCTTTACCAAAGTGAATAGTGTTTCTTTATTTATTTTCTTGACCTTTTTGCATTTTTATAGAGGTAAATTGATAGAAGAAAGAGGGAAACAGGTAGGGAAAATACCTGAACCCTCTAGGTCCATATGTGTTTTTATATATATATATATATATATATATATATATATATATATATATATATACATACATACATACATACATACATACATACATACATACATACATACATACATACATACATACATACATACACACACACACACACACACACACACACACACACACACACACACACACACACACACACACACACACAGTGGGTACAGAAAGTATTCAGACCCCCCTTAAATTTTTCACTCTTTGTTATATTGCAGCCATTTGCTAAAATCATTTAAGTTCATTTTTTTTCCTCATTAATGTACACACAGCACCCCATATTGACAGAGAAACACAGAATTGTTGACATTTTTGCAGATTTATTAAAAAAGAAAAACTGAAATATCACATGGTCCTCAAATTACCTTCAAATTACCATCATTTTAGAAACTTTATCATAATTTTAGAGACTTTAAGAAACTTTAATGTCAGGTGGGATTAATAGCGATTAATTTGAGAAAAACGCGCGATTAAATGCGTGATCTGAACCATCGCATCGGGAGTTCACGTTTTGCTGCAGAAGCCGACAAGCGCCCTTGTTGTTTGTGAACAGAAGCCGATAAGTCCATTTTAGCGAATCAGCGCGCTGTATTCAGGTCAGGTGTCAAGGCTACTTTCACTTTAAAAAGATGTGCTAGCTGAGAGGAGTTTCATCAAACTCCTCTCAGGAGTCAAATCATACTCCCAGAGATTTGAAGACAAGCTAATAACCCAGCTTTCAGTTCAGACGTACAACAGAAACTCAGACGGCCAATTAAGAATTCATTAAATGTTTTTAAGATGTGATGTGACCCAACTAGTCCATTTTTTATTATGTTCAGCTGTATTTATTGATACTTTTAAGTAAGGGTGTGCGATATGACGATTTTTGATCTGCTTTTGAAGAAATATAATAGTATCGTGCTACAGCAATGCCACATGCATTCACATCAGTGTTAACTCAGCGGTAGAGTTACTCTCACGGGACACTGCACTTATTCGCAATCACAAAAGTGCATTATTTGCATCTGCTTTTAAATGTTTCATTCGCTCGCTGGTCTGAAGCCGGTCAAACAGCGCCTAATTACTGAATTAAGTTGTCTTTTGCACCAATACTGTCAAAACACACAAGGTTTACATATAGACGCAGTAGGTTATGTCTAAAATGAAAGTAAACAGTTGAGAGAAAAACGGATATGTGCCTGTATAGAAGGGATAGATCACCCTAAAATGTAATTTCTGTCATTATTTACTCACTGTCACATTGTCCCAAACCTGTATTCATTTCTTTCTTGTGCTGAGCAGAAAAGAAGATATTTTGAAGAATGTGTATAGCCAAACAGTTGCTGGTCCACATTGAATTTGATAGAAGGAAAAAAAATACTATGGAAGTCATTGGGGACCAGCAACTGTTTGGTTTTCCAAGTTCCTTAAAATAGCTTTTCTGTTCAGCAGAAGAAGAAACTCATTCAGGTTTAACTTTTGAGTGGTATAAAAATAAAACACTATGACAGAATTGACAGACAGATGACAGAATTTTTCATTTTTGGGTGAACTATTTATGTAACTTTAATAAAACAACAAAACACAGAGAGAAAAATCACTCACTACTCTTGACCGAAGAACGTTAATGCTTTAGGAATCAGTCTATATAGTGTTTTATTTTTATATTTGTTCATTCAAATTCTTGAATGTTCCTGATAAATGCACCCATTGTACCTGAAAATAAAGCACTGTTTGTTTTATTTGTATATTATGTGTGATTTTAATGTTCTTATTTTTTAATAACAAAGGTAAAATAATGACAAAGATTCGCCCATTTTGGCCTAAATATCTGCCATTCTTTTTTACCTTGAAAGGCTTTGTGTTTATAACAGGGAGATTAGTTTGGCTGTAATGCTCAGACAACTTGCAAAATAATAAAACCAACATGACAGAATCGTGATATTTAAAATAAATAAATAAAAATCGTGATGTGATATGTTTTCCATATCGCCCACCCCTACTTTTAAGTATTATGAATGTAAAATAAACATATATTTATACTGAGCTCATCACAATCCATTATGGGATTGCCTTCTCTATGGGCGGTACATGCAACACAGAACGACTTGCATTGCATTTAATGTATACATTTCCTGGGAATCGAATCCGTGACCTTGGTGTTGCAAGCACTGTGCTCAACTCTACATTTAAACTAACATGCAATTTGACCAAAATGTAGTTTGGAATCTTAAAAGGCAGCCTACCTTTTCCAACAGCTTTTGTGTGAAAAGTACCTATAAGTGTCGTCTAGGTAGGCAGCTCTCTAGTTGATCTCAAACGGCGCTCTTGACTAATGTGACCCTCAGGTTTAACAGACAGCGTCTCTGGAATATTGACTTAGTATTGTCTGCCTCGTCTTTAAATGTTACGGGCCCGTGGTGATTTGTAACGGTAATGGGTGAAGGCGAAAGCCCTGATCATTTTTAACGGCACAGTAGAGGAGCAAATGTTGGCGGTTTGGCCTGCAGCAGCGCTCCAGGGAGTTGGGATCATGGAAACTCTTCCGTGATGCCAAACACCACAGCCATTATCCCACGCAATCTCAGATTCAGCCCTTCAATCGTTTATTTTCTCCCTCTGTCTCTGCTCCAAAAACCCAGTGGGCTGCCTACGTAGGCAGCATTTTAAGGAATCATAGGCACACTCCCAAAATACATTCAGCTTTATTTTGAATCACATCTTTCAGGGAAGTAGGCAATCCCATAATTCACTAGAACAAGCTCTATGCGTCGTATACATCACCCAAATGTCAATATAATTCATACAAGAAAAAAAAAGTATTGAGTAGTAGTTCAGTCAAAGTAGACTCAATATTAGTGTGTGCTGTACATGTTTATGCGTAATGTTATTTTTACACTGTTATAGGTTCTCATTAATATTTTGAAATAGCTTTTATGTATTTTCAGTTTTTATTTTAATTTTACAGTATTTAATTATTTTTTTAATTAAATATACTATTTGGGTTATTTACAGTTATTTCAGTTTTAGTTTTTATTATAGTGCTTTGTAACTTATTGCAGTTAGTTGTAACATTTCCTAATGTCACATGTTCTAATATATTATTTTAATTTTGCTTTATTTCAGTTAATAGAAAAGTTATAATAGTTTTAAATTGACTTAATAATAATTCTGATTCTTAGCTTAGCAACATCAGTAGTTTCACTATTCAATAGTAAGATATTTCTGTCATAATTTCTTTTTTTTTTTTAGATTTATTTTTGCCGTTTTTTGCGTTTACTGTTATAGGACAGTGTAGATGAGACAGGAAGTGAGGTGGGAGAGAGACAGAGACGGGGGCGGGATCGGGAAAGGTCATACAAAAGTAAGTGGAAACCAGAAAAACCAGAAAAGTGGAAAGCTAGTTTTCTTTTTCAGTTAACAAAAAAAAGTTTGAATAGTTTTATTTAATGATTGTTAGCTTAGTAACGCCAATAGTTTCTGCTTATGTAGAGCGTTCCAGATTGGTCACTTATAAGCTCAGTAGGGCGGTGTGTGTGTGTGTGTGTGTGTGTGTTTAATTTTTTCTCCTGTGTAGCTGGCATGAACATGATCATGCATTTTTCTTTATGCTTGCTGTGAGGTTAGCCTTTTTTAAACCCTTTTCCATTTTGATCCACACCACATCTGAGGGCGTTCCACACACATCTCACACATGTCTGTGGTTTTGTCTTTTTCATCCTGTTTTTCAAGTATTCTGGTAGTGGGTTTGAGTTTTTAAGGTGTTGGGAGTCTTTGATCAGCTCTCGGGCTTGTGAAGGTCACATTTCCAGCCGCCGTCACTGTTCTTAATCATTGTGAGCTACTGAATGATAGGCTGCACGTTCTTGTTAAATCAGACCCAAGGATTCATTTGTGGTGTTTTCTGAGGTAAGCATCCAAGGAACACTATTAATAGTAAGAATTTTTTTACACAAATTACATTTAATTTTTTCCCAAATTCGTTTTTTTGGATGCAGTGTTTTATTTAATAAAAAATTTCATTAAAAAAATTGAGATATGTATAACGCGAGATATGTAAAATCTGATTGATGTATAACACGTATTTGTGTGAACTTGAGTATTTTTAGTGTCTTTTGCACTGATGTTAAAAAACCGAGCTGGTATCGCCCAGAGGGTTAACGAGTTTATGGTGACTTATATTTTTGATTTGACTGCATTCATATGAGTTCAAAATGGAAAGCCACATTGCTCTGGTCCCATTGGTAGAGTCTGATATTTGAGCGATCGTTTGAAGAATTGCTGATCCATATGCAAGGAGAAATCATAAGTGATTGAATAATATTAGATATCACATGTAGCCATGTTATGAGCATGAGAATATGCAGTTAGCAGATCATTATTGCAATATAAACCCCTTCATGAAGATATAAGATCGGCTTTGTCATCCTGTTTTATTTCACTGTGCATTATCACTTATTTTGTTTGTGTGCATAGAAGCTCTAATCTCCAAATGCAGCTTGTTTTTTTTTGAGCTTGCATTGAATTTCAGCTTGCATTAAATTGAAGTTTGAGCATCCCATCTCTGGCCTAAACGACATCAGCGTTCATTTATCGTTCCATTTTACACACATCATGTCTTTGTATGGTATTGTTATGGCTGCACAATGCTGATGCTGTTGGCGGCTCATTAATGCAGATATTAACTCCAGATAAGACTTTCTCTCCGGATGTTTCTGTGAAAGGTAAATCCTTCAGGGTGCTTGTAGCAGATGCTTTGTGCAATTTGATGACGTCAACGCGTAAGGACTTCTATGCTGCAGTCATCGCTGGTGTGGAAATGCTATGACGTTTCGAGAAACAATGAAAAATTTGCTATATGTCGTGTATGTTTTGCATATAACTTTCACACCAGCATTTCTCTTAAGATTCCTCAGACACAAAAGATACATAAATACGGAATTTCCACCATAGAATAAAAAACAAGGTAGTTGCAAAAAACTTTATATCTCACAGTTGACCTATCGGTAAGCCCCTCCCCTCGAACGCAGACTAGCCAATGACAGTCGAGTATCAGTTGAATGGACTCGGACATCTTTAGGTTTCAGCGTCATAGAGAAACATTGGAAGATCCGAAGCTCGCATCAGTTTTATGGGGTTTATGCTTCAAAAAAGGAAAAACGATGTGCCTGGGGTACTTGTAACACTGATTCCAGGTATCCTGAGAGGATGGGCAATATTAATTATTTTATTACATTTCCTGAATCCAAACAAAACAGAGCAAAATGTCCCTAAGTATTCAACCCCAATACAAACGTTCATTGTCATACACTCATTAAGTTATTATTACACAATTTTCATCTGCTCAAGCAGAACGTTAATGTTATCTTGTGCTTTAGCAAGGTATCTCTGGCTAAAACTAGCTAACGTTAAAGTTAGTGAGTCCATGCTAACGTACAAACCAGAACAGCGCCACCTGCTGGCAGAGAGTGAATCTGCGTCTCATTCAGCTTGTTTGCCGTTTCATTTCATGCAGATATTTTTAATGCATACAGTAGTTTGACAAAACTGAAGTCAGACCGTTCTGTTTTTGCTTCAAATTTCGAAATAATGCAATCTAATTTAGATTAAAAACTGCTCATGTTGCATGTATGCGGCATCTTTGTTTGGATCATGATTAAAATGCTGTGGTTGCCTTTAATTTTAAATGGAAAGAGCACTTATTTTGTTTATATGAAGAGATTTTTTTTTTATTAGTGTTATTTATTTGATTTGGAGCTTGTTTATTTACGTGATATTTACATTTTGTTATTTAGCAGAGGATTTTATCCAAAGCAACTTACAAATGAGGGCAATGGAAGCAATAAATAAAAGAAGTGCTATTGTAGTTTATTATAGTGTTATATTTAAGTGTCACAAAGAAACGTGCTGCATTTTGTCCAAGCAATAATAAAAGGACACATTTCATTTATAATTTGTCTTAAATCTCATTTTGTAAAAAAATCAAATAAAATCGCGAAATGAATCGTGAACTCAAAATCGTGAATTGAATCGAATCGTGAGTTGAGTGGATCGTTACATCCCTAACAGAGAATAGTGATAAGATGCTGACATGGTGGTTCCTGTGAAATGTACTGCTTCTCCTCTCATCACATTCTCATCTAACATCATCTAATTCATGCCTAAACAAGAGACATTTTCTCAGAATAGTTGAGATTCCAGGTCAGCCTGTGGACAGGATATTAATTTCCCTTCCAGCTTTCTTCAAGCACATTGACTCGAGCCTCGTATCTTTGTTTTTCATGTGAGAGCTGAAACCTGGAGCCTGTATCTCTCTGGTCGGTTTGGACTGAGCTCTAATCATCTCCTCTTTATGGGAGATCAGACCTGCCGTTTAGTGAAATATTAAGCAGGCAGGGAAAACCAAACCTTGTTTTTCTTGCTTCCTTTCCGAGCAACATTTGCTGAAAGCATTAGAGGGGGGGGTATGCGATTATGTATTGTCTATCATTTCGTAATTGTTGTAATGGAAGCTGACATTATTGAGTATGTCACTGGCAAAAAACAAACAAAACCAGGTCTTGAGAGTCATTCACTGTGTAATGCAGCCTAGTACAGTTACCACAAAAGTCTATAAATGTGTGCAATAATGTCCCTTTTGTCTTGTATTTCTATATGATATAGTTTAGCAGTATCACTCAAGCAAGCATGCTTTTTTTTCTCAGATTTCAGCATGATTACAAGTGTCATATTGATTTCATCCAGCAGATCAATAAACAAGAAGTTAATATTGTGACATTTTAGACACAAAATTGTCAATATTGTCAGTTTTTGCTCCATTTTGTTAATGAGAAAGGTCCAAACAAAGCCGCAACAGAATGTTTCTGTTTCATTTCTGAATGAATCAGCATTTTATATTACCTTAATGCATTTTTTCTTTATCATAATATAAAGAAATTGTTCTCATTACAGAAAAAGTAAATTTATTTTTTATATATGTCAGAATTATTTAATTTCATTATAATATCATTGTAATGATAATCAAATAAGAATAACCATTGATGATGATGATGATGATGATGATGATGATAATAATAATCATATTTGATGTACATGTTTTATGTCAAATTCATATATTAAGTTTTTATATAGATATTAATGACAAAATCCTAGAATATAGTAAGACTTAATGTAAACTTACTAATATTTTTTGTCAGTTTCATACCCCCAGTGGTCTGTATGACTAAAATTGTATATACTGTTATTGTGGTATAAAATTACACACGTTCTGCTTTGCATTCTCACAGTTTCTTTGTTGCAGTCCTTTCACAGCAGAGCAAATATAAACAGTATTTGTTACAGGGTGATGCATTTGGTATATATGGCCCTGGACCACAAAACCAGTCACAAGGGTCAATTTTTCGAAATTGAGATATACATCATCTGAAAGGTGAATAAATAAGTTTTGATATATTTACGGTAGGAAATTTACAAAATATCTTCATGGAACATGATATTTACTTACTGTCCTAATGATTTTTGGCATAAAAGAAAAATCACTCATTTTGTCAATGTATTACAATGTATTTTTGGCTATTGCTACAAATATACCGCAGCGACTTCAGACTGCTTTTGTGCTGCAGGGTCACATATAGTACTAGTAAGCATAATTTCATTCAGCAAAACATTTCAAGATAATTGTGTGTTTTGCTGGTTGACATGAAGGCATGTTTGACTGTAGCCCTGATTTTACCCAAGATATTTCTGGACCTGAATGTTTTTTCTTTACACTCGACCATCCCTTGTTATACTGCTCACTGATCCAAGGATAATAAAGAGGAAACCTCTTGGAAAATTCCACCCGTGGCTGTACCTGCATCTCGTCTGTGTCACAGTGGTTTTCAGAGACTGTTTGTTGACAGTAGCAGACACGTCTGCACAGGAAGCCACAGGTTCATGAGACCCCTGATGACCCCTGAGCTGGACCAGACTCCCAGAATGCACTGCTTACCAAAAATGCCCAGGTCATATTTTACCCCAAATTAACATGAAAGAAATAATATATATATATAGAAATTTTATATATATATATTAGATTATATTTATATATATAAAACAAAAGACAATTCATTTTATTATTATATAATCATAGAGTTGAGGTGGTATTTTTAACATAATTTTAAGTTTTAAGTAAGTTAAATTTTTAAAATTTTTTAAATTTTAAGTAAGTTTTATTATTTCCATATGACCTATTTAAAATCTTACAGTATTTTTAAATTCATTTATTTTTTTGTTATTTATAAATTAAAGTCCTACATTTCACTGCTGGTTATACCCTGTATAATTGTGTATGTGACAAATAAAAACTCTTGAATCTTGAATCTTGAAACGTTTTGTTTAATAATTCATTACTATTTATTACTATTATGAATAAGTAGTTTACAGTAATTTTTTTGTGTAGTGAGAACAAGATTTTTTTTGCATTACAGTAAGAGAATTGGAGAGAAAATGTGCTTAATTATTATAAATTTGTCACAATTATGGTAATTGATTATATATGGTAACACATTTTGATAATGTTCTAAAATACGCTTTATTTTTCCATTTTGCAAATGATAATTTATTGTTTTAGTCTTTTCAGCTGAATATCCCCCAAAAAAACTAAAAAAACACCACACACTCTACATGTAGCCTGTGACTTCGTTACATATGGTATTTGTTCTTTTGGTGCATTAAGAGCGATTACTTGTTGTCTGTAACATTTCATACTGACTCTTGTGATATTTGACATTTCCAAAGCAGAGCCCTTATTTGTTAGTCTTCATTATTCTTATTAGTTACATTGGGTTAGATGAGTGTTTCTGAAATTTAAGAATCTCTTACACACACACACACACACACTCATATTCTTATGATTGCAGCATGCCTTTATTGTGTGCAATAATACGCCTCAGTGAATGACCAAGAGTGTATGTAAGAGGAGAGAATGAGAGCACAAACGGGAAAGGTGAGAGGTTGAGAGCGAGTCTGCCGTCTGTTGCCTGCCAAGGTCTTGTAAACAGCCGTCGTAATGCGGCCCTGACTCATGTCCATTCCCATGGAGCTGTTATTCTGCTTGTCTGGTAATATGAGAGTTGGGCTGGGACACGTGAGGACACACCTGAACTCCCAGACCTCATAGACGCTGTGTGTGTGTGTGCGGTTAAAGCAAGGCCCGGCTAATATCTGCCTCTTGGGTGTTCAGAGGCTTCTGCTGCTCCAGCAGCTCTTCCTCAGTTGATGTCTGTGTATTTTTAAGTGTGTAGTTCGGTCTGGCCAGTTTCTGCAATGGTAGAGAGTCTACTATACCATTTATATGACAGAATCCATTTTTTATAGTCTGACACTAAGCAGAAACTCTGTCAGATGAGCTCTTCCAGTGTTGACAGCTTCACTGAATGCAAGTGATTTAGATGCGATGATGCATTGTGTAATTGCAGGTTGCAGGTTACACGGTGTAGTAATATAGAATTATAGAGGTCACAGGTGTATGAATATCTCATGTTTTCACAACGGCTTTAAATACGGCAATGTTTTGCCGCTTTCAGTGCTTTGTTTTGAATTCAAATGTTTCATAATGTGAATGCATTGATGCATTTAGACTTATCATACATCACACAATATTGTGATCTTTTGTTTTGAGTCCAAGTTCTAAATAAAAAGATAAAGTATATTTCATTCATAATTTGTTTGGTTATTTAATTTTATCTAATACATTTTGAGTTTAATTTTAAACAGAAATACCTGTATATGATAGCATTATAAAACTCTGTAAAAGTGACAGTGAATCATAAACAACATGATTACATCTTTACCCTGAATGTTTGACGTCAGTAGAAAATACACCTGTTGCAATATGTTGTCTGTGCTAACAGGAAAAGAATATTTCTGTGTGTAGTAACTGCACCACTAAAGACCTTCTTTATGTTTCTAGTCTTTCTTATTGACAAGACAATACTGCGTTCTGTTGTTAACATAACTAAGAGCTAAGCTGCCATATTTTTATAATTTCTCTAAGGTCTCATTAAAATATTACAATACATTTTTTAAATGATTATTTTAGGCCAAAAAATTTTTTTTTGTTTTTTTTTTTTGGTATTGCCAGCATTTCGTTTTTTGTGACCATTTTCCATTCTATTTCTGATCAGTAGAATTAAACGGGCAGTTCATTTTTTATTTTTTTTGCCAACATTGTTTTTTTATGACCGTTTTCAATTCTATTTCTGATCAGTAGAATTAAACAGGCATTCTTTTGCTACTGTGTAAATGGCCTCACATTGTGACAGATTCACAAGGTGTAAATGTTGGCAGTCATGTGGTTTTGTGTTCAAATGTCTCGCATCAGAAGGTTTTTGGAAGTTTTGGAACTTCAGAACATTGTTTCAGCAGGAAAATTTGATTCCACAAGTCATGAGCCTTTTAAATCTTATTACATTCTGTAAGATGAATTATTGCTGTTTTTTCTGTCAGAGATTAATGCATGGGGGAAGAAAACTGGCAGGTAGCCCTCACACCCCGAGACCAAATCAACAGCAGCAGCGCAGAGATAATGACAGGATTCACTACAACACATTAACATGCCACAACATTCAATATCCCTTGCATAATGTTCTCAGATCTCATTTCAAAACTCTTTTGTTTATGTGATACAGAACTGCAGTGACGTCAGAGTCAAATAATAGGCCAATGACAGTCTTTACATCATTCAGTCAAGCTTTCCTCAGTTCACTTAAGCTTTTTTGATAGTAAATTAGCTAAACGTAGGTATTTCTGTTGTCAGTCAGTAGTGTATATTGTAACACAAAATTTATATTTTGAATAATCACTGTTCTTTTTAACTTTTTATTTATCAAAGAATCCTGAAAAAGTATCACAGCAGGTCCCAAAAAATATTAAGCAGCACAACTGTTTCCAACATTGATTATACATCAGCATATTAGAATGATTTCTGAAGGATCATGTGACACATCTGAAAATTCAGCTTTGATTACAGAAATATATTCTATTTTAAAGTATATTGAAATAGAAAACTGTTATTTTGAATTGCAATAATAAGAAAGATCTTTAAAAAACATCAGAAATCTTACCGATACCAAACTTTACTGTATATACTGTATATATATATATTTATATTATTATATAAAAAATATATATACTGTGTGTGTATATATATATATATATATATATATATATATATATATATATATATATATATATATATATATATATATATATTTTTTTTTTTTTTTATTATAAAAAATATAATAAAATAATTATATATGTGTATGTATATGTGTGTATACATATAATTATTTATATATATGTATGTATAATAGAAATATGTGTGATAAGTGTGTGATTAATCGTAATTGTAAAAATTCTAATCGCCCTAATGTGTTCACTTAAAAATAAAATGGGATATATAAAACATTAATTTTATAAAATTTTTGAAATTTTATAGTTTTAATTAAGCTGTTCTGTTCATTTCAATTAAATACAATTTTAATTAAAGTGGGATCACTTCAATTAAAAAAATGAATTAAAAATACATCTTTCTATTATGATTATGCTGTAAATTAGATAAATGTATTTTTTTGATGTCTGTCAGTCTCTTCCTGTCTAAGTGGGCGGTTCTTGGCCAGAATATGCTGTAAACTTCACCAGACTGGGTCTATAGTCATCTGTCTGGCTTGACTTCCTAATCACTGGCCTTTCGTTCCCTGCTGGCCAGTTGGCATCCAGATCTCTGACTGGTCTCGTTTCCCTTCTTTCCCCTCCTAGGGTGTCCATGACCTTGGAAACGCCTTTGAAAACCAAGAATAAAAGAAAAGGGGACTAAACAAATAAAGCCACCTCATATTTGGCAGGGAACGGGAGTGATGTCATTCCCTGGTCAGGATTACATGGGTATCTTGGCTCAGCGCCGCCGTGGGAGCTTGAACTGCAAAACCTTACGCTGTTGTTTAGTGAAACAGGAACGGACAGTATATCACTTCATCAGTGTGTTGAAATCACTCATGCATGTTCATGCAGAATTTTCTGTGCTGATTTTTTAGGGAAACCTCAGATTGGAAAACCTTGGACTTGTATATAAAAGAATCGTTAATGGAATCAGTAAGAAAAGAATCGCTCAGTTCCCATGCATAGACGTGCTCGTCATGAGTGTGTGTGTGTGTGTGTGTGTTTGAGCTCTTCTGTCTCACACGGCTGTGATTGTGTGTTGATGAATAGTCTGTGTAGCGTTCAGAGGCCAGGCTGAACTACTGACCCGTCGTCATTGTGCTTTTCCTAATGACAAAGAGTGGTGGGGGGTTAATAGTTCCTCTTTTTAACATTCACTGCCTGTGAACACTCATCCTGATGTGGCGGGTCGAGGCGGGAGACTGGTGAGGGTAGTTTTACGATATTTTTTGGGATATGAGATTAGACGCAATGCAAAACAGAATGCCTGCAATATACATTACCATTCAAAGTTACTAAGATTTGGTTTGTTTTTGGAAGATATTAATACTTTTATTCAGCAAGGATGCATTAAAATTATCAAAAGTGACAGTAAAGATGTTTATGATGTTACAAAAGATTTTATTTCAGAATGAGAGTTGGATTTATTGCCAAGTATGCTTATACAAACACAAGCTTCCAGCACACCGGGAAAAATTAAAGTGTAACAAAAATAAATTTTAAAATAATTAATAAACACATAAAATAATTAAAATGTAAAATAAAATTGATAAAGAAAATAAAATGAACAGAAATACTACAGTATATGTATAACGTGTGTAAATTGTGAAAAATTCATGGCGTGTAAATGAATTAAATTTATTGGCAAGCAGGGCTCTACGCTTTTCTTTTTAGGAGCGCTTGTGCTCCTAGTTTAAAAAATTTAGGAGCACCTTCAAATCAATAATCAAAAATTCTGTTAAAAAATGAACCTTCCCATTACGAGGTGATATTTGACTCAGTGATTTACAGGGAATTTAGTTTTTACCTTTGTAATGGCATTTTTCTAACTTTATTAGAAGTATGCCATCTTTTGTCAAATTCAAAAAAAATATTTATTATCATTTCTAATTAAAACAACAGAATAAAAGCAAGTAGAATAAGCTACTAATCAAATGAAATCAGTTTTTAAGAAATAAATTTGTACTACAGAGGTGGCACAGAACAACACGTGGTGTATTTTCAGGTGTTTAATGAGGCTCAGATGTTGAATAGGTGCAATTAAATTCATAAATTCATGTTGAGGTTCAAAATATACAATTTTAAATGTAGAAATATTAAATGATTTAAATAACAGAAAAAAGATACGTTAAAAATTAAACTAAAACTGCCAGTAGGTGGCGGTATGTCACTGATTTTATCATTCAGGATTGAAGAACTTGACTGTCTTTATGAATGTGTAATTGAATCATTGACTCACTAGATTCGTTTAAAAACCTAAACGAAACGCCGCTGTGTTTGAATGGAGATGCGCTGGGACTTTGTTTGAAACTATAACTGCACAATGAATCTCTTATTTACTCTCTGTCTACACTTTTTCTGATATAATGAGAGAATGCGTCTGTGATACATTACTCAACGCTGCAAAAATACGTAAGTGTGTTAGAAACCTTTAAAGCTCCCTCAGCACAAACACAAATATGCTGATCGGGTCAGTCGTACTGGTGCTCCTAAATATTTTTTCATAGTCGCACGCAGAAGTTTTCAGTCACAAATGCAACTGAAATGGTCTCACTGTAGAGCCCTGCCAAGCATGCTTACACACATATACAGGGGATTTGCTTCTGTAAGGCTTCCAGCACAGAATAATAATGAAAAATAAACATAACACACAAAATGAATTTGAATAAAAAATAATGAAATGTATAATAAAAATTGAGAAATAATTAAATATAAAATTCAATATTTTAAACTAAATGCTGTTTGTTTGAAAATACTATCATCAAAGGATGTAAAAAAATATATATATAGAAATATGACACTGATAATAATCATAAATGTTTGTGGAGCTGCTAATCAGTATATTAGAATGATTTATGAAAGATCCTTTGTCCCTGAAGATTGGAGTAACGATGCTGAAAATTCAGCTTTGCATCCCAGGAATAAATGACATTTTACCATATATTCACATAGAAAACAGTTATTTTAAATTGTAATAATATATCGCAATTTTACCGTTTTTACTGTATTTTAAATCAAATAAATGCAGCCTTGGTGTGCATAAAAATCTTCTTTCAAAAAACCCCCAAACTGCACGAATGCATGGCGTAGTGCTTTTGAAAGGCTTCTCATTGCAGTATTTGCTTATTTACTGATGGATTATATGGTGTGAGGTGAGCCGCATTTATTTTCAGCTAGCTCCACTAAAAGCATCTGATCTGTGTCATGCAGTTGTGCCGTTGTTCCCGTGACCCTCACTGATCCGCGCTCCACGCTCTGCTTAATGGTCTGTGTTAATGATCCTGATCCTTCTACAGAAACAGCCTCAGAGCTCCTGGTACGTCTGTCCAGAAAAGTTTAGACGTTATCACTAAAAAATAATGCAGAAAACCGAAAACAAATAGGATTTTGCTTCCAGAGCCTGACTGTTGTCAAAACTGCGGTAATCTCAGTTCTTACTGTCACTCCTCATGGTTTATGTGGCTTATTGTGAGTGAATCCTTTAAATATGTTCTTAAAAGCAGGATTAAGATAAGGTTAAACAAGACTAATATCTAGCTTTTCATCTTTTAAAGGGATAGTTCACTTCAAAATGACAAGTCTGCCATCATTTGCTCACCCTTATGTCATTCCAAACCTACAGAACTTTCTTTCTTCCATTGAATACAAACTAATAATATTCGCTGTCCTTAGAAGCTGCAATGTCCTGTTCGTGAATGAATCGTGCATTAGAGTTGACTCTTTTGAATGAATCAGTTGATCCAGTTCACAGAATCAGAACATTCATCAGAAACTTCTCCTTTGTGTTCCACGGAGATAAGAATCATATGGGTTTGGAATGACTTGAAAGTGAGTAAATGATGAATCCTTTAAGCTGCAGATATCTGCAAAACAATTCTGTCATGCCTTGCAAAACATCTTTTTAAGATGCTCAGGAGATTTACAGGAGAGATGTTGTCCTTAGACATCGTCAGTAAAGTAAGGTCATGTTTTGGAGTGGAATGATTTTCATCGAAGCCCCGAGACTCGTAAATGTGACAGACCGCATTCAGCCTCGATGATAGCTTGAGGTTTTACCTCCCTGAGCTCCCGGAGCGTCTGCCAAATCCTCAAAGAGTGAAGACTTTACAGACTTATTCTGCGTTTTCTGTGCTGATTTGAGGTTAACCCTCTGGGGTCTGAGGGGATTTTAGGGCCCTTCCATCCTCATGCATATGTGTACATGTGCTGTATACATACATATATACATACACACACATAAATATTAATATAAAAGAAAAACAAAATATTTTTTTCTAAATTAAACTGTTCTGCCAGTTAAAAAATGTGTAGCAAAATATCTAATGATAGACACTTTATACCATCGGGACTTATATTATAAATATTATATTAATATAAAAGAAAAAGTTATTAATTTATTACATTTAAATGCATTCATTTATTTATTAATTATGAGATAGATGATATTATTATCCATAATAATTGCATTTTTAAGCTTTTGAAGTCCATTTTTTCCAAATTGTGATGTTTTATTGACATATAATTTGTAATTTTGCACTGTTTTGGAGATGTCCGTCTTTTCCTGTTTAGGTAGATTGGAGCTGTACTTGTATGCCTGTTGCCTAGGTAAGAAACGGCTGCCCGCGTTTGTAGCCAAGATGGCCACGGAGTGGACTGATAGGTTTTAAATATGCCTGAATTGTTATTTAAACTGATAGATTTACATGAACTTCTTGCTTTGTAAGAGAATAACTGTATGATATTTCAAAAGTAGCATGGTACTGGAAATGGTGCTCTATTTAAAGAGCAGCAGAGCTACTGAAAAAGGTGGTTGGGTTACAGTGTTGTATATTCTTTCTCATATAAAGACATGAGGGTAAGGCTCCGCTCTGCTCTGAGATTCTTTTCCCATCCCAGTTGAAATAGAGCGTTTATGAGGAGAACTGGAACATGTCGTGCCCCTCCGTCTCTGAGCCCTTGGGGCTTCTGGGAAAGAGACTCCAGACTGTTCTGCCAGTGCTGAGCTGCTCTGACTTCAGATGTCTGTCTGCTTGTGGCATCCCGTCGCATTAACTGCCTAATATGTTCCCATAGAGGATGTTTCGGTGACGTGCTCAGGGCTTTAATGTCTCTAGTGTATTACAGCTCTTTTCTGCTGGGTGAAATTGGCTCTACTGCTCTTTGCCTATATGTGCACTTCAGATACGATGCCTTTGTCTAATAATTGAGCAGTAAATCAGTATATTAGACTGATATCTGAAGGATCATGTGACACTGAAGAATGGATTAATGATGCTGAAAATTCAGCTTTGATCACAGGAATAAATTACATTTTTTTATATATATATTTAAAATGGAGCAGTACACAAATGTCATGTTTGTATATTTGAAATAATAATAATAATGCTTTACTGGTTGTGGATAATGTAAAGTCTGAGTTGTGTATATAGTTGACAGCACAAGTGAACATCAGCCTGAGTGTATTTGTGAATGGATGTGACTGTGTTGTTCGTGACTGAAAGGATCTCTATAGAGAGCTGTGAGTGAGTGTGTGAATGACAGGAAACTGTGTGTGTGATTGTGAGCCTGTGGTTCTATTGTGAGTTAAGTTCTGTTTCATTTCCTCGTCCTCTTTTTCTTTCCTTTTTCTCTATTTCTCTCCTCTTCATCATTTTTTCATATTTTCTCTTTATTTTCCTTTTTCCTTTCTGCTTCTTTCTCCTCTCTTTGTCATTCTTTTAATTTTTTCTTTCATTCTTTTCCCCTCTCTCACTTTCTTCATCTTCCAAATCTTACTATGTCTTCTTTCACTTAATTTTTCCACTTTCTTTTCAACTTTTTCATTACACACTTAAAAATAAAGGTGCTTAAAAGGTTCTTCAGAGCGATGCTGTCTCTCTCTCTCTCTCTCTCTCTCTCTGTCATTGCTGTTGTTCAGTATCTCCAGGGTTTCAGACACTCATTCAATTTCTCAGTCGGTCACCTTTGTAGATTTAACAAAGAGAATCCGCATGAATTAATGCCAGATTATCTAGCTGATCTCTCTCACACACACACACATCATATTTGCACACATGTCCTGTACACATTGAGCAGAGCCCATGATCACAAAGGAATGCATTAATTGAAGTAAATGTGAGCTCTCCACGGGTCAGTGATGAAACTCAAACACAGTCTGTGACTCAGGATCTTCTCCACAGGCGCTGTACTGTACGTGTGACAAGCCGAGCCACAGAGTCTGAATACTAAACGGCTCTTTCTGTCTGAACAGAGCTCATCCCTCTCAAGGTTACGTCCCTTTGTTCTATGTGTGTGTGTGTGTGTGTGTGTGAGGGGAGGTGAAGCAGGGGCTGGTGGGCTTTTATTCTTTAGCGTTTAGAGGCTTTAACAATGACGACTCGCATTCCTGAGGCCAGATTTATTTCACTCACAGACTCACAGAAGCCAGAGATACACCCTCACATCTGATCTGAAGATATTCACCTCACAATACACCAGGAGAACACACTAGGGCTGGAAAATATAGAAATATAATATAATAATATAAATACATCATCTAAAAAGATATAATAAAAATAAATCTTGATATTTCCAGTATTTTGCACTGAAATGGCATGCATTTTATCCATCCATCTTCATGTATTTTATTTTTTTAAATGAACACGTAAAAGAGTGATATTTACTGACATGTATGGTTTTGCTCTAAAATGGCTTAAATTATTTCATTTATTTATATATTTTAGCTATCTATGATCTATGTATTTGTGTCTATTTATTACTTATTTATGTATTTATTTTTATTGTAATTTTAAGCAAACATCATTGTAGTCAAGTAGACTCAAAATAATGTAGTAAAAAATCTATTTTTGCACTGTTTTTCACTAAACATGAACACGTGGAAGAGTAATATTTACTGAGATATGATTTTGCTCAAAATTGAATGATTTTATTTATTTACCCATGATCCATTTAATTATCTGCCCATTTATTAGTTATGTATTTATTTTTTATTGTCACTTTAATCAAACAGTCACTGTAGTCAGGAATACCCCAAATATTTAATGTGAGAAGTAAAATACAGTAAAAATCTCGCTTTAAAATTTCAAGGCCTTTTTTTTTCTTTTTTTTTAATTTTTATAAATGAACATGTGGAAGAGGGTTATTTAATCATTTTTACATTTTATATGCACCAATATTAGATGTGTTTTGGTGGAGGTTTCACTATAAATAAAATTGCAACCTCTCCCTTATGCATTATGTCTATTAAACATCAGTCCTGGTCTAATCAGAGTCTTTATAAATATAATCAGACTATTATAATTAGAAGTCTCAGCCTGTATATTGCTAGGAAAGTCTAGAGAGGTTGTAATCAGCTGTCCGTATATGTCCGGTATAATTAGTTAGGCCTGGTTTCATGGGTTAGAGCGCAGCTGAAATTGCCGGTCTGTTGCGTGCGGTTTGCTTTGGACCCAAAGAGCAAATGTAGGTTTGGTTAGTTTACTTTAGTGTCACTCAAACTGCCTTTCTCTCTACTTTTCTGTCTCTTTGCTTCAGTCAGTCTTCCCTTTAGTTTCTCGAAGGCCGTCTGTGGTCGACCTGTCATGATTCAGCCTGTCCCAGCCTGTCCAAAATCTAGTGTGCTGCCTACATAGGCAGTATTTTTAGGCATCACAAAGGAAGTCAGTGTAGTTATGTTTACTCTTAAGGTACCTTTTTTTTTTGCCTGAATTCAGATGTAACATAGCATTTATCATTTGTTCATATAGGCTTTGTAACACTTCATCTAAGTTGCTTTATTCTCCTCCGTGGGCTCTTTTTCTTGTGGCGTCCCTTGTTTTCCAGCCTGTGGTTGTAGGAAATGACAGAGCATGACCTGATATCTGTTTAGCATGACATGAAGAGTACATTCTTCTGTCTGAAATATGCACACTCAGTGTTGTGGTCTGTTGCTAGAGAGAATGACTCACAAAAGAGCTCTGTCCTCGACTCTTCAAATGTCAGGCTTGACTTCAGCATTGTTTTGTCTCAATGAAAAAGGCTTGAAAGTCATTTGTCTGTGTTTTTGAGAGCTGCTTGATTCCAGCTATCACTCAAAACACTTTGAGGCTTTCAGAACTACTATTTTTGACAAGTGTAGTTTGATCAATACAGCACTGCTATCATGCTAAAATACGACTCTTCACCTGCTTCTCGTAACACCTGTTTTGCTCTTATCCAACTGAAAGTGGCAAAATTGTGTGCATGACTGGTTTAAAGGTGTTTTTTATGGAAGCCTGTTTCTACCACGGAATAAAAAAGCTAATTACGGCATTTTATCTCAAAATTCTGACTATTTTTCTTAAAATTCAGTTACATCTTGCAAGTATGGCTTTTTTTTTCCTCTGAATTCTGATTTTACATCTCGCAATTTTGACCTTTTTCTTTGAATTCCGAGTTTGCATCCTGACGACTTTTCATTTATGATTGAAAAAGTCACAGTTATTTTTTTATTATTATTATTTTTATTCTGTGGCAGAAAGAGACGTCTATAATTTTCACTTCCAGCTGTAAAGGAAGATGTTGTCTCAAGGAAGGAAAAAGTGGTTGTAGAATTTATAGTTTGTTTTGCAAATGATTCGTGACACAAGTCTCTCTGTGCCAAGCCACCGATCATGAAGGATTTACAGCTGTTTGGGTAAGATGGTGTGAATTATAGCACAGTAGGTTTGGGCCAATAACATGAACACAGTCATGATTTCACTCTTACGCTGGTGGTTTCATTCCAGCCTCTGTTGGTCGGGTGATTCCTCTCTTAAAAGGATTCAGTGACATAGCATGTTCACTGAATGCATATTGCACACAAACCTCAAGCTGCATGAGCCTGACCGGAAACAGTTGTGAAGTAGGGATGCACGATATTATCGGACTGATATCAGAATCGGCCGATGGTGGCTTTAAATGTAAATATCGGTATTGGCCTGATATGAAAATGATGCCGATTTGTCTTGCCGATAAGAGGAATGGGTTAACTCATGTGCTCAGGGTGTGCTAGTGATTAAATCATGTCAGCAGTGTGGCTCATTCTTGAAGCAAATTTGTAATAGCCTGTTCAGTCGGTGACAGCCTCCCCGGGTCCTAACGCCCGTGCGGTAAGGCGTTTTAATCTGTAGGGGGCGCTGTTGGCCTATTTCTAATTAAATTAAAAGTAAAATAGCCTACACAAATAACAGTTAGACTGTGTTTCTGATTAAATAAAGCAGTAATTGATGTCATAAAATAATGTGTATGTTTTGATTTAATGGTCAGAAGCTATAGCTTACATGGAACAAAAATATGACACTTGTAAATTAAATAATTTTATATATACTGATTTATTCATTAATGTGTAATATGTTTTATTTCTTAAATCATGAGCTCTAAAAGATTTTCAGAATTTTTACAACTCTTTTGTTTTAGACCATCTACAAATGTTAAATCTATAACATTGCATCTTTCTGGGGGAAAAAATGCAGTGATAGTTTATTTATAGTTATTTTCAAAGCTTAAATGCACTATTAAAAAACCTTCATTTTTTATTTAATTCTAATAAATAAGTTCTTATTAAAAACTAACTAAATTTCTGCACAGGAGAGACTTGGTGTTGTTTCCAAACAAAAGGAAATATATAGGTATCGGTATCAGTATCGGCCAAAATGAGTTGAAAAATATCGGCATATCGGATATCGGCAAAATCCAATATTGTGCATCCCTAGTGTGAAGGAGTCATTGCATTTTCCAGGTTAGTGTGGCATCAGATCACTAAAAGATCTAGAGAGTGTCATTTAAGGCTGCAAGTAAATTTTATATGGCAGAACTGAAGCCTATATCCTTCTTTTGTCACTATGTTGAGATATTTTGCATCTTGGTCAGATGACCTCTTCTTGTCTAAGTGGGTGTTTTTGGCCAGGATAAACTGCAGCTCACACATTTCTTTAGCTGTGACCTCATCGGTCATCGCCCTCGTCAGAGGTTGCTCTGACCAGACGCTCGTGACCCCAGTGGGTGTTGAAAGAGAGCGGAGGTGTGACTAGGGCACACTTACTTCCTGTTTTCTGGCATTCCTCACTATTTCATCGTCTTTTCAGACACTAGACGTCTTTGTTTTGCTCTTCATCAGTGGGAGAGAGTGAGTGGGAGAAGAGAGGAAGACAGTGTGGGAAAGACACTATGTTCACAATAATGTACTATCATTTTCTACAGTAAATAGTATGTGTACTTGCACTGAATGCATTGGATGTCCAGATGACTAAAATGCTCAGTATGCAATAAAGCGCACTGTGTGAGATACTGTATCCCATAATGCAGTGTACTTAACTTGACCTTCCATTTCCATTGTGACGAATCAACTGGAAATGACCGCTGTGATGTAAACGTCTCTATTTTGATTTGTCGTTTAATCTGACTGCTGATTAAGGCATTTTCAAAAGTGGATTCAAATGTAATCAAATTAATTAATAAAAGTAATAAATAAATAATAAAGTAAAAAACTGCTATTTTACTAACTGCGTGCTGGTCAGGGTTATTTTAGTATCACTGAAATACTATTATAGTTTTTAGAAATATTTTGAACAAATTTTCAGTTTTTATTTATTTTAGTTAAAGTTTTAGTAATTTTATTGTGTGTTTTTGTCATTAGTGTTATTATTTTTTAAATTGATCTATATAGTTTTTATTAATATTTATTTCATTTTTAGTTGTGGTTATTTTAGTACATCAAGTTAAACTAAATTAATTGAATTGTGTGAATTGTATTTTAGTAATTGTATTGTTTTTGTCATTTTTATTATTATTATTTTTTAAATATGTCTGTATAGTTTTTATAAATTTTTATTTCGTTTTTAGTTGTAGTTATTTTAGTACGTCAACTTAAACTGATTGAATTGTATTTAATTTCATGTAGAGTTTATTTTTTTCCCCAAGTAACAAAGTTTTAGTTAACTATTGTAAGCCGGATGCTGAGGTCATGTGACTGAAATTGTTGCATACTACTGTTTGAAATGTTAGTTATTGCATAATCTATTTTTAAATAGTGTATGAAAGTATTTCTCATTGTATTAAAAAAAAAAATAGTAGGCAGTATTCAGTATACACTGCACAGTGTTCACTAAGTTAGTAGTAAGCTAGTATTCCATTCAAATAGCAAATAGCAAATAGATGAGTTTCCCAGAAGCCTCTAGTTATTTCACTTAAAGTGGCACAAAACAATCCCAGCTCATCAGGTTTCTTTAAACATTAAAAGCAAGAAAATAATAATCAAAAAACGCTAAGATGGAGAAAAGTAAGACGAGAGAAGCAGTGTTTAATCAGTGCTGTGAATAGCGTGTAATGAAAATACATCTGAAACCCATTGTTGTTTATTATTATTGAGCTCTGCTAATTAGTTTTCATTCTCTTAATGGCGTTCTGGGTTTACAGTGAAAACCATTTGTGGATTTTGTCACATTTTTAATCTAAACTCAATCTCAGTGGCTCTATTTGTTTTTATTAAGATGACTGAATCAATCTTTTGTTAGGAGAGTGTCAGTCAATTCATGTTAAGGCTAAGCGTGCATGTCAGTTTCACTGGGGCTGTTAACTTGATTATTTCAGATGTTTATCGCTCTGTGAAGAAACTGGGTGGTATTTAGAGGATGTGCAATATATTTGCAATTATTTTACTGTCAATATGTGCAACAGCTAGTGCTAATAGGACATTTAAAACAAGTTTTGTTGTTTGTGCGTGATCAGGAGAGCTGTACCTGCTCAGTGCCCAGCGCAGGTGTCCCGGCGGTGGGATGCAAGATCCCGCGGGTGTCCGTCCGTTCCCGCCCGCAGACGAAGGCCTCAGACTTGGCCTGGCTAAAGGGGTCTCCATGTCCCTCCCATCATCCCCTCTCCTGCCCCGACAGACGTACATGATGGCGGCTCACCGGAGCAAGAAGTCTCCAGGTGGGATATTTATCATTTTATCCATTTAAAAGCATTGAAATGTCCGGACATCAGCAGTTTTTTAAATTCAGTTTGGTTTTGCTTGTAATGTTGTAATGCATTATATATTTTATAAATTATTACAACCAAAGTTAAAATGCATTATACAGTATGTGCAGATTCCTTGTTACTCCTGGAATTGGTTTCTTGTCATGTGTTTTAGTGCATTATATTTTTCTATGTATAATGAATAGATAAGCATTATAATGTATTTTAACTGTGGTTACAATTATTAATGAGATCATACAGTCTATTATAAGGTGAATTACAAGGCATGTTGCCAAATGTTGCATTATGAAATAATTTTTCTTTTTAGCTTTTATGTAATGTTCAATATTCTCCATGTTATTAAATTCTTGTTACTGCAATACAGTAATTTTGTTACAATTATAATTTTTTAAAATCAGCATAAATTAAAGACAGTATATAAATAGACGTATTCAAACCTATTTATTATATTAGATTAGATTTATGTATTACAGATTTTTTTGGTATCACAGTAATGAGTGTTTTTTTTATATCTGTGATAATGAAAATAGGTGGAAAAATGTGCTTAATTGTGATAAATATAATGATCTTGAAAGAATTTGAGTTCATATTGAGATATTAGGGTTGGAGACTTGTTTTCTTCTGTTTCGGCATTTTAAATTGTTCATCCAGCTGTATTTATGTGTTCATTCTTGTGCATTTGTTGACTTTTTTTGTATGTAAGGTTGAAGTTCATTTGCATGTTGATTGAGTTAGTGTGTGTACATATAAACACGTGTGTGTGTGTGTGTGTGTGTGTGTGTATAAACACAGTCTGAGGTGTTTTCACACCATCTCTGTGTTAAGGACAAGGCCATGAGCAGCTGAGATCTTCAAAGGGTTTGCTGCTGGTCTCTGGCTTTGTTTTTGGAGGATTTAGCACAGAGGATTGAAACCCTTTCAGTGGTCGTTTTGGCCTCTCGCTCACATCTGCTCCTCATGTGTGTGGATTCAGCAGCTCTCTTTGAAAAGGGGATCGATGCTTTGAAGGCACCGGAAGCAGGCGACGCAGTTTAACGAATTTGCCCTTTGCACATTTCATTAGTCTGACCATTAAAGATAGATAAACATCCAAATGAGATCCCCCTGGAGTACTGGATCCTCAGGGAGGGATTTATTACAGACGCCAGAAACACGTGAGACTGAGGGTTTGTGTTGACCTCCACAGATCTTGAAAATGTTGGTTGGGACAGTTACATGTAGTTTTAAATGAGCTAAAGCAAAACTCATATTTAATCATTTTACTTTGCACTAAGGATCAAAAGTTTGGGGTCAGTAAGACTTTTTTGCAAAAAAAATAATACTTTTATTCAGCGGGGATGCATGAAATTGATCAAAAGTGGCAGTAAAGACGTTTACAATGTTAAAAAAGAATCAAGTTTCCACAAAAATATTGGGCAGCATAACTGCTTTCAACATTATAATACATAATCCGCAATAAATTAAATTTGACAATATATTCTAATAGAAACAGAAATTTCAAATTGTAATATCACTTTTATTGTGTTTTTATCAAATAAATGCAGCCTTGGTGAGCAGAGACTTCTTTAAAATAATGTAAAAAAAAAAAGTTTACCAACCCCAAACTTCTTAATGTAGTGTATTTTTTTACCAATATAACAACACATATACATAAACAGAGATATTTATCTTCATATATTTTTACTAAAATATTTTCTTATATATAAAAAGACTATGCCGAATGTTTTTGAGTGATGATTAAGTTAAATTTTTTTAATAACTATTAAAAATGACATTTTAATAGAGGAAAAATGCTTCAAAGAATAATTGATTTCATTCAAGTTCGTTGAATTCTTTTCACAGAAATAAACTGAACATTTTTGTCGTTCTAATGAGATGCTGACATGGCAATAAAAATGAATAACTTCTACTACTGACCCATAATATTCCTTCAAATCACATGTTAGTCATGCATGACTTGTACTGTATGTCCTATTATAACATCAGTGTTTATATCATGTAAACTGTTTATCTGTTCAAGCACAGGACTTTCTGGGAAAATCCTCACAGAGAGGAATTGAAAAATCACCAAAATTAGGTTCAGATGGACTTGATACTCCGGCACCCCTGTTTAGATTGTGGAAGTAATAACATGGATAATGTGCGAGTTATTGTCTTAAACCGTGGATGATAATGACCGAATGGACTTTAATCGGCTGTGCCGAAGGGAATCTTTGGGAATGGTTGTTGTTGTTAGGAGCATCAAAGGCCGGCTGATGAGTTTCATGTGGACAGTGTGTGGTCATTGCAGACCACAGGAAAATAAGACATGAGCTCATCTCAAAAAGCACAGGTACTTGTATGAAGCTAACTATTCTACGCAAACTATTCATTTTAAAGGGGGCCACATATGGTGTGAAAGGTGGAGGGGGTCTGTGTGTGTGTGTGGGAGAGGATGTTCTTCACGAGGAGGTGTTGAACAGCAGGATAGGGGGGCAGAAATCTCACCTCATTCTTTTTATGACTATTTTTTAATGTGAAATAACAGATATGATGGAAATGATGTAGTGACATAAATGCAATCTGTCTTATATTTGAGGTTCTTCTACAGTCCAGCTCTGCTCGCTCTGGACATTCATTAAGCAACTTCATCAGGTGCATCGTGGGATGCTTTTAAACACTAATGAAGGAAGAATGTGTGTGATGAGCAAATTTAAGCAGAAACCTTCATATTAAAAGGTAACTTCAGGTGTTATTAATTCAGGTGTATTCAAACTTTATATTAATTGTTTATGGAGGACCAAACCTGCATAATTTAAATATGAATGAATGAATAAATATATTAATGAATAAATAGATAAATAAATGTGATGATAAATAAAAATAATGTCTTTTTAAAAATATTTATATTTACATATTGATATTTTATATATCATTTGACATGTTTTAGTTCTGTCAGTACATTGTTTTATATATATATATTTATATATACAGTATATACACATACATACACATATGAATGATAATAATAAATATTTATTCGTCTAATCATGGTTTATGATCTTAAATTTTGTGGAGTTTAAAAAAAGATAAACCATTGTTAATTTTTATTAATATTTTGTTTTCTATGACAGACCTAATAAACTTATTTGATTTGATTGCAGATGCATTTAATTGCTGAAATACTGTGGTTGCTCTTATGATTAAGAACTAGTCAATTTGAATGACATATTCAAGATTTTTTTGTAAATGAGATTAAATGAGTAAAAGTAAATGAGACCTTGCATGTTCACCAGACTACCACTTTTGATGCATGCCGAATTATCTGCTCCAAAACATCACTTCAAACCAGCGGTCTGACCCTGTCATATCTGCATAGATGGATCTCAGTCAGAATAGTGTAGATAGTTGAAAGCATATAAAACACTGCACAGAAAGCGCAGCTCAATCCAACACTCAACCTCTGTTATCTTGTACACACTGGGAGGTGCAGTGATGTGAGTTCAGTCAAACTCAGAGCGTAAACGCTTTCAATTTGACTCTGGTTTCAGCGTTGCAGTCAGAGCTTCATTACCTCAGACCTGCAGCTCATTTCCTCACAGCTGAAGTAATAACGTTGAACTGTGGCGGCCTCCTTTTAAGCTAAACCGCTATTTCCCCAAACCAGCGGGTTATTGATCCTATTAAAGCCATATCACATGAGGCTGGCACATATTATGTCCGGCTTTCATCAGGAGAGAGCCACCGTAGCCACCCGATCCGGTCCGTATCCAGCCCAGATGGTCACTGCAGTCACCAGATCCAGTCCGTGTCCAGATCAGATGGTGGGTCAGCACCCAGAGACGACCTCTACAGCCCTGAACGTCAGCGGAGACCAGGACACCGAGATGAGCGCCAGAGACAGATCCCCAGTGAGGACCCCGCCACTTAGACAGCCATCGGGAAAGACCTTACAATCTGACTTTGCTGCAGTTGGAATTGAACTGCTGGTTCGTTTGGCCTGGTTTCTCCCAAGGTTTCTTCTCCATTCTGTCACCGATGGAGTTTGGGTTCCTTGCCGCTGTCGCCTCTGGCTTGCTTAGTTGGGGACACTTCATTTCCAGTGATATCGTCGACCTGATTGCAAAGACACTATTTAAATTGAGCTGGATGATGACATCACTGAATTCAATAATGAAATGCCTTTAACTGAAAATCTTATCTTTTCATTTTACATTATTGACACACTATTTTCCTTTTTTGATATTGTGCAGTTGCTTTGACACAATTTACATTGTTAAAAGCGCTATATAAATAAAGGTGACTTGACACTTGTCCCACCTCGTCCTCTTTGCCTCCTTACTGACCTCTACTGGAGTGTTTGTGTCAGTACCTCTCAAGGTCGAAGGTCAGGAATACTTCCTCCTGGTCCAGTCCATGTTGAAATCGTTCGAGTAACAGCGAGGCTTTCCAGTGATTATAGTGTGTTGGATGTGGATGCTGTTAGCAGATGTTGAGAAGGTCTTCAGAGAAATGGGAGATGAAGTACCTTTCAGGATGTCGGGTTGCTCGAAGATTTGTTTAGTGCCTCAAGATACAGTTTATATTAATAAAGCGTGTATGATTGTTTTAAAGCAAATCTGATTCAAAATGTTTCAGATGTGTGTTTGTGTTTTTTAAGAATGTGTGTCACAGAAATGTTGTGATCACTGCTGCACACTGTAATCAAGAGCAAACTTAGTCTCAGTTTTAGACATTTCAAAGCACCAAGTTCCTTCCAGCGCTTCGACTTTCACACTTAAACCATCTGTCTAGCTGTTAGTCCATTTAACATGTCTTACATGCGTTCAGCTATCATGTGTACTTTGAGACAGATCCAGAAATGCATTACCATCTGGCCATCACAATTACTAAAACAGACGTTCATTACAGAGATGTATAAGGAAGCACATTCCTACGATTGTATTCCTGCACGTATTATTATTTTTTATTTGTATCTATCTATCTATCTATCTATCTATCTATCTATCTATCTATCTATCTATCTATCTATCTATCTATCTATCTATCTATCTATCTATCTATCTATCTATCTATCTATCTATCTATCTATCTATCTATCTATCTATCTATCTATCTATCTATCTATCTAATATGTTTTATATAGGCTAAAATTTATTAAATATGGCAATAATATTACTTTGCATTTTTTAGCATAATATCTCAGTGAATTTAACACTGGTGGATTAAATCATTTCTATACTTTGAGTGGAGATACATTTTTGATGTGTCTCCAGGTGCTACAATAAAAATCTGACTCTTTCTTCTGAACTATTCTAGATGTAAATTTCAGCACAAACATTTTTGAACGTTTCAGAGTTCAGAAGGTTCTGCAGAACATTTACATTTATGCATTTAGCAGACGCTTTTATCCAAAGCGACTTACATTGCATTCAAGTTACAGTTTCTACATTTTATCAGCTCTTGCTTTCCCTGGGAATCGAACCCATGACCTTGGCGTTGCTAGCGCCATGCTCTACTATTTGAGCTACAGGAAAACTGTACATGTTGGATTGGAGCTCACTTTGGCATCGTTGGCGTTGGTGTGACATCGACCGGCCAACGCAATAAAACAGCCTCAGAGCAGATCTGGAAGACAGCTTCCTCTGTTCAGTATTTCACTTCACAAAAGTGAACTTCCATCTGTGGACGTCACTTCAGTCTGAATACGTGATTCACAGACGGCTGATATTTCAGATTAAAGAGCAGTATTGTCACGCCGCTCTCTTTCTTCCGTGGCTTTTGTAGTCCGTACAGAAGCTCCATGTCTTTGCTCTAGTCTGTCGATCTACTTGTATAGAGCACAAAAGTTGAGTTGCAGAAGAAAAAAAATCTTTCATTTTTTAAAAATGGTATATTTAGTTTTTAATATATTAAAGAAATATATATATATATATATATATATATATATATATATATATATATATATATATATATATATATATATATATATATATATATGCATTTATATATAAAAAAATTGGTAACACTTTATTTTAGGGTCTCTTAACTAGTTGCTAATGCATATTAATAGAATATTAGTCATTTATTAGTAGTATATTAATGCCTTATTCTATATCCCTAATCCTACCCAATACCTAAACTTAACAACTACCTTACTAACTATTAATAAGCAGCAAATTAGGAGTTTATTGAGGGAAAAGTCGTAGTTAATAGTTAATAAGTGTTCCCTATTATAAAGTGTTATCAATTTTTTTTTCAATGAGCTCATGTTTATGGAATATAACAATCTTTCATTTTCTCCAATAGAGGAATTGATTTAAAAAAATATATATATTTATATACAGTATATTTTAATATTTATATATACAAAAATCTTTGAATTTTTGAAAGTTTATGAACAGTTTTTAATGTTTTTTAAAGAAGTCTCTTCTGCTCACCAAGCCTGCATTTATTTGATCCAAAATACAGCTAAATTGTAATATTGTGATATTTAAAGTATGCATTTATATATATATTAGGGCTGGGCAAGTTAACACGTTATCGCATTAATTGGTTAACGCCGATAATTATTTTATTGTGCGTTAACGCAGTATTTTATTATTATTAAAGTCCGTTGCTCACTGGCTCTGAATACACATACAGACAAACCATGGGTCACAGGAGGGGTGGGATGTTGATCAGTACTGGCTTGGGATGGGTATCATCACGTGTCTCAACCAATGAGATCATTCTGGGTGGGCCTAACACTGCATGAGCGCTCACGACTTCATAAGTGGGAAATAGGAAGTCTCAGATAGCACGTGAAGACAGCAGAGAAGTGCTCTCGCTCAGCACAGTGGAGTGCATGCTTTAACTAGTTTGTGGTTTATTATTTTGAGTCGTTTGGGACGCGGTAACACACTGCCCTCTCACAATATATTGCTTTACAGATCTATAACTTTTGCCGCTCAGAAATGTTAATGCAATCATGCTGCAGGTATCAGAAGTTCCATGCTCCATCACACTACATGGGTACTGCGCCCGAGCTGCGTTGGGCCCCGCAATAGTGCAGATCTCTACTCAGAAGGTGCCTGTTATATTATAATCAAGGCTCTGGACTCTGAGCATATCTAGTTTTTCTATAACAAACCATAAAATATTTTCTATATAAATGTTAATGCCCTGGCAGTAGCAAATAGCGTTGGTTTTATATTTAATTTGATTCATGAATGTTATAAGTTGAGATTTACAATAAATATTTGAACTGCTACTATGTAAAAGGAATACTGCTGCTGTTTGTTTAAAGTGTTTGCAAACCAAATGTTATTGCACTTTTGTTCATATAGCAGTACTTTTAAATGAAAAAAGTGCACAATACACTACTTTTGAGTTCATTATTGAATTTTGTGCACAACAATGCGATTAATCGCGTTTTAAAAATTTCCATTGTTGCCGAGCACTTGTTTGTTTGTGTGTATTTTCTCTGAGATCATTGCAGAGTGCATTGTGGGATTGCCTTCTTGATTGGATGTGGCCAGCAGAAGTTATCTGAGGAAGCTAGGAAGCAGTATCATTATGACTGTGATCAGTGATTTCTCTCTATCTCTCATTCTTCCTCTCATTTATATTCTTTGGCTCTTTATTTGCATGCATTTCAGATGTGCTGTTGGACCTCAGACTGAGTTGATACCTGTTTGTGCTCTCCACCAGAGAGATGAGACTCATGCATTTTAATCACAGATGTGTGTGTGTGTGTGTGTGTGTGGATTTATTCTCTCTCATCTGAAGCCAAAACGTACAAAAATTATGTGGAAGGAAATACATGAGTGCATTCAGTGAAAGCCTGTGTGCTGTTCATATATACTTGATCTTGACTAGGTATGTCACTATATCCAAATTTCATTAGTTAATAGCAGTGGCATTTTCAATTCAACAGCAAAACCAATACATTGATCTCTCACCTCCACTGACACCAAATGTAAAAACGGTTGTTTTATGTACATGCATATCATATTACAGTACCATTAGAAATGGACTTCTGTGTCTTGTGTCCTTTCAACATTTGTTTGCATTTCACTGCAGGTGTCCATAGATGGCAGTGTACATCACTATAAGAGCTGAAGTGTGTGTGTGTGTGTGTGTGTGTGTGTGTCGAGATCTGGACACACTCACACATTAACTATCTCTGTGTGTGTGTGTGTCAGTAGAGATGCTTTAAAGGCTACACAGGAAGCACAGCTTCCCCTAACATTTCCCCTAATATTATGTTAGTTATGATCTTTACTTTAGTGTGTAAAAGTAACATAATTTGCTTTTCTACACTAAAACAGCCCCAAAATGTATTTGGACACTTCAGTCACGCTTGGGTTTTATGAATGTATTTAATTAATATTATTTATTGTATTTAATTAATCTGTTTATTTATTTTTTAATTACTTAATTAAATTATTTTTTTATGTATTTATTTATTTATTTATTTTAGTGGATATATGTAAAAGTGTTTGTCCATCATTTACTATCATTGATATTATAATATAGTTTTTGTTTACATTGAATTAGATTTTTAGTTTTTTTTAAGTTTTAATTTTAGTTTTAGCAATTTTGTTGTTTTTTCTTTTTTTTTTTGTTCAGTGTTTATGTAGGTTTTATCAAATTTTAGTTTATTTAATTTAAATTTAAACTAACAATTTTTTTTTAAATGTTTTCCTGGAAACTAGCTGAATTAAAATGTGTTTTTTCTTTTCTTTTATTTCAGTGCATATTTATTTTAGTTCAAGTAATTATTGTTTTTAGGGTTTTATTTTTGTTTTTTAGATTTTATTTAATAAGAATAACCCTGCTGAGAAGCAGAAGACCTCAGCAGACTTCTCCATTTAGTCTCATTACCATCTTGGAGAAACTGTTGCAAAAGTGAGTGTTGCATATCAGAATTGAAGATTTGTGTTGTCATCTGAAAAGAAAGATGAAGCAAGCAATTGCATTTAGATAAGATTTTGAAGACAGTTGTTCTCATTGCATCATAATGTTCACAATAAGAACAGCAGTGTGTGCATGCAGAAAATAAATAGCTTCAGTTATGATTTGATGTTGACTTTAACACCTTCACTTGAATCATCACTTCATGAGTTGAAGACATCTAACTCTGATTTATGTCTGTCTTTACGCACCTGGTCGTTTCATTTGTCATCTGTGAGCGCTGTGTTTGCTTCCTGAAGGTCAAAGTGATGCAGGTGCAGAGTGGAGATGAATCTCTGTAACGGCGCTGAAGCCTGATGCATGTCTCCGCTAGATTTAACGGCTCCCGTCGCCAGCGGCTGCTCTTTACTCCATGACTTTATTTGGTCAGATCTTACACGGGCCGCCGGGGTCTTTGATCTCACCAGGGTTTTCCATGATAAACAGAGGAACATACTTAAACCTACAAGCTTTATGGGGGTCGAGCAGGATTTGAAGGGCGCTTTCTTTTATACGCTCAACCAAGAGGAATTTCAGGATGGCACAACCTTTTGTGTGTCAGATGTCTTTCATCTCAAACCTGAGGCTGTTTTCTTACACGTTGTTTTGGACAAAAGTTGCTGTGTATTTGTGTAATCGACATTAGTATTGCTGTAATTAGGCTATTAGTGGCAGCAGGTAAGAAGTGAAATGAAAAATGACCCAATTTTCTCTCTTAATATATGTTTCTGGTCGTATTGTGCTTGATTTATCTATGCGTGTTGTCCTAAAAAATGCTTATTAAAATATATTGACTTCCTTCAAACACTACATTAAAAAGTTTGGTATTGTTGTTTATTATTATTTAGTTATATTTAATATTAATATTTATTTTATATTTCTACTTATGTTCTAAATGTTATCATTTAATAATATATTAATGTAATATTATCAAAATAATGTATTTTTTTATTTAAACTGTTCATCAGAAAACTCCTGAAAGGAAATGTGTCGGTTTCTGAAAAGCAATATTAGAATGAACACTGAACGATTCAGATTTGATCAAGAGCAATAAATTACATTTTACAATATATTTGCAAAGAAATTGTAATAATATTTCACAATTTGTATTGTATTTTTGATCAAATAAAAGCAGCCTTGGTGAGCAGAAGAGACTTTTTTTCAAAAACGGTAGTTTAGACTCTATTCTGGTATGTAACTTTTCGTGATCCAGTCAATTATTAATTGATAAAATCAAGTCCGAGCGTACATGTATTATTCTGCTTCACGTTATGTAAGTAAAATTGTTTGGGAATGCCGTTTCATATCTTTAAATAGACTCTGAGGCCCTTGTAGAGGAAGCACAGTATTTTTGTCATGTATGCATGCTCAAGAGAACCAGATTTGGCAAGAGAAACGCACACGTTATCACACAGATCTCACACCCGTGTCCTAAGAGTTAAATAGCGCTGGTTTCCTGCTGTAGTTTACATTCCCAGAGCTGTGGAGATTGCTGCTGCAGCTGGCATGGGCAGCCTGAGCTCACCGCTCATAACCCTCACACAAGACCTTTCTGGAAGATCTGTCACTGATCGAGGTCCGATTGATTACACGCGTCTCTTTGTTTCTCTTTCCGTTCTGAAGGACCCGTTAGAAAGCCCAAGTATGTGGAGGGTCCTCGTGTTCCTGGAGATGCGATCATGTCGTCGCTGAGGAAGGTTCCTGGCGGTGCGACCGGTGAGTGACGACACGTGCTGTTATTCACTTCAGAGACGTATGTTTGCTGGCAGAATCAAGTTTTTTGGTTGGTTTTTATTGGTTAGAGTAGAAGATTGCTGAAGACATCAGGGCTCCCACAGTCACCGATGAGTAAATGAAGTATTGAACATAAATTTCTGTAGTAAATATACATATTTCTAGTTATGCTCAGATCTAAAATGGTCCGTTATCTATTCTAAATATTATATAATTTATTTTTATTGTATATACTACTACTACTACTAAATGTAAATATAAATGATGTATTATTCTGACATCTGAGCCGCTGAAGATGCAGAGGATTAACGTTACTTTCGCTTTGAAGTGAATGCTCCGATCCCCGATCTACAGAAATGCATCTATGTTCATGCAAATCATTCGTGATCCAGCCTCACCTACAGAAGAAGTGAGTATAAGGGTTTTTTATGAATCTTTGCAAATCGCCTTTCCTAATAATGTACTAGTTAGTTTTGCAGCTAAAGTAAACAGTAGTGCTCGTCACCCCATGGAAAAGGTCAGCAGAGCTCATTAGCATTTAAAGGGACATGGACTATAATGGCTTGCTGAAAACAGAGCTGATTTTGACAGGTTTAAAAAGGTGTTTATTTACACTACCATTGAGATATTTTAACCAAAGCATGTTATAGACTTTTCATTAAGACCCTAAAGAATCATATCAGCTTGTGCAAAATGGGCATCCGATGACCCCTTTAAAAAAATCAAAATATTAAATTTTTTAAATATCTTTAATATATTTTATAGTATCTTTAGCATTTTTTGCATTACATTTGCTATCATTAAATTATTTTATTGATATGAGCACAATATTGGCCACCCTGATGTCTAAATATCTCTTTTGGTGAAATCCTTATGCTGTGTAAGCAAAGCAGCATATGCATCATTAAATTTGCTTCATGCATTTTGAATCGAGATAATTGCATATGTGTGTATGTGCAGTATAAACTCACTGTATATAACAGAAACTGTGTGTGTGCATGCATGTGTGTTGTCAGTAGTGTGTAGTGCAGTTTCTGTGCTGGGCTGCTGAAGGGTTGGCAGTGTTGTGTGTATCTTTAGATGCGTATCACTGGACACTGGACTGTGCTGGTCACAGCAGTGCGTGAGACATCAGAGCTTTGCAAACAGCTGTGTGCAGCAGGGTGGCGCCAGTCGAATGCCAGCCGTCTGTGGCACAGCACTGTATCTCTCTTCTCACATGACGTCAGAGACGGGTGACTCGGCAGGAGTGACAGCTGATGCTTATGAACTGTAAAGTACTGTATAAAGTAGGATTTCTTTTGCTGTGGTGCTGTAGATTCATACTGATGTCTCACAACTAGTGATGCACTGACAATTTTTAGACATTTTCCCTTTCGGCTGAAATGGTTTTGGAGAGCCAAAATCATTGATGGAAAAAGTGCATTGCTCCGGTTTATCTTAATCAATCTATTAATAACAGCATCATTAATATAATATATTAAAATAATCTAAATATTATTAAATATTTTATAGAATTTTGAATTACTATTGGGTGCATTTTAGCTTTTTTTTTATTACATTTGCTATCATTAAGTGTAATTATAAATATACAAATAATTTATTATTATTAGTGTTATTATTATTGTTATAAAAAATCTAAATATAATTTTTTTTATCAGAGTTTATCAGGAATATTGGTAGAATGGCTTCATTTAAATGTAGCATTTTTTTTGCATTACATTTGCAATCATTAAAATGAATGGTTAAATGAGCTTTAGTAATTATAGGTATAGAATTAATATTATTGGCAACACTGATCTCTAAATATTAATATTTTTTCTAATTATTCTTTCTAAATATGTGCAATTTGTAGTGTTTCTATGCAATTTATTTGATTGTTAATGAAGTAAATTCAATGAATTAATTGATTATTAAATAAAAAATATTTTTGTTTATTTTTCGATGAAATGAAAACCTTAAGTTCTGTGTTTTGGTAAAAAAATAATTTTGGTGCATCACTACACACAATTGGGTTTAATTAATTTTCTGTGCACTCTGGAAATCAAGCTCATTTTGCAAACTACATTGTTTTCTTTGGCATATATTTGATGTGACGTTCTGAACGTGCTCTTTGTGTTGGTTAGTAATTGTAAGTGAAATGCTTTAGATTTGTGTGAATAGTTCAGGATGTTGGACCAGTATAATGGCCTGGTTTATTTACTGCATATCTGTCATATCTCAATGACGCACCCCAGTTAGCTCAGCTTTACCTCCACACACACATATACAGGTCAACACTGTTTAACATGGGGGTCTGTCACATGTTATTTTAACCCTGAGAGCGTTTATATATAGCATCTCCACACATTCCCACAGGCTCCAGTTTAACATCGCCTTCGAGTCATGTTGAAATGATCATATTCACGAGACGAACTCAAGGTTTTCTGTCAGCCAAGACTTTCCCAGTTAAGTACGTGGCAATTAAAGAAGCATGGTGAAAGATCATTGATATTCATCATAATTATGATTTCATTTTCTCTGCTCATTTAGCCAGTATCTGAAGCATCAGGCTTGTGTGACTCAACTGTATTTCCCATCATTCTATGTGTTCACATGAAAAGGCTTGCTGCACTTCTGATGTCTCTATTTTGTTGCACGAATAATCACCATAAATTGTGAACAAGTGGGATGTTTTTGGTTGCACAAAATTATTTACACCAATAGTTTATAGTTTAGCATTTTTCAGATAATACTTTATTTATACTTTAATTGCGTTTACACAGACTTTTAAATGGCTTTAATTCAGTGTACAACTGAATCCCAAAGAGGAAACCATTTATAAACCCAATGAATTTGCACTTTAACTCTGCACGAGGGGAGTGTTTTAACACATGCACAGGTGTAATTATTTGTTATTAGTACTTTATTTAGGTTTGGGTTTTCTCTTTAATTATTTTCAGTTCATAAAATGTTTTTAAATCAAATGTTTTATAACTCTTGAACTCATAATTATGATTTCCGAACTCGTAAGTAAGCATTTCCCTGGAGAACCATGAAGGCAGTATTATGGTTTGACGGCCTGCAGGTCTCTGTATCTCCGACTTCATAAGCGGATACGACTGCAGAGATCAGCGGGATGCTAAACAGCTCTCGGCATTCCCAAGGCTTCCCAACCTTCCTGGGAATGTGGCGGCTCTGCCTGTAAATACCTGTTCTCACGCCTCATCTCCCAAACATTCAGTAAAAGTGTAGCTGAAGGAAGAAAGCAAACAGTGCCATGTGGAATTAGTCAGCGTGCTTCACTAATAGCATTAATAATGCATAATTAGCCCCAGTGTGTGTGTACTTCATAATGATGGTAAATGACTCTGTCCTGCTGCCAGACTTTCAGCTTTTTGACTGAAAGTGTGGTAGGTGTTTATTTATTAACACACACTTGTTTCCTCGTCACCTGAAGTCAGAGCGCTCCAAAACTGTTGAGCAGGAGTTGAGTCAGAAAACTGCTGTCAAGAACAAAGCAATGAAGAAAAGCACATTGTAGAATTTTTTTACACATTTACCTATTCACATATTTAAAAATATAATAATTAAATCGAATGTAATAATAATTCAACATAATAGTACAAAATATTAGAAAAACACTGTTAAATGTGATCTTTAGCAAATTCTTTAAATATTTTTTACTTAATGTTACATAATGAGTTGGACACTGATCTTTGCATCACACAATTAAAGCCAAAATAATTTTATATCAATTTAAAAATATTATATGTTTAATAGAAACCACTCTTAAATCTTTGGCAAATCTCAAAATGAACATTCATTCATTCATTCATAGCATTTTTTGTTGCAGAGTTTGACATTTACTTTTGCATCACACATTTAAAACTATAATAATTTAATTACTATAAAACTATTAGATGTTTAATAGAGAAACACTGTTAAATGTAATCTTTAGTTAATGTCAAAATGAAAAAAAAAATAATAATAAAAAAATAAATATATATATATATATATATATATATATATATATATATATATATATATATATATATATATATATATATATATATATATATATATATATATATATATTTATTTATTTATTTATTTATTTATTTATTTTTTTTAGTTATGTTACATTCAGAGTAACATTTGCATCACTCATTTAAAATCTTTAATAATAAAATGTGATAATAATGTAATATTAATGTTTAATGATTAATACTACTTCAGAAATAATAGTTAAAAAGTCATACTGAACATGATAATGTTTTAAGCCTAAATTCACTTGCAGCAGTAAAAATAAAATACTGGTATTGTTTTGTTTTTTATTAATTTAGGCAAAATAGGGTAGAAGTACACCATCATAATTAATAATAAAAATAATTGATTTATTGACTTATTAGTATCAGGCAGAATTTTAATATTGTTTATCTCTGAACTACCTGAAAGAAAACACTGACTGCATTATGCATTGAGATTTTATAACACAACAACACAAAATGAGCTTGCTCAGCTAGAAGCGCTTGTGTTCACAGGCCAGATCCAGTCCTTAGACCAAGACCCAAGCAAAACTCCAACTCTGATCTCAACTAGGACCAGAAATGCCAAAAGAACTGATTCAGCAGGCCTTTGAAGCTTCTTTTTGAGCATTCCTGCTGAAGCTGTTCTGCATGTTTTCTGCAGGTTGTGAACTTCCTCCTGAGCAGCGCTGTAAAGTGGAGAGGTCTGCATCCATCATGTGTTCATTAAAGCTCTCGCACTGTGTGTGTGTATGTGAGTTCAGCTCTTAATGAGAGCTGCTTTCACACACACATTCTGTCATGGGTCTCTGTAAACACTCCAGTAGATCTCACACACACTCGTGCTTCCTCTGTATCATCCTGTTGGGCTTTAATGGCCTGTAAATCTCTCCAGAAGGGTGAGAGTGTTTTGGTTTTTGCCCTTCGGTCGTGACATTATTTAAACAGCGGAGTTATTTCAGAGTCATTTTATGTATATCCAGGGGCTAACTGGAGAATATTTACCACGCATAAATGCTTTTCTCTGCATTATTTTTTCCTGAGACACTGAAATTATTTTGTTGGCTTTCCTTATTTATGACCAACGGTGCACGTTATTGTGTCATATTGAAGATGAGCAGCTCTCTGTTTCACTGAAACTACACCTCTGATAAAAAGCAGATCACATGTTTTTAGTCCTCTCATTTTTATTTTGGTGACTTGTTTGTTTCTTTAGCAGATAGTCTGCATGTCTTTGATTTGAATCACTTTCTATCTATGTATCTGTCTCTGTCTGTCTATCTGTCTGTCTGTCGTTCTATCTGTCTGTCTGTCTGTCGTTCTGTCTGTCTGTCGTTCTATCTGTCTGTCTGTCTGTCTGTCGTTCTGTCTGTCTGTCTGTCGTTCTGTCTGTCTGTCGTTCTATCTGTCTGTCGTTCTGTCTGTCTGTCGTTCTATCTGTCTGTCTGTCGTTCTGTCTGTCTGTCTGTCGTTCTGTCTGTCTGTCGTTCTATCTGTCTGTCTGTCTGTCGTTCTGTCTGTCTGTCGTTCTATCTGTCTGTCTGTCTGTCTGTCTGTCTGTCTGTCTGTCGTTCTATCTGTCGTTCTATCTGTCTGTCTGTCTGTCGTTCTATCTGTCTGTCTGTCTGTCGTTCTATCTGTCTGTCTGTCTGTCTGTCGTTCTGTCTGTCTGTCGTTCTATCTATCTATCTGTCTGTCTGTCTGTCGTTCTATCTGTCGTTCTATCTGTCTGTCTGTCTGTCTGTCTGTCGTTCTATCTGTCTGTCGTTCTGTCTGTCTGTCTGTCTGTCGATCTGTCTGTCTATCTATCTGTCTGTCTGTCTGTCGTTCTATCTGTCTGTCTGTCTGTCGGTCTGTCTGTCGTTCTGTCTGTCTGTCGTTCTGTCTGTCTGTCGTTCTGTCTGTCTGTCTGTCTGTCTGTCGTTCTGTCTGTCTGTCTGTCGTTCTGTCTGTCTGTCTGTCTGTCTGTCGTTCTATCTGTCTGTCTGTCTGTCTGTCTGTCGTTCTGTCTGTCTGTCTGTCGTTCTATCTGTCTGTCTGTCTGTCTGTCTGTCTGTCGTTCTGTCTGTCTGTCGTTCTATCTATCTGTCTGTCTGTCTGTCTGTCTGTCATTCTATCTATCTATCTATCTATCTGTCTGTCTGTCTGTCTGTCTGTCGTTCTATCTGTCTGTCTGTCTGTCTGTCGTTCTATCTATCTGTCTGTCTGTCTGTCTGTCTGTCTATCTCTTTAAATTTAAGGGCTTTTAACTCTTTTCTCTCTTTTTATAATATTCTAACCCTCTTGTTTTTGAATGATGATCTGTAGTTCATATGAGGTTCAGTCGTACACAAACACTCACGGGTCGCCTTGACCTGCATCTCCAGACAGGAAGTAGAGAAGATGCAGTCTTGTCATGGCTTTCCAAAAGATAGTTTGGGTCGCTTTGATTTCTTCATATCTGTGCAGAAACTTAATTTCATCTCAGTAATTGTGTCTCTTGTGTGGTCTGCTCTTGCGTCTGAAGAGCTTCTGAGGAGAGAATTCACTTTGAGAGGTACGCCATCAAAAATAATCCAATGGAGGACATAAATATTGTTTACAAAGTTGTGATTGCCTCTCGAGATCTCGAACTAAAACCTCCGAGGCTTCACGAGATGCTTCAGAACAAAGTTTATCACTGAAACTCCTGTCCCGCAGGTAGACTGCGTTCGTTTTCTTGAAAAGTCCTGCTAAAATCTGACACTGGCCCTTAGATGATGTCATATTTATGTAAGAACTTCAGACAGTTATGAAGCTCTGTGTTTCAGGGCTGTTTGAAGCCATTTCCATGCTGAGATGTGTCATAAACGTGAGGATTAAAAACTTCTTCTGCTTTAGTTCTCTAGTTCATTGATTCTCAACTGGTTAGTTGAGACCCAAAAATGGGTTCAAGCCTTTTCTAAATGGTCACAGACAGCAGAAAAAAACAATACAAAATACATATAATAACACTGTTATTGATTATAGTTAATATAGCTGCAAAAATAACCTTATTTAACAAAGTGCAGTGATTTATTGTGTGCCAAAAGCATGAAACTATCAACATTAAAGAGACTTTTTAGAAACCAAATTTTAGTTTTTTTCTGTTCTGTCTATGTGATGTTAAATTTGCATGTTGCTGGGTCACTGCAGTGCATGTTTATTTTTTTAAGGACATTTCGTTGAATCCCTTCTCTTGATGTCCTAAAGCAAGAGTAGTTGAGATGCATTGCTTATTGATATTTTGCTCTTACTCAAAGAGAGGGCATTTACATAGAAAATTAAACAGTTTTGAACATTTCTGCGCAAGCAGAGCGTGTTATGAATTCATATTCATACCTGCCACCCACCACTTACCTCACACAGCTCGTTAATTAAGCAGAGAAGGTTGCTGATTGGACTTGATTGGCTGTGATGGAGATCATGCGGGTAGTTGAGGCCCATAGGGACTAATTCATGAATGCTGCCGGATATGTGAACGGCACTGCCTTCTTAAAACGGTCAGTGAGGAGAATTGCATGAATGAAAGTGAGTGGACACTCAGTGCTGAATGAACCACCTTTGTGTAGAAGCACACACGTCATGTAATACATTTACTGTCTGGGTACGTATTTGTAAATGATAGAGAGAGAGCGATGATAATGAGGTGAAATATAATGGACAAAATATACTCAGTATGCATATTGGTTCATATTAGTCTTCATTGCATATTTATATTGCGCTTTATACAATACAGATTGTGTCAGTGCAGCTTTAAAGGGATCCTATGATGCTCTTTTACAAAGTCTTGATATTGTTTTGGGGGTGTACTAGAACATGCTCTCATGCTTGGTGATTCGAAAATCGCATTATCTTTCACATAATTTACATTATTACAATACCTTTCTCCCCAGTCTGACACAAACGACTCGATTAGTTCCGGGTTTGATGAAGGCCCGCCTTCCGAAAAACGAAATGTGTTGTGATTGGATGGCTGTCCCAGTGCATTGTGATTGGCGAACAGCTTAGACGGTGTTTCAGTATTCGATATCGATTCTCAAAAGCCGCGAATCGATCTTTTACGGTATTTATTTCCGCACGCATTTAAAACAAGATCTGATTAATGTGATTCTTATCATTAGTCTTCTCCACTAGATGTCACCCTCATTTATCATGGCGAAGATACTGTTGATGAGAACCAAGAACAAAGCCATACGCGTGATTCATAATGCTCAGGTGAAATGCTATAGTAATACTATAAATCTGTGGAAGCATTTGACATCACGCATAAGGCTCCAGGATTTCCGCAATGAATGAATGAATGAATGTCGGATGGCTCGAAGCACTGTTTTGTTTACTACACTCATACTAAAGCGCAGACGACGCTCTCTGTGTTTTCATCTTCGGCCGTCTCACTATATGATGATGATAACACAGGAATATCTGCGAGTCACTTCATTAACATTTTACCGTTTAATTTGAGAAAACTACCATCATATCACATGATACACAGCAGCTGCAACTTCCTGCAACCCGTCAAAATAAAGTTTAGTTTAATGTGCAGAAACTGTGGTAGAATATAAGACTCAGTGCTACTACTACTAATAAATATTAATAAATCTTTATTTTTAAAGGAGTAATCCCATTTGTTTTCTTTTTAATTTTAACAGTAAACCTCTGTTGTGCAGCACAAGTGCAGTGTCCCGTGAGAGTAACTCTACTGCAGAGTTAACATTTGATGTGAAGTTATGTTGCGTTGTACAGTATTTGGGACGGAGGCATTGCTGTAGCACGATACTATGATATTTTTTCAAAAGCAGATCGTGGAGACATTTTAATAGTCCACAATCAAAAATGGTCATGTCGCACACCCCTACATAATATTTTTCATGACATGTTTATTGCAGCTTATAAATGCCACATCTGTCACACACTCATGACATCTGTGATGAAAACAAACGACTGAACGATAAAATGACCTTTTGTTGAGCAGCACCACAGCTTTTAAATGTTAACCGAACCACCTCCTAGTAGTTTATGTGTGTTGTTTATTTCCCTGGAGACACGCTGTGTGGATTTAATGATGTCAAACGCTAATATCTGATCTGCAAAGCTCAATAATTAGCAAGGAATCAAGTTATGCCCAGTTTATGCAAGTGATTTATGATAATGGGATACTGTGTGTTAAATATGTGTTAGAAGGAGAGCAGTGTGTGTTAGAGAGTTGCATTTTTCTCTTTATATGTCCACATATGAGAAGATGCTGGCAGTGTCCTCCCTATAGTACATCTATAAGTCTGATGTGGGTGAATTTGGTCCGTGTTCGCCTGCGGGCCGGTGGACATGCGTGATGTCATTGCCGTGTCACATTCCCCGAGGCCACGACTGCTACCTGCTTTCTCTGCCGCACAATATACTATTTTTAGCCCCGTCCTGAAACGCTCCAGGGGCCTGCTGTAGATTAAACATGTTTGGTTTGTTCATGACTCTTATGTGCTCAGTTTTATGGGCTGCTCTGTATTATTAATGTTAAGCAATAGTCTTGTTTTATGAAGGCGTTTGTGTATTAATACGTCTGTCTGATGAAAGCTAGAGTTTTACAACGAGTCCCCAGGAGCAAACAGGGAATATTAAAGGAATAGTTCTCCTAAAAATGAGATTTGCCATCATTTACTGAAGCTAATGCTGTTCCAAACCTGATTAGGTTTCATATGGACTGCTTTTATGAAACTTTTATTGTCATTTTGTAGCTTGACAACATCCTCATTAACTTTTATTTTATAGAAGAGCCTCTTTTGTTTCCCTTTTGAGGAGAAATGCACTTTTCAACGACACGAGTAAATGACGAGCCGTTTTCCTTCAGTATATGCTGAATGTGTTTCTGCTGCGCTGCAGTGAAGGTGTCATACTGTACAGTAACAGCCAGGTGTGTTCTTCATATGGCTCTTCAAAGTGAAGATGGTGTATGAGTGTCAGTTGTTTAGAATATAGTGATGTGTAGTCTGTGTCTCAGACGGCTCATCCCGGACCACCCACAGTCCATTCATAGACCGTCTGCATACAAAACTAGAAAGCACTGGTGAAAATCGCAAGATCCAATTAAATGCCAGAATTCATTTGCAGCTTCAGCGAGTAAAAGCACATTTTTATCAGTGTGCTTTTATATTATTGCGTGTGTGTTTCTGTGTAATGATTCAGATTTTTTGATGAGGTGAAAGTCACAGGCACATTTTTGACAAATCGAGTGACATTTATACAATATGCATATGACGAGGTCTAGATATAATAAATAAATAATCATATTTGTTAACATATTATTATTACTAGGGATGGGATGATACACCTACCTCCCAATTCTATACTTGGGTGCCGATACGATATGTATTGCGATTTTAAGAATTTCGATTCTACAAGTATTACGATTCGAATCTCTTTTAGATAAACCTGTCTCTAAATGGCAATTAAAACCCGAACATTGTGAGCCAGACTTTGTTGATAGGCTATGATACTGTTTGATGTGTTTAAAGAGTTTTATTTTACTCTCTGCTTGCTTTAGAGATGAGAAACTGCTTCCGTGACTTATTTTCAAGTGTGTGTAGTGTTTAGATCTGACATTTTCTGTTTAGCGTCAGTGAATCGCTGTGGTTTGCTGGTCGAGTGAGGTGTATACACTGAATATTTTACAGTCTCTCTCTCTCTCTCACACCCGACATCATCACAATGGAATCTGAGCAGACAGACAGAGTCATGTCACATGCATGGAAATTAAACTAAGTCAGCACTGCAGACATTATCAGGTTAGCTGCTGTGAAAGAGACAGAAAACACTTGTTCAGTGGTCATGATGTCATGAAGACACTCCATCATGGCAGAAGTTCAAGTTTATTTGTATAGCGCTTTTTACGATACAAATCGTTGCAAAGCAGCTCTGCAGGAAATTAAGTTTCCACAATATATTTATATATTGCAGAACCTTAATATATTTAACTTATGGCAAAATTTGGTAATTCTGTATGTTGTCTGAGCGTTGGCATCCTCTGAGGGGTTGGCATTATCAGAAGATGGCAAATGCTTCTTAAGATGTAAATGTTAGCTGCTTCAGACCTCCGTATTGCAGGGTTTCTGATAGATTATCCTGCTGCTTTCCCCATGATCACTAGCGATTGTTTGCAGGTTTCTGCCTGGAAGTGAAGCCGTGCTCTGTAGAGTTTCATTAATCCACACCAAACACCATTAGTCCATTAGGAACACATAAGATTGCAACCAAATTATACAGCTACAGTGTTTTATGAAGAATTTTCACTTCAAAACATTAGTTATATTTAGTTAAAGAAAACTTTTTATTGAACTCTTTCCTTAATTTTGTCTTATTTTTTTTATATTTAATAGAAAATGTTCAATATATTTATATTTAACATAGAAAATGTTTTAATATTTTCTTAATTTATTAATTTTAGAACGGTTTTCCCTGATGCATTCAATCTGCAGTATTTGGATGCACAATGTCCTTTTTTTCTTATTTCCTATATTTTTATATTTAATATAGAAAATATTTTATTTATTTATTCATTCATTCATTTTTACGTATTTTTATAACATTTTATAATGCATTCAATCTACATTATCTGGATGCACTATACAAATATCAATAATATATTCAAAATAATTTTGCTTAAAATTCAGCATTGTAAATATCACGTGCTTTTTAATTGACCTCTACATTTCCTAAAAATGGTTTGTCAATTCAATTTATTTCCATCAATCAGTTTGTTCACTTCAATGAATCGATTCAAAGCTCTTGTGTTATTGATTCATTTGCATTATCACTCCAATTTTCTTGTTAATTTGGTGAAAAACTGTGTGGAAAAACTATTGTATGGACTAGATTATTACATTAATTCTTTTGAATATATTTTACTGCACTGACTGTTTGGAAAAAATCTTAAATATAGAGATTGTTTATAGTCAAAAGGATGAACCAATATGGACTTTTAGGTACATTTCCCAGCAGAAATCAGCTCAGAGACTGGACCTGAATGTCATTGTAAGAGCTCACAGCTAACAAGTGAAGAAAAGCCCATGATTTCAGCATTAATTATGAATTGTGATCAGTCTGCTGGGATGTTGGGTGTGGGCCGCGGGTGGTGAAAAGGGCACCTGTTAACAGCTTGTTGCTGTGACTCTGGCATTCGCAGTAACAGATGTTTTGCCTGAACGGACGAGGAGCGAGTGTTTGTTGGGCTCTTCACCGGAAGGCGAGAGCGCTGCTGAAATGTCCTCCGGTGCTGAGCTGCGGTTTTGGGGAGCATGTAAATGAGTCTCTGCAGCGCTCAAGCATGAATGAAAGCAGATGGAGGTGAGGAGACATGTTTGAGAGAGATGTTGGCTCGTGTGTTGTTTTCAAATGTCAAGATGACGTCTGTGGGAGTAATTGTGCTCTTCAACCGCTAGCTGATGTCCAACATCACCAAACTGCACTATGGCAAGTACTACTATTGCTTGATTAGTACGACTATTGCTAACTGATTAAACTTTTTCCGGATTCTTTGATGAATAGAAGTTCAAAAGAACAGCATTTATTTGAAATAGAATGTTTTGTAATATTATAAATGTCTTTGCTGTCACTTTTGATCAATTTAATGAATCCTTGCTGAATTTTTTCCTTGCAAACATTTGGACAGCATTTAGTTATTCACTTTTTTTCAATCTTTTCTAAATGATCAGATTATTTTCATGATAACATGGTTGAAAAATCCAGTTGATTTAAATATAATAATCTAATAACTATAAATGTTATTAAATGCAGGTCAGATAGTTGCGTGTTTTGGAGGTCTTGGTGTCTTAAGTGCTGCTCTCCCTCCAAAGTGAATCAGTCTCCCCGTTCAAGGCATCTAAAGGACAGAAATACCTTGTGTTTTGTGAAATGAATCTCAGGCCATGGTGTTCTAATGTATTTTTCTTCCAGAGATAGCTCAGCATGGCCGTGTTGAGGGTTGCTGTTGTCTGGTGTGTGATGATGGTGTTTGTGGATCTGGGTAAATCCTGCAGCAGAGGCGACAGAGTGTGGTTTCTTCTGCTCTGTTCAGGTTTTGCATGCAGAGATAAAACAAATATATTATGAGTCACAAAAATTTATATGCATATTTGCAGACTTTTCTGTGAAGCACAGATTTACAAGTTTGTGTTTTTTAAACATTCTCTTTAGCCAATGAGATGCGAGTTTAAATAAAAACATTTGTTTGTGAATGTGAATTAGCCTACACATTTGGGAATCAAATTTTCAAAATATGAAAAAAAGGCTCTTTTAGCTCCAGACCGGTGTGCTGAATGAAAGATTTGTGTGTGAGCGCTCTGAATCCACAGGAATGCTTGTTATTAATATGTGTGGCACTGAGATGAGGGAGATGAAAGAGTAATGAGAAAATGGATATTAATAACAAACTCCCCTTCATCTGTTCATTCTCATGATCACATATTCTTATACTTCATACAGACTGAAGAAATAGTTCACTGGCAGTGACACTTTTGTCTGTTTACTCACCCTCGTGTTGCTTCATGCTGTTATTTTTTATCTTCATGCACGCATTTTATCTTTTTCTGTGCTACAGTGTTCTTTTCTAAGTCATATGAGTTGTTCGAGGAACAGATTGACATTTTAGTCATTATTTGCTCATAAACTTTCTTTAGAGACTTTCACTTTTATATTTCATATTTTCATCAGTTCATCAGTATTTCTCACTCTTAACTCCACCCCACAATTAAAATGTTGTCATTAATTACTCCCCCTCATGTCGTTCCAAACCCGTGAGATCTTCGGAACACAAATTAAGGTATTTTTGATGCATTCTGAGAGCTCTCTGATCCTCCATTGACAGCAATGGAATTACCACGATCAAGGTCCAGAAACGTAGCAAGGAGATCAGTAAAATAATCCATGTGACATCAGGGGTTCAACCATAATTTTTCGAAGCTATGAGAATACTTTTTTTTGCATCAAAAAATATTTGAGTTTGGAACGACATGAGGGTGAGTAATTAATGACAAAATGTTCATTTTGGGGTGGAGTAACCCTTTAAAGGGATAGTTCACCCAAAAATGAAAATTTGCTCAGATAGTACTCAGCCTCAGGCCATCCAAGATGTAGATGAGTTTGTTTCTTCATCAGATTTGGAGAAATGTAGCATTGCATCACTTGCTCAGCAATGGATCCTCTGGGTGCCGTCAGAATGAGAGTCCAAACAGCTGATAAAAACATCACAATAATCCACACCACTCCAGTCCATCAGTTAATGTCTTATGAAGTGAAAAGCTGTGCTTTTGTAAGAAACAAATCCATCATTAAGATGTTTTTAACTTTAAGCAGCTGCTTCTAATCAAAATACTTAGTCCTCTATCCATAATGTTTCTTTCTCCAGTGAAAAATTCATCTGAATCAGGAGAGAAATCTGCACAGATCAAGCCCCGAAAAACAGTCCAAAACAGCTCTAAACCAATATGTGGGTAGATTTTGATGTGAGAGACAACAGGTGATGGACTTTTTCAGCGTTGTTATGGATAATGGACTTGTATTTTGGCCAATAGTGATAGTTAAAGTTAAAATGCCTTAATGATGGATTGGTTTCTTACAAACAGCTTTTGGCTTGACAAGATAACAGTATGTTATTGTTACCGGATTCGTTTCTCTTTCATGGCTAATATCAGCCACGTAGCACTTTTTACTTTCTCATTCATTATAATTGTATTGGAAATTGTGATATAGGCTGTAATTTCATTGTCAGGAAATGATTGGATTGCAAACAGTGTATCCGATTGGAGAGGGGGAGGGGTTACAAATGTGAGGCATTTGTGATGTCATCATCAAAGGAAAGTTGTTTCAGAGGTGGAGCAAAATGGATAATTTTTTCCTGTAGAATAAGATGCATAATTTATAATAAGACCAGGAATGTGAATTTAAAAAGTAAACAGAGTCAGTTTGAGTTCTGAATCATGACAGATTCCCGTTTTGTGCTTGTTCCAGAGAATGGCAGTGAATGACTGTGTTGCAGTCGCTAGTATCTGCGCAGATCCCGTAAGGTCTGTCTCTCTCATTCACCCCGTCTCTCTCTCTCTCTCTCTCTCTCTGTTTCAGAGCTGGCCGGTCCAGGCCCCTCCCCTGCCACTCAGGAGTTGATGACACGCTTAGGGTTCTTGCTGGGCGAAGGCATCCCGGGCTCCTCGTGCATACCTATGGACGACAAGAATGAAAAAAAGGTATTTTCCACAGCCGCTGCCAGAGTGAGAGAGCGAGGCGGTGAGACGGAAGGGAGAAAACCGCAAGGATTAAAGCCGCGTGTTTGCCGTCTGTCAGTGTGAGACGCGATGAGGAGTGTGTCTGTGTGCCACCACAGTAAGTCATTCCCGTTCGCTCTGAGCCGCTGCAGAGCCGACGACCAGAAACTTGAGTCGTGTTAACTTGAGGTCTGCTCCAGAAATAGTTCAGTTCTGTCAGAGTTTCGGATGATGAGATAATTAGACTGAGGCTGTGGTCCGAACGCCTTTCATGTGCAATGCTTTTGTTTAATAAATCATAATGGCTCGTCGCTCTGAAGGCGTGTGGGAATTGCATGAAGAGGGAAGCAACAATGTGTGTCTCTGAGAGTTGGTAATGATCTGCGTCGTGTGTTCTTGGACGATGCCGTCCGGTGGGATTCGGTGAGCATCTTTAATCTGTTTCGTCAGGCTGCCGTCTGGAAGTTTGTTTTAAAGGAACTTTCATCTGGTTTTGTGACCTTGACTGACTCCCGTTCCTGCGATGACTCAGAGGGGCTGCTGGTGTTTGGGGTCTGAGAGAGAAGGACGTAAACAATCTGCCTAATTCAGTAATGTGACATTATTCCATTTCATTTTGTCTGGATCTATTATCACCCAGACAGTGAAATGGGAGCACCTCTTCTATGATGAATGTTTTCAAAGTCTGAATTGAAATGATTTTTGATATTTTTGTGGGTCTTAATGTCAAACATGTCTACGTCTGAGTGTCAAAAAATAAATAACATTTAAAAGCTGAAATATTTTGAAAAAATGGGTGGGAGAAAAAATCGATCCATCGACGCATCGCGATTCTCTCTCCAACGATTCTGGATCGATTCTGAGCTTAGTTTTTAACCAGTTGTGTGATGACTGTTGAAAAATGTTGACGTTTTTGCGGGATGTAAAGTATATAATGTCTAGCTGGTATTTTTTCATTTCATCTGGATATTGTAATAAAAAAAAAAAAAATGTACATTTAAAAAAAAAAAAAAAAAAAAAAAAAAAAAAAATATATATATATATATATATATATATATATATATATATATATATATATATATATATATATATATATATATATATATATATATATTTTTTTTTTTTTTTTAAATGTACATTTTTTTTTTTTTTTATTACAATATATACAATATATATCAATATGTATATATCTTTATTTGACCCTCTAACTCTAGCACTCTCTATTCTAATTTTATTTTATCTGTCTTTTTATTTAAAAATAATAATAATAATTATCTGTACTGCGTTAGGCTAACCTGGACTTGTAATAGCACTTGCATGTTGTTGCTCTTTTGTTGGTTTTGATCTTCTTATGTCCTCATTTGTAGGTCGCTTTGGATAAAAGCGTCTGCTAAATGACTAAATAAATTAAATTAAATGAAGTCACTGGGGTATATTTGTAGCAATAGCCAAAAATACATTGTATGGGTCAGAATTATTGATTCTTCTTTTATGCCAAAAATAATTAGGATATTAAGTAAAGATCATGTTCCATGAAGATATTTAGTACATTTCTTACCATAAATATATCAAAACCTCATTTTTGACAAGTAATATGCATTACTAAGAACTTAATTTGGACAATTTTAAAGGTGATTTTTTCAATATTTAGATTTTTTTGCACCCTCAGACTCCAGATATTGAAATAGTTGTATCTCAGACAAATATTGTCCTATCATAACAAACCATACATCAATGGAAAGATTATTTATTCAGCGTTCAGATGATGTATAAATCTCAATTTCATTATATAGATACACACAAGCAGTTTTATATCTAAATATTAATATTTAAATATCATGTTGTTATTAATTGCAATAATAATTATTAATTATATATTAATTATATTATTATAAATAATAAGAATGAAGTACTTTTAATAATGCAGAAAGTCATTTTGTTGTCATGTGACAATAAAACCTTAAAAGGGGATATGGCATTGAGAACTGCTCATGAGTATAGGTCAAGACAATATCATTTCAACATTTGAAAGCTGAAATCTTTTTGGCATAATATTTAATAATTATAATAGTAATACAAATAAAATAATAACAGTTTATATATTACTCAGTAATTATTCATTCTTAATTTTAAAATAATACTTTATATATTAATATAATTACTAACAGTAAAGCAGTTTTTGTATCGTAATATTTATTGAAGTTTTGAATATAGATGCTAATAGGTGGTTTTTCTCCAGGTATTTTGGTTGAAGTTCTGGATTGAGTCATGTGAAGGGTCCTTGGATGAGGTTTTTGCCTCATCAGTTGTTTATTTCTGCTGGTTGGTTTTATTTGGTTGAAGAGAAACATCAGACTCTGGGATTGATTTATCTGTTGTGCGTTAAACTCAACATTGGCGTTATAATCCTTTTCTCTCTCTCTCTCATCTCTCCTCTACCCCTCCATATACTGTAACACAGATAACAGTGTTTGCGTTATTACTGTTAAAGCAGCCTCCATTAACATCAGCGTGTCTCTCTGGTATCTCTCTGCAGTGTCCAGTGAATCAGGGAATCAGTCCATGCTCCACTCTGACCAGCAGCACGGCGTCTCCGTGTACGGACAGCCCCTGCTCCACCTTAAACAGTAACAGCGGCCGCCCGGCCTGTGGAGCCATCACCAGCCCCAGCTCCACCCTCGAGAGCAAAGACAGCGGCATCATCGGTGAGACACACACACACACACACACAACACCTCATTAGCATAAAGTGAAAGAATCTTAAATGACCATCATACAGTCTTGACCAGGGTTATTATAGTTACCAAAAACTGAAACTAAAACCATAAAAAGGTTTCCGTTTCTTGACATAAAATAAACATTTTATTTATTTCAAAATGAAAACATATGTATATATACATTTCAGCTAGTTGCCTAGGCAACATTTCTCATTTGAATTTAGTTTAACTTGAAAATAACTAAAACTGAAATAAAAATGTATAAAAACGATGTAGTCTTATACAAAGACTACTAAAAATTGAACACACAGTAAAAGTACCAAAACTGTAATTAAAATTCAAATTCAAATGAAAATACTGTAGAATGTTCTTGTCCTCCTGTCATTTGGAAATTATGTAATAAAAACATAATAATGAAAAAAAAAAATAATAATATTAATTATTTACTTATTATTTTAGTATAAGTAATAACAGTGAAGCATTTTATATTTAAATAGTAATATTTAAATATTTGCATGCTATTAATAAATGTATAAATAAACGATAATTTGCATAAATACAGTGAAGCCTGTTTTATAAGATATAAGGTTTTGTTTTTTTAAGTAGAAATCTAAGTATGCATCATGGTAGGATTTGTTTTTACTACATTTAATTAATTCAAAAAGAATTCAAAAATGTGTCCAGACTGATTTAACACATGACCTGAGCATTTCTATGTCACCCAATAACTGAAAATCTACCACACCATCACCAGTTTTGCGTCTTCGTCACCCCATTAAAACTCCATCCCATCATCCTCTACTCCACAAGATTGAGAGCTGAAATCACAGCTCATGTTGGCCTGTAGATCCAAACGTGGGGTGTTTCGCAGGATGAGGTGTTGATGCAGCTTGGCCGCTTCAGAAAGTCAGTTTTGAGCTCCGCTCTGAATTTTTCGGTTGCAGATAGAAAGATTAAACATTTCTCTATGCATTATGCAGCATTACAGGCTGGCAGTCCTAGTTTCTGAGAAAATATTGGAGAATATGTGTTATTACCACAAAGTTGTAGTTAGAAAGGGGCGTCTAACCCTGAATTATAGCCAATTTTAATCGCATTTAGCTTGCGAGGAGTTTATTTTGTCCTTTAGATGTAGTACGCATAAGAAGCATGACAAATTTCTGTGTAAACAGTTTGTAAAATCCATTCTTGCAAGAATTGTTTTGCAAATGGGTTACACAGGAATTGGTTCTGCTGGTGTTTAATGCATTAGGCCTGTTGTCTGTACACAGAGTTTTAGGATGAGAGAGAGAGCAGCAGACGATCTGAAGGGGGTGAAGAGCAGCGTGTTTGGCCTGTGTGACCCGCTCAGGATGTGTTTAATGCTCTCATGACTTTTGAAGTTTGTGAAGAATCAGCAGAAAGAAAAGGCAAACAGTGAGATGCTGCTGTGAACAGCTGTTTAGATGCACTTACAGACACGTATACAGTGAGCTCCACACATCTGACACCATACTGAACATCTGTTATTTAAACCCGGAAATAAACAGCGGAAACAAATTAAACAATGAAGAAGAGATGTTTAAACTGGTTCTCATAGTCATGAAAACCCTGGAATTTTTTGAATTTCTGGAAATAGCATGGAAATAAACAATCCTAAAATGTTATAGCAATTTCTATATTTTCTACGTTTTTGAAGACTCGTCAAAAATCCAGTTCCAAAAATTTCAGGTTGTTGCTCATTAGCAGCATGCAACGTGTGGCGGATCAGGTGAAAGTGTTGATAAGATCAGAGTTTGAGTGGTAATGATGCTCCTCTGTATCACGTCTTTATCTGACGTCTTTCATTTGCATGCTCTCCTGTTAGCCGGTCTTCATCTCTGCCTCTTTGTGTAAAAGATTTTCACCTTTTATTATTTTTTTGTAGGTCTCCTCCAGTGCTGCAGATTTGCACTGGCACTATATGATGATTCATGATTCATTTCTTTTTTTTATTTTTTTTTATTATTTAATTATGACTGACTGGCATTACAAGATACAGTGCTGCTTGAAAGTTTGTGAACCCCTTGCAGAATCTGTGAAAATGTGAGTAATTTTAACAAATTAAGAGAGATCATACAAAATGCATGTTATTTTTTTTATTTAGTACTGTCCTGAGTAAGATATTTATAGTCCACAAGACAAAAAAATAGCTGAAATTATTAAAATAACCCCATTCAAAAGTTTGGGAACCCTTGGTTCTTAATACTGTGTGTGGTTACCTGGATGATCTACGACTGTTTTTGTTTTGTGATGATTGTTCATGAGTCCCTTGTTTGTTCTGAACAGTTCAACTGAGCACTGTTCTTCAGAAAAATCCTCCATGTGCTGCAGGATCTTCAGTTTTCCAGCAGTAACTGTATGATTTTGAGATCCATCTTTTCACACTGAGGACAATTGAGGGACTCAAACACAACAATTAAAAAAAGGTTCAAACATTCACTGATGCTCCAGAAGGAAACACGATGCATTAAGAGCGGGGGGTGAAAACTTTTTGAATTTGAATATCAAGGTAAATTCTACTTAATTTGTCTTCCGGGAAACATGCAAGTATCTTCTGTTGCTTCCGAAGGGCAGTACTAAATGGAAAAAAAAAAAGATATTTCAACAAAATAAGAAAACTTTCTTCTTCCTGTTCATCAAAGTTTTCACCCCCCAGCTCTTAATGCATTGTGTTTCCTTCTGGAGCATCAGTGGGATTATTTTAATAATTTCAGCAATTTTTTGGTCTTTTGGATTAAATATAAACATCTTTTATGTAAAATATCCTACTCAGGACAGTACTAAATAAAAAATAACATGCATTTTGCATGATCTCTCTTATTTTGTTCAAATTACTCACATTTTCACAGATTCTGCAATGGGTTCACAAACTTTCAAGCAGCACTGTATATCTATACACTCTATTAAATACTATTATAGACGTTTTTAATACATTTTTAAGTATGTGTATATATTTTTTATTAATTTTCATTTCAGGTTTTGTTAATTAGTACATAAACTTAGTTAAGATAGCTGAAATAAAATTAAAAGTAACAATTTTAATTAATAATGCATATGTATATATATACTGTTATTGTTTTTGTTAACATTTTAAATTTGTTTTTATTTTAACTTTTCGTTTTTGTTTTCATTTGACTTTTTTTAAAATCATTTTTACATAATTTTTTACATTTTTACATAATTTTACAAAACAACTAACATAGTTATTATGTTATGTCTATGTAATTTTTTATTAGTTTTAATTTCAGTTTTAGTTATTTTAACTGCATGTTAAACTACATGAGAAACTAGCTGTTTATCTCATTTATATATACACGCTGTATCATTTATAGTCTGGACTTAGAATAAATCCCAAATATAGACGTTGTATCTCAAACCAGTCAAGATGGTGAACAACTTATTAAGAATTGTTTGTTGTCTGTGCTTTAGTCTGTACTATTGATTTGAATTGAATAGAATCAGTTTAAATGAATGAATGTGCACACAGTGTTGATAATACAGTTTCCTCTCGTCTAGCCACCATCACCAGCTCTTCAGAGAATGACGACCGCAGCGGCTCCAGTCTGGAGTGGGGTAAAGAGGGCGGTATAAGGAGCTGCGCTCAGCATGTGCGGCCAGACACGTGCTCTCCGGTGGCCGAGGAGGAAGCGTCAACATCTGGGACAGGGGTACGGAGCGTCTCCACGGCTAAGAAGACTTCAGGAGCCGTAGGGTCCGAGGGCCCCATCCAGTATCCCACGCAGAGCTCGTCCAGTCTGATGATGCCTCGGCCGAACTCAGTCGCAGGTAAGAGAAATCCGTGACGTTTGCCAGCAAAGCACAAAGCATCAGGGTCGTCCTGTGATTCCTGAGGCGATGACTGATGCATGACTGCTGGAATGGAGCCGAGCAGAGACTCATGGGAAGACACTGCCACCAGTTTAAGAGTGTGTGTGTGTGTTGTAGATTGTGAGAGAGCTCATTATCAGGAGGCACATTCTTTCTCCTGTTGCTCCTTGAGGAAGCAGATACGTCGGGCAGCTGTTGAGTGAGTGTGTGTGTGTGTGTGTGTGTTGTTGGCCGGCTTCTGTCTTTAGCATCAGTTCCACATTCCTCAGGCTGGTCCGACTGATCACGTGATCTTTCCCGCTTTTCTGTCAGTTGGGTAAATCTCACAAAAACATGTTGTATTTCACACTAAAATCAAGAGAAAGAAATAAGACATTTCATAGCACTAAGATTTTGGATTATGGCATTATTTTCATGACCGTTAAACACATTTTTCACAATTTGCTTTACTGTAATGCTAAAAAATCTAATTTTCATTGCTGTAATTTGATAAAATATTTTCACAATTTTATATTTCATGATAGTATTTGTTGTACTGCCTTTAAAGTCAACATGATAAACCATTAGAAAATTATAATACTGATTTTTTTATATATATATTTTAATTATAACAGTTTTCTGAAGACACAAACAAAACAAAATCCCACAAACTGTATACAAAAAGTATGCTATAATTGAATTAACCACACAAAAGAAAATACAAAAAAAAACCTACCCAAACATGCACCAGATACACACATTAAAGAAAGTCAGACAAAATAATAAAATATCGAAGTTATCTGTAACATAAGTGTCCAAACTAATTTCAATTCTTAAAAAAATAAGTGAGGAAGGGGCCCCAGATTTTATCATTTTTTTTACAAGCATCAGTCTTAGAGAAATAAATCCTTTCAAGCTTGAGGGCAGCAACCATTTCAGCCAACCATTTCTGAAAACTGTGTGGAAGAGTGGACTTCCAATCCATCAAATTCACTCTTTTAGCCACCACCATACCAAACGTACACCCCCTTCACACTGCACATTGGTCCCGGAAAATTGCCGGAGTGCCTTCTGTGTGAACGCAAACACGTCCCGGGATTAATTCCAGGATGGATCCCGGGTTGGGGACCTAGAAACATTGCCGGGTTCAGTCCCGGAACGAGCTCTGTGTGAACAAATGCCAGAACCAATGCCGTAAAGGCTGCTGACGCGGGTTATCATGCAACTCTTTTACCGGGTGTTTTGAAGGCAGATCAATGTTCACACAGCGAAAAATTTATAAACTGGAATGAAGCAGAGATCAGGGAGTTCCTCACTATCCACGCAGAAGCTGAAATCATTAGACACGTCACATGAAATGTCACGTGTCTTTACAGGATCTTTACGGGTTGTGTGAATGCACTCACAGATTCCGGAAAATCACTGGCAGTGTGAATAAACCAAAATCAGACGATCCCAGGACAAATCACGGGACACATTTTCCGTGTATTTTCCAGAATGGCTGTGTGAAAGAGGCTATAAGAGACAATTGCTGAGAATGTGTCAATGGTAATGAATGGTCAGAACATCCAAACAAAGCTAATTCAAGATCTGGACTGATATCTGCTCCAAAAACATTTGAGTACCACTGAAAAATATTCTTCCAAAACTTGCATCCATCACCTAAGGGAGAAACTGAAGGGTAAATTTGATTGACTTTAGTTTTGGTATAGTGTAACCTATGCAGCACTTTAAACTGTGTAAGTTGTAATCTGTCATTAATAGAGCAGGTATGAATTAGTTTCAGTCCTTCCTTCCAAATCTCTTTTGAAATGATATTAATTCCAGTGCTACTTCAAGGTAATCTGAAGACACTGCAAAATGCGAGACAAACAAAGCAACAGACTGTGCCACCAAATCTGTGGTCATAGGAATAATACTGAAATATTAAATAAATGCATTATTTTATTCAAACAAAAAAATGGTTGCATAGTTTATTTTATTTTACTTATTTATTTTTATGTTTTATTTGTATTTATTTATTAAGTACATATAAAGTATAAATATTATGAAGAAACTTTTTTTGTGCATCAATTAATTATGCACAATAAGACTTATTAAAGAGAATAAGATCTGTTAGGCAGATTAGATGCATTTTAATGCATACAAAAAATTTAAATTGTATTTAAATGCTTGTTAATTGTTGGCAATATTTCTCTATTTATAGTGCATTTTAGTAATAATAATTTAAGTTTGTCCTGAAAATAACGCGCTCAATGCACACAAATTTAATGATCTTAAAAAATCAATATTTTATCTATTATTATTAATTAATTGTAATTAATTATTAATGTTATTTTGACCTTGAAATGTTGTTGATGGGTTTCATGATCATGATTTTGAAGATTTGTCTTGATTCTATCTGGTATTTGGATGAATGTGAGGCTTGCATTTCTGTCAGAACCTGACTGTTGTTTTGAAGTCTGCAGAAGCTGTGTTTGTGAGAGAGATGGATGTGTGTGTTTGGTTTATTGTGGTGTGTGAGTATATTGTGTAAGGTAAGGTGCAGAAACGTTTCACATAAAAAGCCGTCAGTCATTAAACTAAGCGAGTTGACGTGAAACAATAAAAACCGGTTGGCACCATAAAGCATCTGCAGTTGTCAAGGTTAGAGTATGTTTTCTTTAGTGTGTGTGTGTGTGTGTGTTTTCACATTTTCATTGTACACCTGCTTGCTTTTACTCATTTCACACCCGGTTTGGCCTCGGTGAAAAAGCATTAATCTTTACTGAGCATTTGATAGATCTGTAGCTTCACTGCATTCACAGCTGCCAATGCCGTGTGACCACACACACTCACAAAATACAGCTACAGATGGGAACTGAGGAATTATTATGATTCTGGTTCCAGTTTATACTCTGCATAATGATTCTAATACTGTAATGTCTCCATTTAATGATTCTTAAAAAAATAAAATTATAATTTTAAAAATTTATGTAATTTCTATTTTTTTATTTATTTGAAGAACTATACATTTTTTTATTATTTTAAACAATAAAAATAAGAAATAAAATATTTTTGGTTGCAGAGGTTTATTTAATTTTAATTTTATTATTGAAGGACCATCAGAGCACTCTTCTGAATGTATATGTTTAACTAGGCGTTGTCATATATAGTGTTGTTTTTGGCGGTCTGTTTTCATTTTAGTTTTAGTCTAGTCTTTGTGTGAAGCTGTCATTTTAGTTTTTATTAGTTTTAGTCTCTTTTTAGTCTAGTCAAGTTTCAGTCAACTAAACGTCTGAGCATTTTAGTCTTATTTTAGTCAGAATTAACCATGACTAGTTTCGTTTAGTTTTAGTCGACAAAAACTGATGACATTTAGTCTAGTTTTAGTCGATGAAAATTGCAATTTAGTCTCTTTTTAGTAATGCAATTCTGTACCTAGTAGCAGTGGCATACCGTGGGGTTTTAGTCAGGGCCTTCAGAAAGCAACTGTAAACTACATGTACACATCTTACACATCTCTGTTACAGCTAACGCAGCTATATGCATATAATGCACATATTATGCTGCACACAGGCACTCAACAAACAATGAAGGCTGATCAACTATTTTAATAGTAGGCTAGATTGGGGTGGGTTAAATGCAGAGTAAATTTCCCTACATGGTCAGTAAAAGTAATCCGCCAATACACGGGTCATCCACGCACCACACCACAGTATTATCAACACACCACCTACACCTCCATAACAATGTGCAGGATACAACACTCATCAAATAATAAAGCACTCATCTGTCACTTGTAAATAAAGTCCATGTGTCTGTCATTCCATGTCACTTTACTCTGATTTAAAAGTAAACACAGCCAACAAAATAATTTGTGCTCTGTGCTAGCTGTTAGCCACTGATAGTTGCAATCTTTGAAATGGCGCATAAAACCTTTGCTGGCCTTTGTTAACGAATTCACTTTGGGTATAGGTCTTCCTTTCTCAGTTATTCTCTTTTGTCTGCAAAAGAGCGTCTTGAAAAAGGCGATTTTAGTAGATCGGCAACAAGATCTGGTGTAGGCGCCACTGCAGCTGTCATTTTCTTTTCGTTTACTTTCATGTTCGTATCTTAGAAATCCCTGATTAAAGACGCGGTCTAATGCTGGGGGTAGCACTGGACACGTAGCTGGACCCAGAGAGCAGGCTGTCACTAATGCTCGTAACAAATCAGATGTAATGTCTTTCAAAAAAAGGGTAGCACTATCTGTAGTGCTGGCCTCGGACTTTATTTATGTAGGATATTCCAGTTCAACCTCAACTAAACTAATCATAGGCAATTTAGTGGACATTACACAAATGAAAATGATGCCTAAATGATCAATAAAAACATTTTTCACACAATTTTATTTTTTCCCCTGACGGCCCACCACTGTGCTAGTAGTATAGACGAAACCAACATTTTCTTTTAGCCAAACCCGTTTCAAACAAGGTTATCTTATTATATTATTGTTACCTTATAGACTCAAGAATACATCCATTCCAGACAAGGAAGACGCTCTGATTTGAATTTACAACATTTATTTTACCAACCTAACACGTTAACATGACGTCGCCTGCGTCTGCGCAGTGCAACCTGATGCAGCCCCTGAAGTGAGACACAGGAAATAGAAATACTGCAAAATAATAATAATAACGCGACTAAACGAGACGAAATAACGTTATAACATTTCGTTTCGTCTCGTATTGGTCAATGAAAATGAAGAGACATTTTAGCATAGTTTATATTTTGTAAACCACATTTAGTCTCGTTTTTATTAATCAACAATATTGCATTATATATTTAATTATAGTCATCGTCACTTGACCAGCATTTGTTGCGTCTCGTCTCGTCTTCGTCACGTGATAAAGGTTCGTTGACGACGATATTTAGTCATAATTTTCATTGACGAAAGCAACTCTTGTCATATGAACAACCTGTCAGTGGGCATATTGATTTAAATCTTAATTGTGAACAACACAACAGTTTAGGTTAATTTTGAATGAGTGAAGAATCACTCTGTAAGATTCAGTCAGTGAATCAATCATTACACTTGCAGATTCAGTGCTGTCAGAGATTTGTAATATGCCATTCTGTCTATGCAAGAATGCAGATATTCAAGAATATATTTCAGTACCAAAAAAGAACTGGTTAATCCTATTTACAGTCCTCATTCACTCATTCAAATATTTCTTAAACTCTCTCCCTCCAGCTGATTTAAGTGCATGCCGTTCGTTATCTTACCCAATCATAAAGCGTCTTTGGCTCCTGGCATGAGTTCTGCTGCATTAGTGTTGGTTTTCGAGGGGCAGATGATAAGGACAGGCAAAGACAGAATCATTAGGTGAAGCTCACAGAGGACAGGTACAGGACGCAGTCTCACAGCCTCCATTTACTTTGGACACTTTGGACGTGTGCCGAGTTCATGTAAATGGACCAGAGAGTGGGGCGCTTATTGTGTTCTAAAACAGCATGATAGAGCACTTTTCCAAACATGCATGTAGTGAATATACATCATTCTACTTACAGGGAAACAATATTCATATAATATTGACCTTGCTGCTGTTATGTTGCAGAAGTCTCAAATATGTTGCAGGATGTGCAATCATTTGTGCAACATATGAATTTTGGTAGGCTAGAATCTCGATATAGCTATAGCAGCTCGATATAGCTGGGGACTGCTTTCAGGCGCTGCGTAATATCATGTAACACGATGTAACTGCAGAAGAGTCAATCTTTAAAATTATCGAAACTCTGGTCATTTTTGAGCGAGATGCTAATGGTCTAATCTGATTCAATGATCTATTGTAAAAAGTTGTAAAATGAGCCTATTTCCAAAAAAAAGCGGAGTGTTCCTTTAAGTGATTCATTTGTAAGCAAATGTTCTTTTGAGTTAAATTGGTTGAACCGGTTAACAGCTCACGGAAAGTTCTTACATTCCATCTGCACTGTATTTTAATTGTTGATCTATATTTTTTAGACATTTTAATCACATTTCTTGTCCTTTTTTGGAGCTTGACCATTTCTTATCCATTGCTTTTAGTGTTGTGGAGCTAATGGCGCTGTCAGTGGAGATGTATCTGTCTGGGATTCTCATCCTCAGTGAATAGTCATTCCAGTTAATTTCTGAAACTGAACTTCATTTGTGTCCAGGCAACCGATCCATTTACTGGACAGCTCATTAAGACCAGGCTGAACTCTCGCTCTCAGAGAAAACAAAGACCCCATTTTAACCGCTCACATATTAGAATGACTCACAAATCTCACCCGTGTCAATCCTGGTACTGCTGTGCAGCAGAAATCTCAAATATGTTGCCGCATGTGCCGTATGATTTTTTTGCATATTAATTTTCATCTGAGTGTGTGTGCAAAACTCATCTCTCTAATGTAAAGTTGGGTGATATTCATATTTCTCTGCTTCTGTCATTTTTGTTTTTCAGCTCAAGCTGAAGTTTGAAGAGAATCTTGCTGAGCAATTAGTTAAAGTTAATTAAGCTGTCAACATGTATTAGTTATTGACATGTAACACTTTATTACCTGAATAATAGCGCATCTGGTTTGCATCTCCCCCTTGAGATGGAAGTTTTTTACCGACACAATCCCACAATAATGCATGTTAAGTGCGTTCAGCAGGTTTGTGCAGTATATTGACTAAACACTTTCATCTGCCTTTGTGTGCGTGTGTGCTGTATGTTTATGGCTTAAGAGAGAGTTTTTGTTTCTCTTAATTAAGCTTTAGTAGCAGAAACATTGTGAAAGTTGGTAAGATTCAATTATGTCCATTTGAATGAATCAGTGATTGATTGAAGATCTGCTGTTTGGTTATTATGATTATTTGATTATGATTATATTATGATTATGAGTCATTTTAGATTATATACATCAATATTAAGGTTAAATGTTGTCATAAGGATATACAGTTTGGTGTCGGTAAGATTTTTAAAGTCTCACCAAGTCTGCTCAAAAATAAAGAAAAACATATTGTGAACTATTTTTACAATTTAAATGACTTGTTTTCTGTGTGAATACACTAAAATTGTTCCAAAAAGTTGTTTAAACTTAAAATAATTTGTTACCCCCGCTGCCAAATTTTTTTTAGTTTAGTCAACTTGAAATTTTAAGTTACTCAATGTTAATTTAAGGGACAACTGGAATATTTTAGTTGACTAAACTAAAAATTTTTAAGTCAGCCATGTAACAAATTATTTTAAGTTGAAACTACTTTTTTTTTTTCATTTTTACCTGTTATCAAAGCTGAATTTTCAGCATCGTTACTCCAGTCTTCAGTGATCCTTCAGAAATCATTCTGATTTGCTGTTCAAGAAACATTTCTGATTATTGTTTTTTTTTTTTTTGCGCATGTATTTTTTTTCAGGATTATTTGATTAATAGAAATTTCAAAAGAACAGCATTTATTTGAAATGGTCATTCTTTATCAATTTAATGCATCCTAAGTGAAAATAATAAGTGTGTTCAGTTCATCGGGTGCTTTATAAACAGTGTAACCTCACGTATGAGCAATAGTTATAGTGATTCTCGCGCTAATGAGCTTAAACAGCAAATACACACACCAACTGGTGCCGCTACATGAGTTTAATTAGACTCGAGAAAGCAAAGATCTCAAGCTAATTAAGCCGATTTGCTATTTAATGTGTGGAAAATGGAAAACAAAGTCTTTTACAGAATGAGCACATGACAGCTGGACTTGCGGCCACATGTATCCTCGCAAACAAACATGCACTCATGCGGTCAGATAACAGTGGGTTCTGTGTTGCGTCTGGTCTTGCTTGGAGGTCTTTTGATTCAGTTTGATCGCCCTCTTAATGCCCGTAAGCCTCTAAAAATAATGGACATAAATCTATAATTGTATTATCGCACAGTAGGGCACGTCTTCAGAACGTCTCTCCTCTCCTTCTGCACGCCAAGTGTGCTTAACGTCTGAAATACAGCCACTGAAACAGCAGACGCGATAGCATGCATGTTCAAAGATTACAAATAATAGAAAATAGGAATATTTTGTGTAGACCTTTCCATACATGACCGATGATAGCAACATTTCTTTTAAGCTCAGGAAAGGATATCAAACACATTCAGGATCTGGAATTCTAAAATTTCTCCTTTCATGCTTTTTTGGTCAAGTACATCTTCAGGGCTAAACCTCTGAGTAGTCAAGTCACATTTATTTATGTAGTATGGCGCTATGCTATGGAGTATGGAAGAAAATATAATGTGTATATATTGTGACGAGTCAGCTGCCTCCCCCTGTCCATCATCACCACCCCGTCCCGTATTCGCCGCCCTTCACCAGGCTCCCGACGGGAGTGGGTGTGTGAGAGAGGAGGGGCGCTGAACACCTAGGGCTGGCGGCGTGTGATGAGGCGCACCTGATGTGAATAGAGCCTCATCACCGCCGCTGTTTAAACGCCGAGCGCGCCTCTCCTCGGGAGACCGGTCTCTTCCCCGTGCATGCACGCTGGTGTCCTCGTGGGTCCAGGAAGGGTGCGTCGAGCAGGACTGCCGCACCCGTTAGGCGGCTGACGGGCCAGGATGCCGGGCCCGTCGAGTCCCCCAGAAGCGCCGGGAACCAAGGAGATGGAAGGAGCCGCGCACGAGACGCCGCCGCCATTCGCTCCCGGCCCCGAGAGGGGAGCGCGTGCGGCCACCGGACTCCGCCCCTTCCCTGGACCCTTCCCTGATGAACACTACCCTCCTTCACTAGCCCCGCGGCACAGCGAGGACACCAGGTTCCCTGTTTATTTGGACAATTTTCCCCTTGGACACTTTATTTTCCCTTTTTATTGTTTAATAAAAACCTCTCCAAGGCTTGACGCCACACCCACTGTGTCTGTCGTTTGCTCCTCCCGCCACAATATATATATATATATATATATATATATATATATATATATATATATATATATATATATATATATATATATATATATATATATATATAGTGGTCACCAATCAAGAATTTCTTTTTTTTTTTAGTAAATCGTGGTCAAGTTGTATTTATTTCTTTGTTTTATTAAATCATGGTCACACTGAATGGATTTGTTTCCTCATTTTAGCATATTGTGACCTTATTGATTAATTAGTGGCCTCGTTTTAGTAAATTGTGGCCAAATTGCACATTTCTTTCCTTGGTTTTAGTACAGTGGTTTTCAATTCCAGTCCTCGAGAGCTCCATGCATGAACTGTGTTCCGATTGACATGCTCCCTACACAGTGTTCATTGCTCCCTACTCCCTGAGCACTAGAAAAAAAATCTGTTGAAGTTTACTTCACTTCGGGAACGTTCATTCACGGATTTGTGCTGAGATAAGAGATACACACAAAATATGCAGAGCAGGGGGGCACAAGGACTGGAATTGAAAACCGCTGTTTTAGTAAATTGTGGCCTTCCCTTGTTCATGGCCTCGTACCAATTCATTCCCTCGTTTTACTAAATTGTGGCTAAATTGCTCAAATTTGTTCACTTGTGGTAAATCATGGCCAAGTTGCACTTATTTCTTATTCTTTTGTTTTAGTAAATCATGGCCTCGTACTAATTTGATTCCTTCATTTTAGTAATTCATTGCCACATTAAACAAACTCCTTCCCTTGTTTTAGTAAATCTTGGCCACATACTAATTCATTCCCTTGATTTATTAAGGGGTCATGAACTGACTAATTTTTTTATTTTGTACTGTTATCTGAGGTTCACTTATAATGTTATCAAGATTTTTACATAAAAAAAAAAAAATCATAATTTAGAAGTAATATGTAATTTTCTGTCCTGTTTTTAACCCCCCTCATCAGAACTCTCTGTATGAATATCCGTGGCGGATTGTAGACTCGCAAGTAAACGCCCACTGCTATGATTGGCTAACAGTTGTGTATGTTTGACAGCCTTCGCCTCTCTCGTGAAGACTACATGAGTGAATCAGTGGGCGGGGCTAAATAGTTCAATCAATAGTTGATGATCTTCTGTGGAGGCGGTGCTTATCCACACTATTACATCATAGAGTAGAACATTCCACAATCTGTCGTTTTGGCAGACTGCCTTCAATATAAGCTGTTTTTAGACTAACGACATACAGGATGTTTTTATAGCACAATGACCTCTTATATGTCAGAAGATCAAGGGAATTTTGGTTCCTCAGTTCATGACCTCTTTAAAAAGTGGCCTCGTACTAATTTATTCCCTCATTTTAATAAATCGTGGCCTTGAACTAATTCATTTCCTTATTTTAGTAAATCGGGGGCCAAATACTAATAATTCATTAATTCCCTTGTTTTACTAAATCATAGCCCAGTACTAATTCTTTGCCTCGGTTTATTAAAAAGTGGCCTTGTACTAATTAATTCCCTCATTCTACTAAATCATAAGTGTAAATTGTACTTATTTCTTCCCTTTGTTTTAGTAAATTGTGGCCACGTTGTGCTAATTTGTTCCCTCGTTTTAGTAAATTGTGGGGAAGTTGTGCTAATTTGTTCCCTCGTTTTAGTAAATTGTGGGGAAGTTGTACTGATTAGTACCCTCATTTGAATTAAATCAAAACTAGGGAATAAATTTGTACAACATGGCCACGATTTACTAAAACCAGGGAGCAAATTAAAAAGTCGTGGGAGCTATTTCTCAATTCATGGCCATGGTTTAAGAAAACATGCGAATGAATGCACTGACGTGCCAATGCATTTAAATAGTGTGATAATGTTACTGAATCTGAATTGTCTTTTAATGCCCAACAGAGCGAGCCGAAGGCGTCAGTGTAAATCAGGGCTGTTTCATTGAATCAATGCAGCGGTGGAGGGTTTGCAGGGGTTTTCAGATATCAAACCCCTCTCTCTGTCTCCTCACAGGACTTGTATCGATATAAAGCAGCAGTTAGGAAGCATCTATGCCTATGTTCTTTCATTTCTGCCTCTCTCTTTTGCTTTTACACTCTCTTTCTTCTCTCTCTCTCTCTCAGAAGATGAAGGTAGACGGAGGCAGATGGTGTTTCAGCGAGAGATGAAATTCTTTGCACTGTGGTCTTGGGAGACTCGGCAGAGACGTGTGCTTAAGATTTCATCTGCTGTGCAGAGGCAGCACTCCAGAAACTTTAGAGCGTCCTTAATCCATCCATCCAGATGGTTCTGCCGCGCTGCACACATGCGCAGGCCACAATCCACCATTCAACAACTGGCTCCTGTTCAGTTCATGAGTGCGAATTTGAATTGAATTGGTGACATCACATAGAATGTTGAATTGGAATTTCATTAGTCCAACACAAGTAACAATCAACTCAACTTATTTTTCTAAATTATTTTTCAGCGCTGTCAAAAAACAAATTGGCAAATAATTGTTGCCATACAGCTCCGCGAACTTTTTATCTATGCATATTTATTATGTATTATTAATGTAAACTGGTATTTCCTACTGACACTGGTGAATTGAATTTGAAACAGAATTGAAAGTTTTGTTTTAGTTGGTACTCGAGTGGTTCTCCTGCCGGTCTCCAGGACTCCGGGTCACAGTGCGTCACATGGTCATGATGAGCAAGGATCACTTGTGGTGTTTTTGGTTGGGTTTGTGGGTAAATGTCTCACTCTGTGACTCTGGCTCCTATCCTGGGAAATGACGTGCCATGCACATTTGCATTTTTTCCAGCTTTCCTCTTTCCTGACAGCTGAAGGATTCAGTGAGAAGCGTTCGCTCTGGTGACGGTGCATCTGGAATCACTGGTGTCTTCAGCTGTGGCTGCTTGTGTTCGGCTCGACTGAGCTGCTGGCTGCTCTGCTTTAATTTCACTAGAACTATTCAGCCTTTTGACTATTCAATCTCTACCTCAATATAATTGTTTTTTTTAAGCAAAACATATTTTTTTCTTTTGAATTCCGGTTGAAATATGTACATTTTGAGGACAGCATTAGCAGTGCACTTTTTTATTTTATTTTATTGATTGATTGAGGCATCAACAGTTAAACCAGACAAACATTTTGTTGGTTTTAAACAAAGCATATTTTGTCTTTTGAATTCTGGTTAAAATGTGACCCTGACCTATTTTTGATTTTGCTCTCACATTTATGTGTTTGTGGGCATCATTAATGTGGGCATCACATAATGGGGCGTCATTTTTTGCCTCCCACTTCCACTTTAAAACATACATCATAACCTGTCATGATGTTTCTTATGAAGTGCTCTGCGTATCTCATTTCACGGTTTGTTTAAGCGAGTATGTCATTTTACAGCTCTGTGCATTTGTGTGGTTTTCACCTTCATCTTGTCATATTTAGTGTCACTGCATGCTTTCCTGTCTCCCTGTCTGTGTTTCTGTGCTCTAAAAGATATTTGGATTAACAGTGGCTTGTCCATGAACATCTTTACTTGTAAAAGGTCACATTGGCTGTGATTTGGGAAGGTTTTGACATTGCTCCCATTTAAATAAATGGTGCTGTCTCAGCACCACAAGTGTCTGTTGAGGTGTGTTGCAAGTTGTCAGACATCCACTTTCAATTTTCTGATGTGTTGAGGGCTACCCTGGTAATTTTATTAATTTTAAACTGTTTATTATAATGCAAGAAAATGTTATTTTATTCCTGCAGCTAAAACAGTAGAGCAGCAAGCAATGCCAAGATCATTGGTTTGCTTCCCAGGGAATGTGTTATAAAAACATATACTTCGAAGTCACTTTAGATGAAAGCATCTGCCAAATACATAAATGCAAATATATTTGTGATTTAAAGTACCGCTCAAAACTTTGGAATAATTCAGATTTTTATAATTTTTTAAAGAAGTCTTGTCTGTTCACTAAAGGTTGCATTCATTTGAACAATTTTTTTTTTGCTATTTAAATAACTGCTTTCTATGTGAATATATTGTCAAATGTAATTTTATTCCAGCGATGCAAAGTTGAATTTTCAGTGTCACATGATCCTTCAGAAATCCTTCTAATATGCTGATTTGCTGCTCAACAAACATGTTGAAAATAGTGCTGCTTCATATTTTTGTGGAAACGGTGTTAAATCTTTACATTTGCATTTATTTGAAATCTTTTATAACGTTATAAATGTCTTTACTATCACTTTTGATCAATTTATTACATCCTCTGCAGGATAAATGTGTTAATTTATTTAAATATTACTTACCCCAAACTCTTTAATGTATCATGGTTTTCACAATAATGTAAAGCAACCAGAAATGTTTCTTGAGCAGCAAATCAGCACATTAGAATGATTTCTGAAGGATCATGTGACACTGGAGACTGGAGCTAAAAATTCAGCTTTGCATCAAATAAATTACATTTTAAAATATATTACAATAGACAACAGTTTTTTAAATAAAATTTTTTAGTGTATTTTTGATTAAAGACTTTTTTCAAAAACTTTTTTTTTTAATCGTTCAGAATGCACAGTGACCAATAGAGTGATATAGTTGCTGAACTAAAGCCAATTGTAACCAGCCGAAACCTTCACCCATGTGTTATTCGTTTGTCAACATCTCTCATTAATGCTGAACAACAACACCGAGTCCTGAGGGTCTGACTGTGTTTGTAAGATCGATTAGCATCTTCCCAACGGTGCAGTGAAGGAGCATCTAACCCGCTCAGACACGACTTATCAACATGAATCAAGCGTGTTAATTAACGTCACCCGGTTCAAAAGGCCCACTCATCTGACCTCATGAATATTCAAGTAATGACATCATCTGAGTTATGCATATTCATCGGTGGGCTCCTTTATTAAAGTAAACAATAGAAACAGCAGATTACTCAGTGAAAGCAGGGGCACAGGGCGTAATCTGTGCAGCTGGTCACGGGCCAGTCTGCTATTAAAGCCGGTCTGATTAGATTTCTCTCTCAGCGAGGTTTAGCTCTGCCACTGTGGAATGATTCACTGGGTATCAGCCATTTGCACTGGAGCCACACACACACACACACATGCAGATGCAGAAACATTCGGGTTTTAAAAAACAGATGGGCTATCAATATGCATTCGTGTTGTACATCAGATACGCGGCGCTGCTTTGACCGGTGGAGTCACAGTATAAACTATGTTTACATTTCCTGAAGGCAACAGCAGGGCTTGTGAGGCAGTAAAACTATAGTGATAAAGTATGTTTAAGATTCAGACTTTGGGTCTGTGTTAATGAAATTCTGTAGCAGAGACACTTGTTGTCCAGGAGCCTCTTTTCGCCCACGTTCCTGTCAGCAGATATTAAAATATGTACAGTAATAGTCTACTGTACCTCTCTTGGCTTCATGTAAAAGCACTTTTTTGCTGTAATTTGCATAATATTGATATTTAAAACAGGTAAAGGTGCTTTTTCCACAAGGATTGCGTACCATTCAGAACTGATTTCTTTATGATTAATTATTAATACTTATTATTATGTTTTTATAGTTAAATATTAATTAAAGGTTAATAATTAGTAAATTACTAATCAATTCATCAAAAACTGAATATGGAATTGGTCAATTTAATGCATACTTATTCATTAGTATTAATTAATAATTATTGTTAATGTTTTTATAGGTAATTTTTATTAATAGGTTAATAATTACTAAATTCCAAATCAATTTCCAAATAATGTCAACTGAACATATAATTGGTCAATTTAATGCATCCTTAGTGATATTTATTAAAGAATTAATACTTGTTATGAATATGTTTTAATAGTTAATTATTATTAATAAGTTAATAATTAGTAAATTCCAAATCAAATCAATTGAATTTGGAATTGGTCAATTTAATGCATCCGTATTAATTAGTTTTAATTAATAATAATAATTATTTTTAATGTTTAATAGGTAATTATTAATAGGTGCATAATTACTAAATTCCAAATCAGTTTCTGAATTTGCATTGAGGTAGCAAACTGAACACAAAATTGAATTTCAAAATTTTAATTTGTAGTGTTTATATTTAAGGAGGTATTTAAAGATTTTAAATTAATTGAAATTCAACAAAATTGTTTTTTGATTATAAATGCATTTATTTAATTTTTTAATGTTGCCTTGAAGTTTGAAGTTTGGTTATCGTAAGCCAAGTAGATAGAAACTTACATTTATGTAGAGCTGAGCTGTTAATCATTTCTTGTTTTTTATGCATATTAGTTTTAACCTTACCTTGGTGTTAAATCATTGACAATTTAGTCTTGGCGTTTCTGGAATGCACACTGGTGCAGCCTCTGAATTATTTATTCATTAATATTAAAATGTTAATGGAAAATATCTGCGCAGACGTCAGTGATAGTCTCAATGCCAAAGCAGTGAAGAACATCTGTAAGGCTGCAGCTCACACACATCTGCACAGGATCAAATCATGAACAAGTGCAAACCCTTGACTCGTGAATATTAATTAGGCAACATGACTGGACAGTCAGTGGACATTACATGTAGGTAATTAATATTCATGAGCCCATTATTTACCATATACCAGCCAGAACACCCTGATAAACACCTATCAACACATTATTTACCTAGTAAATACCAATTATCTGGCAACCACCCATAACACTTAAGCAACACCTTAGCAACCAGATAGAACACTCAAACACCTACCTAGCAACCACCCAAAACAGTAATAATAGTGACACTGCTGGTGTCATACTTGTAGTTGTTTTAAAGGGGTCATCGGATGCAAAATTCACTTTACAAGTTGTTTGAACATAAATGTGTGCTGGAAGTGTGTACACATCCATCATATAATGATAGAAATCCACCCAGTGTTTTTTTTTCAAATCCCCTTTCTCAAATGAGGCTGTTCTGAGGTTCCTGTCAGAATGACGTAGTTTTGTACAGACAGCTCCCACGAGAGTTGATTGACACTAGCGTCTTACCTTAGACCCGCCCTGAGTGAGCTGAGAGCTGAGAGACAAGATGCCTCCGATTAAGCGATTGAGGCGTTCTGTTGTTGAATGTAATGTATAGCAGTCAAAATTTACTCCTGACATCTGAGCCGCTGAAGACGCAGAGGATTAACGTTACTTTCGCTTTGAAGTGAATGCTCCGATCCCCGATCTACATAAATGCATCTATGTTTGCCCGAATCATTCGTGATCCAGCTTTAGCTACAGAAGTATAAGGGTTTTTTATGAATCTTTGCAAATCACCTTTCCTAATAATGTGCTAGTTAGCCAGTTTCGCGCTGAAGTTTAGTATGCTCCATAAATATCTAGATGCCTCATTATGGACCATTTCTATGGGCCGCGATACGCAATTTTTGGAACAGTCTGCGAATCTTTGAGTGCACTGACTGCGTGCGTCTACAACAATACATATACACTTGTATATCTTTGAATATTCATTGATTATTATGGTGAATGCGAGATGGCTGATGCGTCAATGTATCTGGAGCGGTCGAATAGGAAATCTACACATATCTATGGTCTGCTCGTCACGCCACAGAGTCAGGGGCGGAGTCAGCAGAGCTCACTAGGATTTAAAGAAACATGGACTAGAACAGCATGCTGAAATCAGAGCTGATTTTGACAAGGTAAAGAATGTGTTTTTTACACCACCATTGAGAAATTTTAACCGAAGTATGTTTTAGACTTTTCATTAAGACCCTAAAGAATCATGTCAACTCGTGCAAAATGGGCATCCGATGACCCTTTAAATTTGAGTTAACTTGAGATTTTTTATTTATTTTTTTGCATTTTCCTTGTGTTATTTCTGAACATACTATGTTTAAACTTGTACAATATGTGCCTTCATATTTCATATAAGTGATTTGTTTTACATTTACACCATGTTGACAACTTCATGCGTAATGCACTCGGAATATAGCTTACTTTAACTAGATGGTTAATATAGAAAATGTTACTTGAATCATGTTGTAGATAAATTGACTAGTTAAATGACAAAAAAATTATAAAAATAAATAGAAACTGATATCTTGAATTGGTCAAAAAATGATTTTCTGTCATATACCCAGCCCTAGTCTGTAGTATTGCATGTGACACAGTGAGGTTGTTTAAAGCTGAATGAATGAGAAATGCAGCAGTTCACTGATGTCAGAAAGGGGCGCAGCTGATGTGCTCGCTCACTCGCTCTGCACCTCCAGCTCCTCCCTCCATCACCCGTCTCCCTCCTGTCCAAACTCTCCTTCAGCTCTGTTTTATTAGCTTTCACTCTTTTTCTTTGGGAGGATCGTAGATTATTTCTCCTCCGGCTGCAATCCTCCGCTCTGCAGGAGAGGAGAGACAGAGAGACCTCCTCCTCCGTTTCATCTCTCTCCTTTTTTCCGTCCGTTCTTTCGTTGGGATTGCAGAGCGGAGAGCTGCGGCTGTGATTTTCTTGTGTGGATGCTTTGTGGATGCGTTCAGCGATGCGGTGAAGCCGGGGAGAGCGACTCGGGCTGTGCAGTGCGGTTCACCAGTTGAATGTGAATGGGTGAACATGGAGGTGCCCTGAGGAAACGAAGGTTTGCTGGGATGCGTCTGTCTTTGCCTGAAGAACGCGTCAGTCTGTAAGTATCCAGAGCAGAAAGTAGTTTCAGAGCAAACAGGTTGCTGGTGCATTAGTTTTAGACAGCGATGCATGGATGCAAATTAGAGGCTGTGCACTGAATGACATGCTTCTGTCACACAGCTTGAAAAAAAGTGAAATATTGCAAGATTTGGCATTTGCATTTTTTGAGTTTTTCACTTCTCTTTGATTTAAATGGTTTGCTTTGCTTTTGAAACGTCTCTGATTGTTCAGTGTGTGTGTTTGCTCAGTGACCTGGTTCTGTTTGCCATTCATTCTTTACTGTGGTTATTACGGTCGCTGCTGGTGATTTGCATTCAGGATGATGTCATTTTTCTCCCGCCACGGTTTTACGTTTATGGTCAATGCAACCGCTGCGGTCGGCGACCTTTAACCCAGACCTGAATCTGTAGAGAACTGCAGTGGGCATCTGTTTCACATTCATCCTCTTTAAGTGGCATCAATATATCTTACTTTTCCCTACAATATCAGACAGAGGGAAACCTGTTTGAAAACAGTTATTATTACAGTTCAGTGTCGCTTGTGGTCACTTTTAAATAGCAGGGCCCATGATTTCACTACTTGTTATTGTTAACTAAAACTATAGTCAAAACTATTAAAATGTTAATAACACTGCTAAACGCCTTGATCTTGATCTTATTGTTATGCATTGATTCTACCCATAATGTTAAGCTGCTGTTTTTCTCTGTGTTTTGTGCAGCGACGAGCTCCACTAAGCTGGAGGATCTGAGCTATCTTGATGAACAGCGAAACACCCCCCTGCGTACGTCCATCCGCCTGCCCTGGCACAACACCGGCGGCAGAGGTCCACACGACAAAGGTACTTCCAAAATGCATTCTCTAAGGCAGCCGTAGAGGCAAATATATGTGCACTGAATGACATGCTTCTGTCACACAGCTTGAAAAAAAGTGAAATATTGCAAGATTTGGCATTTGCATTTTTTGAGTTTTTCACTTCACTGTATTTCCTATATTTGAAGGTATAGGAAATACAGAGAGAATGTGAGACGCTAGAAGGGAGATTCTAGTCGTAAATTGCTCTACCAACTCTAAATTCCTACCATTACTACCATTACAGACAGGGGCACGCCCCGAGTTTTAGTGAATAGGTCAGATATGATGGTCAAAGTAAGTAGGGGGTGAAGTAGTGGAACAGTTAGGTGTTTTGGAAGGTTTTTTTTCACTTAGTGCGGAAGAGTTTGAACAAAGTTTGAGAATATTTGTTTTTAAATTCCTTGTTTTTATTATTACTTTTTTTTATTCCTTATTTTTATTGTTGTGATTATTATTATTATTTATTTTTATTACTATTTTACTCCCTTTTATGTAAAGCACTTTGAATTACCATGAAATGTGCTATATAAATAAACTTGCCTTGTCTTTATGTAAAATATTTTTTCAATCTTCTTTTTGATCTTTGGCATAAATTTTGACCCCCAAAAAAGAAAGTATAACTATACAACTCTTTGTGATTTTTTTTTTATTTATTTTTTTCCCCACAACATTTAGGTGTGCGTTTATATTTTTTGTTAACTGTGAAATAAAATTTTACCTAAATATTTTTTATTTGATTGGTTTGGTGAGATTCACCCTTGTACAGTCTGGAACTGTTAAATGATCTTTTGGTTTTTTATTTTGTCATCTGTAAAAACTTATAACATTTTGAGAGACTTTCTGTATAGATCCATTTACATATTCAGGACTTGGATGCGAATAAGCAAACCCTCTCCATACACTTCTTGTGGTGAAAGGACATGTTTTAAATGGTTAAGTCCATTAATATTGCAAGAGAACATAGTTAAATACATGTTTTTCCTCTCTGTCCATCTGTTTGTCTCTTTCTCTTACATAAACGCTGGTGTACCCTGAGGGTCGAGCTAATGTGTGTTCTGCTGGAGCTGCTACGTGCGTGTCAGTGTTGAGCTGTTATTCTGACCTTGTTGAATGTTCTGATAAATAATGAGGAACATCAGAGGTTTGATTCAATCACAGCCAGTGGCAGCAGAGATACATCAGCTCCTATCAGTGCAGCATTCAGCTCCAGTGGTTTTTATTCCAAGTTTTGCAGGCCGTGTATCAGGTGTGTGAGGGTGGTAGATAGATAGATAGATAGATAGATAGATAGATAGATAGATAGATAGATAGATAGATAGATAGATAGATAGATAGATAGATAGATGGATTCAGTTTCATCTGAAATGCAGCACATGCTTATGTGTACGTATAGTTTATAAATATTAAATATCATTCTTTGTACATGTCAGTATTTTATTGAAGACATATTTAAGCACAATCATTGATTAAAGCAAAGCTTGCATTTTTTTAATGCAAAATTAATTAATTAAAAATGAATCCCTCTTGTGCACTATCCTAGATTTTTTTTTTCTTTGTGAGATTAACCCAAAAATCACTTAACTAAATAAAACTGTTGCATGTTTGTGACTTTTTATGTTACTTTTTATGCAGTTACTTAAACAAGCTACTCAAAAAGTTACTTTTCATGCTCAACTAATTATTTTATATCATAGATTCACCACGATAAAAGTGTGCATGTACGACACTAATGTCTCAATATCAGGGACACACAAATATCCTACACACACAGCCATGTTTATTTATATTCACACAAACAGCTACTAAAAGTGATGAAAGTCTGTAATATAATGTTACAGCGCTTTATACCCTCATCCGATTATGGCTTCTTTATGTACTTTCACACATATTTTGTCTCATGCACAATAAAAACTCACTCTGAAGTGACAATGAGGGTGTTTAAAGCACATTTAACAAGGTAAACTAAAAACTTGAAAAAAACTATGATTATGTGATCTTTTATAGCTTTATTAAGTATTACCTTCCTTCTAAGGTCTAGCCAGTGGTGGAGTAGAATAAGACATGCAGATAAAGCTTAAACTAAGAAACAGCAGTTCAGTTTTGTTTGCATATGAGTAAACCTGCATGTTTTCTGTGATTTTGCAGCCCGCTTTGCTCCGTACAAGCCCACTGACATCATGCTCAAGCCGCTGCTGTTTGAGGTTCCCAGCATCACCACAGACTCTGTGTTCGTGGGCCGTGATTGGCTGTTCCAGCAGCTGGAGGATAACCTGAGGCCCAGCGAATCAGGTGAGAGCTCCGGGTCCATCATTGTGGGCAACGTGGGCTTCGGCAAAACCGCCATCATCTCCCGCCTGGTGGCCCTCAGTTGCCATGGGGGCCGCATGCGACAAATCGCATCCAACAGCCCGAGCGCATCTCCAAAAAGTGAGTTTTGTACGTTGTTTCACAACACACTTGCCTGAGTATTGGCACAAATGCTTGTGTAAAATGCTCATGAAATCATTCTTATTTCAATTGTTGCATTGACGAATTGTTAAATAAGAATGTTTTTTGAACAATTTCCCTTTTTTGCATTCACTACCTTATGAGACACACTATTGTTCAAAAGTTTGTGCTCCGTAAGATTTATTAATGCATTTGAAAGAAGTCTCTTCTGCTCACAAAATACAGTAAAAACTGTAAAATTGGGAAATATTTTTACAATTTAAAAGAACTGTTTTCTATTTCAATATATCGTAAAATGTAATTTATTCTTGTGATGCAATGCTAAATTTTCAGCATCATTACTCCAGTCTTCAGGGTCACATGATCCATCAGAAATCATTCTAATATGCTCAAGTGCTACTCAAGAAACATTTCAGATTATTATTAATGTTGAAAACAGATGTGCTGCTTCATACTTTTGCAGAAACCATTGTTTTATGATTTTTTGATGAATAGAAAGTTCAAAAGAACATCATTTATTTAATATAGAAATGTTTTGTAAAATCATAAATGTCTTTAATGTCACTTTTTATCAATTTAGCGTATTCTAATAAAACGTACTGATTCCAGACTTTTGAAGTGTAGTGTACTTCAGTCTCAACTGAACAATAAAAACAAATATCAAATAAATAGTATTCAAATCTTAAAAAAAAAAAATTTAGTTTATGTTTTCTGAGGCATGGTATCAATTGTGTAAAAAATATCTGCATTTAGTTTTTAATGGCAAGAAACATTAAATTGCATGTTCAGAACAGAGAAAATGGCTTTGATGCTTGTATATTCAAAACAGTAAGAAAAATCATTCCAGTATATTTGTATTTTAAATTCCCACTTTTAAATAAATGTATTTTAAATAGTTTAAAAGGTTCTCTGTCCATGATTGTCCTTATACTAGACAGTCTGAGATGTTTGTGTATTGATGTTTGACTCGTCTCAGTAGAATCGCAGCAGCTGGTGATATTTGTGCTCATGTTGATATTCATCTGTCACATGTCCAGGTGGGGAGCTGAGTTCAGATCCGCCTCTGAGTCAGCCGCCTCAGCCAACCCCTCCGCCCAGCACCACCAACACCCTGCGATCCAGCAGCTGTCCCAGCACACCTGAGCTGCAGGTGCGCCGTGAGGAGGCCGTCAAACGCCTGGCTGCCAAGGTACACACACAGGCTTTTCATGATGCTTTTATTGATACAGAAGTAAACATGTGCTCACCCTGAGGCCATCCAAGATGTAGATGAGTTTGTTTCTTCATCAGATTTGGAGAAATGTAGCATCACATCACTTGCTCACCAGTGGATGCTCAGCAGTGAATGGGTGCCGTCAGAATGAGAGTCCAAACAGCTGATAAAAACATCACAATAATCCACACCACTCCAGTCCATCAGTTAACATCTTGAAAAGCCAAAAGTCTTATGAATCCATTATTAAGGTGCCATAAACCATTTTCTCCGGGCTAAGATACAAATCCATAATCTATAATAACCCTTCCTCCAAAAATTCCATCCCCTTTGTCCTTCAAATCAAAATCCACCCACATATTTGTTCAGAACTGTTTTGGACTGTAAACCGTGCTTGATCTGTGCAGATTTCCCTCCTGATTCAGACCAGACCACTTTTTCATTGGAGGAAGGGTTACTGTATTATGGATTATGGACTCAACACAACGCTTAATGATGGATTTGTTTCTTACAAACATGCAGCTTTTCACTTTACAAGATGTTAATTGCTGGACAGCAGTGGTGTGGACTTGTGGATTTAGTTGTCATGTGGCTCATGAGTATGAGAGTGTTTTAATAGCGCCACACTCGTTTAAACTTCAGTAGAGTGAACAGCATTAGGGTTGATAAGTGATTCATTTCAGTGAATCACTTCACACTGTCCCATTATAATCAATCAATTCAATCAAAAGCTCTGATTCAGTGATTAATTTGCATCATTAGTAACTCTGCTTGGCAGACAAATTTAGCAAAATAGAAATGTTTACATCATAGTAATGTACTTACAGCAAACTGACCACTTATATAAATGGAAAACTACATTCTTGTGACCTCCTTTCAGGTATTTAATATAAAGTGCTCTTATGCTTTGGACAGTTTGTGCTGAATGCTTTATTTGTCATTAGCAGTGACTCAGATGATTTCACACGTGTTTTGTTTATAGAAATAGGTTTTATGCAACTGCAAGGTGACCAAAGTTTCTTCGTGCACATTGCAAAGACCAGGCTAATAGATAATTAAATGATTTTCGGTTAGTTGTAGTTTTTTGCTTTCAAATAGATTTGGAGATTTGTTTCTTTGCGGACTGCCTCAGACAGACATGCAGCATGTTTTGACGCAGACTGACTGGTGATTCACGGAAGTTATATGAAGAGCATATGCAGTTGTGCAGTAATGCTGCTAATGGACTTCGATGAATGTGTGGTGATGTCACAGTTTTAATGGAGGACCCGCGCCTCAGTCTGGTGATCTATTTCCCCTCAGACTGACATGTTTATGATAGAGGATGCAGAATTACATCAGACGCTGTTGCTTTGTGTCTTAGCGTTTCAGGTCTCATTTACACTGTTGAACTCTTCAGCGTTTTTCAGACTTCTTTATCCTTCAACATGTTTTCCTGTAGCTCAAATAGTAGAGCATGGCGCTAGCAACGCCAAGGTCATGGGTTCGATTCCCAGGGAAAGCAAGAGCTGCTAAAATGTAAAAACTGTAACTTGAATGCAATGTAAGTCGCTTTGGATAAAAGCGTCTGCTAAATGCATAAATGTAAATGTTAATAAATGAATGTTTGTGTGGGAAGGAAGAACACTTAATTTCCCAGTGTTGAATGTCTTAAAGTACAGTAATTTATCTTCCAATCATTACAATTACAAATGTGTTGGGAGGCGGTTATTCTATTCCCACTGGACAGCTTTATTTATTCAGCAGATTTATTTACTTCCCTGACCTATTCATTGTGTGGTGCAGGTTGATTTGTTCAACTGGTCGAAAGGAATCATAAATATGTGAAATTGGTCCTGCAGTGTGAATGCAGTCTTAGGTTCCTCATTAGCGCTCGCTGTTTGAAGCGAGAGAATCCCAGCGATGCCGTCTTGTGTTCCTTAGGATGTGTTGTATATGTCTGCTTCAGCTTTTGAAGTTCATAGAGGAGGGATTGGAGCGATGCCAGCGCTGTTGTTTGGAACGGTGTGTTTCAGCCTTTGGAAATGCAGAGGGCTGAAGTTGAGATGCCGTGAACCCAAAGACCCTCTTTCTTCTTCTCAGTGTTGCTGAGCTCAGTGGCTGCTGAAGTCACGATCTGTGCATTAAATCTCTGAATAACTAAACTAGTACTGGTTCAGTGACCTCCTCTATATCGATCCAGCTTTTTGAAAGTCATGATTGTGTTGTGTAACATTCTTTGTGCAGTTATAATGGTGCGGTCACACCAGACGTTATGCATATAGCAACAGGATTTATTGCCAAGGGCTTTGGTTATAAGTTTGGTTACAACTTATTTGGTTTTAATTTTTTTAGTTTTTTGGCAGATGTATCCATGTATCCAAAGAAACTTGCATTACATACAAGTTATACATAGGTTTTTGCATTCCCTTCGAACCCATGACCGGTTTTATTATTTATTTTATTTTATTTAATTTAAATTTTTCCTGCAGCAAAAAACATGAATTTTGTATTCTATGTAGAACTTGAACCAAAGGTTTAGATCTACTATTATTTTTAAAAATGTATTATTAATTTTTTTATTTTATTTAATTTTACTTTATTTTATTCCAATAATAAAAACATGAAGTTTGTATTCTATGTACAAATCTGTGATGAAAAAACTATGGTGAAAAAACACACTTTTTCACCATATTCTAATTTTCTGAGATGCACCTGTACTGTAGCTATGAGAAGCGTTATACGGCGTTGCCGTACTGTATTAAAGCTTTAATCAGAATAAAAGAAGCAGTAGCATTTACAAATAACAGCACATAAATGCCAAACGAAGCATTAACACGTTAGACTGCACCCCAGAAACACAATCAAGCCTAGAAAAAAAAAAGTCAATCAACCACTCCTTTAACAGGTTATACATCCAATTATCTGATTAAGCAACTGATAGTTATTCAGATGGATGCAGACGGTTTGGTGTTACCTATTTTAGCATATGCAACATGTACAGTATTATTAATTTGATAGATCTATGTCATCACAGCTTGTGTTTTCTAAATGTAAAGGTACGCATTACAGAGACTCTGACAAACAGACTCTTTCAATACTGATGTGAGATTCTCGAGTGACATCAGACAGGGTGTGCTACAGAGACTCATCCAATATTGCAGTTCATCTCCCGGGGACTTGAAGCGCAGTGCTTAGGATTTCAGTCGAGCTCTGTGTGTCTCCGTCTTAATCGGCCGAGCTGTCCTCTGTCAAACACAATGTAAGCTAAATGATGTATCAACCATGTTTCCTGGGGGACATGCCGTCCCTCGTGTGTTACCATGGCAACAGGTGAGCAGGGTGGTCATTTGGTCGCATTTAAAGAGAATTGCAGCCACGTGGGCGCCGAGGCTCAGGGACGGCAAACGTGCAGCAGACAGCGGCAAATTACACATCCACAGATAAGACAAAAGCACTTAATTAGAGGCTCACCACTAATCAGTTTACTGCGTAATGCTACATTTTTAACAAATGAGTGAGTGGCGTTTTGCAAATGAAATTGGGTGTATTCCAGTCAGTCCCTGCATGCATCAGTCACATAAGCGCAAGCTGATTAGTAAAGCTCTCTCCATTAGTTTGTTGACTGATTAATTCACGTATTTGCAGTTGATGCTGTGTTGATGGAGGATTGATTATCTTTATGATACCTGTTTGCAATTATACACGCAGGCGGTCAGTCTTCTAGACACACCAGACTATTGACTTTCAACATTCTGCCTAAGAACTGCCCACTTAGACAGGAAGAGACCGCACATCTGCATTGTATTATATTATAATATATTATATTTGGTGTTTTAAATGTCCATTTTTATAAGTAAAATAGGTTGCGCGTAATGTTTCATGATGATTTAGCTGCCATTATAATATTATATAATATTATTATATGATATCCTTTCGTATAGTCATTCCTTTAGCGCTTTATAAATGCATCATTCATTATACATTTTTTCTTTTTGAATATCAAATTTTCATTCCCCTTTCAGAATTAAAATGGGTTGCAAGCATTGTTTCATGTTGATTATATTATATTATATACTGTTGTTTTAAATGTCCATTTTCAGAAGTAAAATAGGTTGTACACAATGTTTCGTGATGATTTTGATTCCATTATAATATTATATAATATTATTATACTATATCTTTCCCTATAGTCCTTCCATTATGCTTTTTTATCTTTTTTATCTTTTCATTCACATTTCAGAAGTTGCATGCATTGTTTCATGTTGATTATTATATTATATTATATCCTGTTGTTTTAAATGTCCATTTTTAGAAATAAAATGGGTTGCACACAATGTTTCATGATGATTTTGTTTCCATTATAATATTATTATAGAATATCCTTCCATACAGTCCTTCCATTATGCTTTTTTTCTTTTTTTATTCTTTTTGAATATCAAATTTCACTCAATTTTTCATTCCCATTTCGGAAGTAAAATGGGTTGCATGCAGTGTTTCATGTTGATTATAATTTTATTATTATATTATATTTATTATATTGAAGACATGTAGACTTTGTGAGTCCAAAAGTTGCAATTATTGAATATTTTAAAGATCAATAAAGCAGAATATCCAGTTCTGCTCCTGGTTTAGTTACTGCTAAGTGTCTAAATCCTGCGTGATGATGGTCTAATCAGCATGTCGAAGGGTCGAGGGAAATGCACAGCAATCGAGAGATTGAGCCAGTTAATGTGTGCTTTGGAGTGTGGCTCGAAGCGAGCGAGTTAATGGTCCCTCCACCTGAAGGAGCTTTAGATTGATGCTCTTTTCCCAGACCTCATCTCAGGGTGAGGAGCTTGCCGTTCCTATTAACCCCACCTGTCCAAATGGGAAATATCCCCATCTGTCAAACACAGCTTTCAATAATAAATCGGGACAAATTAAGAGGGTCCCTCAGAAGGTGTCCTGCTGTCTCACCCGTCTCTGGCCAAACAAACCGTGAGCGTTACTCCTGTGAATGGTGGTGAACTCTGCTGTTAGGACATCACTTCACTTCACAGAGAAATATTTCACTTTCATTCTCTTAGATCCGATGCATGCCTCCTTTGGGTATGGGAGATTTTTCAAGGGAGGAACTAAATAAAGAATTACGAAATAAGCCAACTGAGGTCGAGCATTACATTGATTTTAAAAGAAAAGAGGTATTTTTAGGCATGACCATGGTAAAATCACTGTAAACTCATCTGAATCTACTTATGTTCCCATATGTTGTCTTTTAATATTTGTGAAGTTGCGTGTGATGTGATTAAATCAGTTTATGCTGTGCATATAAACTAGTTCCTCATTTAATGATCTTTGTCCATCTGTGTTAAGATCCTCGTGTTTTTATCCATTAGGCTGCTGAACTTTTATCATTTATAGCTGCAGGATGACTGGATGGCAGTGACGGGTCAGAAAGACTCTCATTTGTGAGCTGCATTATTTATCAAGTGCAAACTGTGGGATGATACTGAGCTTCAGTGTTAGATCAACATGGATTGAGAGCAGCTCCTCAAGGGCTCACAGACCTCAAGCTGTTCTGTTATGAGCTTCAGTTCAGCAGCCAGTCATGACAGCCCTGTTATAAAAACCAAAAGTTTTAAAAAGAGTTTGATCTGTCAGCCACCATGCCACACTGTTTCTGACAGCAACCGTGTAGCCAAAAATAGCATTATGATATATATTATATTATAATGTTTAATTAATTCCTCTATTATTTATTTATTGTTTATTTTTTATATTGTATTTTATTTTACAGCAGAAAAGGAAAAACTAGGGTAAAATCGTAGTAAACTCATCTGAATTTACTTAAGATGTTCCCTTTGTTTTCTTTTAATATTTGTGAAGTTGTGTGTCAACTATATTATATTATACATCACATTATATATTACATTTTAATACATAATATTAATTTAAAAAAATTATTTGTAGACATTCTTGTCAGTATGTTCATATACTCAATTGTCAGCTACTGTATATTTACAGTGTATTGTTGTATTTGTGCATATAAATGACTGATGAACTTTTGTTTTGTGAACAACTGTGGAGAACATGCATTGTTTATTTTAAGTAGATTTGTGCAGTATTCTAGTTAGTCATTAAACATTTTGAATTGCTTCACTACAATGACTGTTTGAAATAATTGTTCCTCTGATAAAAAAAAAAAAAAGCCATTTCAGAGCAATTGCATAAATAAATATGGCAATATATGCTGTATACAATATAAGTAATAGCAAATATTGCATGAGTCTAAATGTAAATCAGATGAATATGAAGTTTCTAAGGCTGTCTCTGGTTCTCTCTGCAGGTGGTGGCGTATCATTACTGTCAGGCTGATAACACGTACACGTGTCTGGTTCCTGAGCTTGTGCACAGCGTGGCTGCTCTCCTGTGCCGAGCGCATCAGCTGAGCGCATACAGAGAGCTGCTGCTGAAAGAGCCGCACCTGCAGAGCATGCTCAGTCTGCGCTCCTGTGTGCAGGACCCCATGGCTGCCTTCCGCAGGGGGATCCTGCAGCCGCTCGCCAACCTGCGCAAAGGTACGCGAAACCAGCCCCATTTCCCTGCTTCAAACATGTCTCTGATGAGGTTACGAGAAGTGTTCATTTCGTTAACGAAAACTAGGACAAAAAAATATTAGTTGACAACCATTTTTTTTATCCATAATGAGTACAGAAACGCATTGATGATCTAAAAATATCAGCAAACATGTATTTGGCTCAAATGAAAATGCAATACAGCCAGTCTGTGAAAAACATGAATGTAATTAGGAATTATTAGAATTAATATTACAGGGTTTATTCAGGTCTTAAAAATTTTTACATTTTCCCTTCCACAAATTAAGGTCTTAAATTGGAGCAGAAAGTCTTAATATGCTTTTTCACTTTATGAATTGTAGTCGGTGTGTAGTGTGTATGTTTGGGCATAAAAAGATCTACAAAGTTACAAATCTCAAAGTCCACTCTTTTTAAAAGATCCCTTTTCAAGAACTACAACGAATGGCTCAATTGGACTACAGCGTTGTTTTCCGGTGTTTGTGATGTCACAAAGCGGCCCATTAGAATATTATTCAAATAAATCCCGCCTACAGAAATTCGATTGGTTGGCGGGTGGGGAGAACGCTTGGTTGAGCTCTGTACGTTTCAAAATCGAAACCCAGTACGGGTGTTTTTATATCACTGTGTTTTCAGAAAATTTTGGATGTAATTTTCATTTCATCTTGCATATAATGTCTGATAAAGCACCGTTTGTGAGCGGAGCTCTGTTTTGTGTACAGCATTATCGGGGAAACCTCGCTCTCTCCCGCTCCAACAGCGCCTCCTGCTGGCAGAGAATGAATTTGCATATATATGCCGCCACAAATAGTGTAACTCTGTGGGACTATGGTATAAATAAATTCAACTGAATAACAAGTTTCACTGCAATTCATGCTATAATGTTAGAATTAAAGAACAATAAACATAATACATATTGCCGTAGCACTTATCTGTACATAGTAAATGCAGTTATTTTTAAGCTGTTGCTGACATCCTATCTAAAACGTGATTTGGCCAAAAAAAACAATAACGTTACTCATAGACTACACTTTAATATGTCTTGCAATATCCGTGCGTGCAAAGGTTCTGCGCGATCCTCTTGTTCCATATTCTCGGGTCTGAATTGATATGGCAATATTGACGAACTTCCTGTTTTGGCAAGGGGGGGGGGGCAGTACTGAAACACCGTCTAAGCTGTTCGCCAATCACAACGCACTGGGACAGCTAACCAATCACAACACATTTAGTTTTTCGGAAGGCGGGCCTTCATCAAACCCGGAACTAATCGAGTCGTTTGTGTCAAGCTGGGGAGAAAGGTATGGTAATAATGTACATTACGTGAAAGATAATGCGATTTACGAACCACCAAGCATGAGAGCATGTTCTAGTACACCCCCAAAACAATATCAAGACTTTGTAAAAGAGCATCATAAAAATAAAAATGTTTTTCCTCAGTATTTTTGTCTCGTTTTCCAGTACAAATCTAAACATCCTTAAAACAAGATACATTTACTTGGAGATGCAAAATGACATTAGTTAAAGTCCAGTTTTCTTGTGGGAAAAAATTAAGTGAGTTTATGCTTAGAACAAGAACAAATATCTGTCAATGGGGTTTGAAAACTTGTTTTCCTTTGAATTAAGTAGATTTTTATGAACCCAGTGGAGATATTTATCTCGTTTTGATCATAAATTCCCTTCATTTTTACCACTTTCTCAGAAAATAGGCATATTTCTCAATGTGTCTTGACTTAAGAATCTGTACATATTTGCACTGGAAAACAAGACAAAAATACTGATGAAGAACAGTGTGATCAGAAGATACAGTAAAAGTTATTTCCATCATATAGCTTTTTTCTCTCTATATTTTTCTTCCTCATCAGTTGCGCATTATTGTAAAGAAAACAATGCCGTTCAGACAGTCCTTGCGTGCATTTCACTCAGAAATATACCACATTATGGAAATAAAATAGGTTGCAAATGTCATTTCTTGTTGATGTTAATTCCATAATTGAGTGATTAATATTTTAGCTCTCCCTGCATCCGTCACAGTTCAGAGAAGGTTATGTGAACAGAAGGAACATCAGGGAATGAAGTGTTGTATCACACTGGATAAGTCAGATGTCATGAGCTTGATGTTCAGCAGATGGTCAGATTATATGAATGGGGTGGATTTGCTTGGTTGTTGCATTAAATGCAGTGAAATCCATTTTCCCAAGCCTGTTAGCACATACGCTCTGATGTACTGGCCAACGTTTATTTCTTAGAAATGGAATTGTTTCAGTGAAATAAATTAAATCTGCTGAACTTCCAGAAATAATAAGCTTGGCAATCAAGAACCGGTTTCATTTTATAAAGAGAATACTGGAACCGAACAATTTTTCAAGACATTTGGTTTCGTTAATAGTTTGTCTACATTCTTTTCAAAACAGAATCATTAACAGAAATCAGAAATAGTTAAATTCCTTCCTTAATTATTGGCATGCTCCGTCTCACGTGTCATGAGGAGGAATTAAAGCCTCGGTTTTCCTCTTGATCGTCTATGGGTTTCTCCTGCATCATCCGTACATTTACTTTCTCTTTAGGCTCAGGTTCTCTCTGAGTCTCTGAGATCTCTGTTTCTTCAGTCATTTTTATTTTTGTCTGAAGTTTTTTTTTCTCCAGTGGGATTTTTTTTTGCCTCATTATAAGATTAAATCTAATACACATATTATAATATGTAGTCAAATAACATGAATCAGTTTTGTAGCCCAATATACACACACACACACACACACACACACACACACACACACACACACACACATCAAATCTAAATTATGAGATTGATAATTTATCTATATATCTTTGAAAACAAGTCTTAATACGTTATGCAGCCTTGCTTCAAGTAAATTGATCTTGTTTTAAGATTTTTTAGACTGGAAAATTTCCTGGAAAATAAGTCAATTACTGAAAGTTTTTTTTCTTCTTCTTTTTTCCCTGAATGTCCGCTACAACCACGCAGTGTCTTATTGAAACCGATTCTCGGGAAAGTACTTTGGCTGAATCTCCTTCATGCCACGAAGAAGTCAGCACAAAGATTTGTGGTGGAGCTTTAAAAGCAGAGATGCTTTATGGGTGCTGCTCGGCCGTATTCCTCATTCAAATAATATTTGAAAGCAGAGGAAGTGCAGCTCTTGATGTGTTGCTCGCTAAAGAACGATTTCTCCGTCTCCGTGTTATTCCGCTGCGACGGCTCGGCTCTGGGAAGTCGCTCAGATCTCGTGTGTAATGAATTATTAAAGTGACTCCTGACGGATCCAGAGGGTGACGCTTCATTTGAGGCCAAACAAAGACGTGCCGCATCTGAAGACTTTAATTGTGAAGTGGACTGATCCGTGCTCGTCATTGAGTCTCATTTTCATTCGATTGCAGAGTGATTGATATTATATGGATTCATTTGAGCAAGTTGCTTATTTAAGTCAGTCTCATCTGCATGGAAAACTTCCTCATGTTTTAGTAGAATAAATATAATAACCACAATAACTCAAAGAAAAGAACAAGCCATTGCACATCTAGAGCCGGACTCAAGATTCAGATGTAAAGTAGCGTGAGAGATTTCGGTCATACACCAGAGACTCATTAGTGCTGAAGCTCTTCTGCTCTCTCTCCACCTCTTTCTTGGTATTTTACCATTTATTAATTATATTTCTGACTCAAACTGGACAAGCTGCACTTGAAGCTGCAGAAGAGCACATACCTGTGACATTTTTTATTTTAATTAATGCACAAAATGATTCTTTTGTTGACCATAAGCCATGAACCGCTACAGCTGAGAACTGCACAGTTAGACTGAAAAATAGTTTTATTCCTATTATTATTATGGTAACACTTAGATTAGGTAATGCATTAACTAACATGAGCTGGCATTGGCAGTACATTTTCACAGCATTTATTAACCGTCATTAATTAATGCAACATTAACATTTTTATTATTTAACATTAATGTTAACAGAGACAACTTTTGATCTTACAAACGTATTAGTAAATGTTGAGATTAATATTAGTAGACATTAACTAAGATTATACTACGTTGAATGCTGTTGATTTTAAAGTTGGAGTAGAAAATGAGATGGAGTTTTTAACCGAAGTACAAAGACGGTGACCGGATTACGTAATATGTGAAGACAAGCATCGCAGAGCTAATGCTAGCTGAGCATTTGTGGGTAAAAAGTGTATAAATAGGATTTTTTTTAGAAAATGACAGATCGTTTCACTAGATAAGACCCTTCTGGAGGTGAACTTATCCTTTAATAAATGCTATAGAAGTATTGTTTTTTAATTGCAATTTCATGTTAACGAATATTAATAAATGTAACTAAACATTGATGTTTTATATATATATATACATGCATATAAATATGATATATATATAGATATATATTAGTGCTGTCAAGCGATAAAAAAAATTAACTAATTAATCACACATTTTTAATCGCAATTAATCCCACCTAACATCAAAGTTTTTAAATATACTTTTATATTGCAATAATTTCACATTAAATTGTACAAACAACATAAAGACAGTATATATTTTTTTAATACTGTATTTGTTGAATGGCATCTTTTTTTATGCCTGAAGGCCAGTATCACTGATACCAATACTGATTTCTCTATAAAATTGCCCCCCCCCCCCTCCATATTTAACCATTGACTATAGCCATTCAACATCACAGTATAATGAGAGCTATCAATTTTAAAATTGATTAGCTGGTTATTAGGGTATTTTGGCTGCTATTTCTTTAAGAGCTTCCGCTGCTGAACATGACATGCACATCTGACACACATCGTATTTTCTCTCAACTCTCTTTACCTTTTCTGCACTTCAGGTCATAAAGTCTCTATTAATGAGCTGACGAGTTGAATCAGGTTATTTTAGATGAGTGAGACAGTGCTGGGCTGCTCCAGGATAGTTTTGAAAACCATTTGGGCTCAGTGGTAGAGCATTGCGTTAACAGCGCAAAAGGTCATGGGTTCAAGTCCCAGGGAACACACATACAGATAAAAATGTATAGCTTGAATATACTGTACATGTAATATACTGTAAGTCGCTTAAAGCGTCTGCTAAATGCATAAATGTAAATGTAAGTGTTCTTAACCCTCTGGGGCCGGCTGTATCGCCGGCGATACCAGCTCGGTTTTTTTGTTACTTATATAAAATATATTACATGCATGCAGTTATAAGGCAGCTTTAATCACCTTTCTGGTAACTTCATGACTTAACTGACCACAACATTGCATGCTCATAGTTTATTTCGCGCTTTGATATGAAAGGATACAGGCGTGCGATTTAAGATCACATGCTGCGAGCACAGGACCGTTTTCCGTGCTCGTTTGACTCGCGCTGCCGCTGAAGTGAAGTGAAGCGCGCGTCTGAAACGTCTCCGGTTTGATGTAGTCATAAAGACGTTCTGCGACTGAATAAATGCACTTCTTGTCAAGAGAAAGTGACCGAAGCAGCAGTTGTGAGTGGGGTAGCCAACCCTAGGCCCTGCCCTTGCGTTAAATATTTTTAACGCGTTAAAGTGAAAAAAATAATCGCCTGCGTTAACGTGCTAATTTTGACACCACTAATATATATATATATATATATATATATATATGTATATGTATTTATTTAACCTTTAGACAAAAAAAATCCATCCAATAAAAAATAAGAATAAATAAAATAAAAGCTCTGTTTTACTTTTATAAAACACTTTGCAATTTGGCATTAATGTATTTAATTAATGTTTTGTATAATGTATGTAATGTATGTACTTTTTATGTTTTTTATCAGAGAGGAAGATTCCAGAGGAAGATTGCATCATCTTGATTGACGGGTTAAACGAGGCGGAGTTTCACAAACCGGACTATGGTGACACTGTCGCCTCCTTCATCACCAAGATCATCCCCAAGTTCCCCATCTGGCTCAAACTGATCGTCACTGTGAGAACAAGCCTTCTGGTGAGACGTGAATATATACTGTACCTAAAGCTGCTGGAATGGGTGGCAGATCTATTCTGAGCTGGAAAAATCAATGTTCAATGCAAATAATAAAATGCATCTAATCATATAAATAAATAAAGAATTAACTAGGAAAGAGAATCTAGTCCAATTTGACAGATGGACAGATTGAGTGACACCCTCATCCTCAAAACCATAAACAAAACTACACTAGATGGAAAATATGACAAATTAGATGATATTAAATACAGTTTCGATGGCAGTTTGGGAAAATATGGTTTGTGTGACCACGGTGTGTTTTGGACAGTGAATCATTGGCTGCTGAGGCATGAAGCTGAGTTTCAAGAGGTTTTTTTACTGGTCATATTTCACCCAAAATCAAAAGAAATAACGCTTTATTTTAAAGTCCAGTTCTCACTATTAAAAAAACAATTAACTATGACTTTTGCCTCAATAAACTCCTAATCTGCTGCTTATTTTTAGGTATTGGGTAGGATTAGGGATGCAGAATATGTGCTTTATAAGTACTAATAAACAGCCAATATGTTAATAATAGGCATACTAATAAGCAACTAGCTAATTGTGAGAATTGGTCCCTATATTAAAGTGTAAATTGTTATATACTGTATAATACATTACAAATATATTTTAAAAAAAAACATACTATTGTTATAAATATTGAAATAAACAGGTATGAAAATATGTCTTTCTGCAGGATATAATTTCTTATTTTGTCTTTTGATTTGGCAGTGAGATGGGTGTTTTTGTCCGGTACATCCGTCTAACTCAGAATATTTTTGTCATCTGTTCAGATCAGGTTGGGTGTTATGTTCACCATCTCAGACTCTCTTCTCCTCATCTTGTCACTTTGGGCAGGAGAATCTTGTAGCTCTAATAAGGAACATTGGCCCTCCAAATGAGACGGTACGACAGCTAGACAGTAATATAGACAGGAGGATAAGGGAGTGAATTGGAGAGAGAGAGCCAGTGTTCGTGTTGACTGCGTTTTGACAGTTTGAAAGGTAGTGCTCGACTAGCAGAGCAGAATCATCTAGTGTTTGATATGTGTCAGACGACAGATTGGAGAGTGTGTGTGTGTGTGCGCGCAAATGTGTGTTTTTGTACTTATGAAAGCCTCCTAATGCGTTCTGCTTTAGCTGTCACTATAAGTGAGGAAAGCTAGCCCGGCACTCAATAGGACTTTACAATATTTTTCAGCCTTTTGACAATATTTGTTGTATATCTTGAGATTTATGTATTTGCTCTGAAATTATTTAAAATGCACATTTTTATATATCCAGTATGCCATTGTACATGTTTAAGAAGTAAAATACAGTAAAAACTGCTGTAGTTCAAATAGTCAAATCATGTGTTATTTTCACTAAACGAACACGAGGAAGATTCATATTTAATTACAATATTACAGCAAGGATGCATTAAATTAATCAAAAGTGACAGTAAAGACATTTATAAGGTTGCAAAAGATTTATATTACAAATAAATGCTGTTCTTTTCAACTTTCTATTCATCAAAGAATCCTGAAAAATAAAATGTATCACAGTTTCTACAAAAATATTTCAAGTATGCACGACAATTTTCATGCCATGTTGTAGAATTTTAAGTTTAATTTTTTATTTTTTTTTAAGTCATTGGTGTCATCTTATTTAATGTTTATATGCAGAATTGTTGTTTCTTTGAAATAAAAATAATAATATTTATTGATTAAGTCTGATTAGGTTAGTGTTTTAAATGTTATTTTTCATGAGAACTGCTCAGTGAAATAATAAAATAAAATGAAGAACAAAAATGTATATATATTTTTTTTTTTCAGAAGTAATATGGTGAAGATTTTAATATTTGAATATTTAATACTTTAATAATTAGGGTAACACATTATTTTAAGGTGTTCTTGTTACACGTTACATGTACTTACTATTATAATAACTATAAATTATACATAATTACATGCAAGCAACCCTAATCCTAAACCTAACCATATAGTAAGTACGTGTAGTTAATTAATAGTCAATTACTCAGTACTTAAATGTATAATTACACTGTAACAAGGACACCTTAAAATAAAGTGTAACTGAATTCAAAACTTCATCAGGCAGAAAATCAACATTGTCCTCCTCAGAGAAATCTACTGGGAAAGGTTTTGGATGTATTTCATGACCTTTCCATCTTGTCTTTCAGGAGATCACCAGTCTGCTGCCCTTCTCCAAGATCAGCCTGGATGAGTTCCCAGAGAGTAAGGAGATCGGGACGGACCTTAACGCCTACATCCAGCACCGCATCAACAACAGCCAGAACATCCTCAACAACATCTCCCTCAACGGCAAAGCAGACCCCATCATCGTGGGCAAAGTCAGCTCCCACCTTATCTCCCGCAGCCAGGGCTCGTACCTGTACCTCAAATTGACCCTTGACCTGTTTGAGAAGGGTCATCTGGTCATCAAGAGCGCCAGCTACAAGGTGGTGCCCGTCTCTCTGTCGGAGCTCTTCCTGCTGCAGTGCAACATGAAGTTCATGACCAACTCTGCTTTCGAGCGCGCTGTGCACGTTCTCAACGTGGCGCTGGCGTCCCTTCACCCTATGACGGACGAGCAGCTGTTTCAGGCGCTGAACGCAGGCAGCGAGCGAGGGGAGCTGCTGTGGGACGACTTCCAGCAGAGGATGGAGACGCTCTCGTGTTTCCTCATCAAACGCAGGGATAAGACGCGGATGTTCTGCCACCCGTCCTTCAGAGAGTGGCTGGTGTGGCGAGCGGATGGAGAGAGCTCTGACTTCCTGTGTGACCCCAGGTGAGCTCCACTGTGTGTCTTAACAAATGGAGTGGAGGAAAAAACTGGGCTGGATGCGGTTTTCAGCATATACAATATAGTTAAGGACCATAATGTTGATGTTTTATATGAATAATATAGACTAATTAATCTAATAAATAATCACAATATTTGTTATTATTTATTCTATGTTAATATGTTTATTTCATATATTTTAATTTTAATATTTCATATTTTTTTATAATTTAATATAAATTATTTTTTAATTAAAAATAATTTAATTAAAAGTAATACATTCAAAAATTCACATAATCGTGATACAATTATAATAATGTTAATTATCCATAAGGTTTTTACTGAATCTCGCCTTTTAACATCTGCGTTTTACTACATTTTACTTGATGCAATCTGCGTAAAAATAGCTGGTGGTCAGTGGAGCAAAGCTTCGTTTGCCCTCCAGGGGGGTGTTCCTGGGTGTGACGTCACGTGAAAACTATCAATTGATTCGATGCTTCAAAAAGGTTTGTTTCTCCCATCACTAGTGATAGCAATGCCTTTGTCCATATTGGGGATTTCCTGGAGCTTCATGAGTTCTGCTACTTCTGTGACTGGATATGTGGATTTTATGTGCGAGGGCGCCCTCTGGCGTCCAGTATGAATGAAAAAGACATCATGTGTTTAGTGCCAATGGCCAATCCAATTATTAATTGGTAATTTTTAAAAATATTTTTTTATTATTTTTTTTATAAGTATCGGTTCAGGCACCGGTACCGTTTTAAAAGTATCGATTTGGCACCGGTATTGAAAAAACCCTAATAATAATAGCACTAATAATAATAATTAATATATTCAAAAGGCTGAAAATTTAATAATATGGAGTATATATAATATTGCCTGCCTCATGAATATATTATAGTTTATCATTATATATGTATGTAAAAAAAATATTTGAATATATTGTAAATAAAATAATTTTTATAATTTATAATATAATTTTGTCATGTATTATGTAATAATGATGAATTTATGGGTATATGTCACACAACCATAAATTCATAATTTCAAGTCATTGTAGCCAAATAGATTAATCTAGTATATGCTTAAGTGATTGATGACTCTAATTTTTCAAATGATTGAAACAGTTACTGAGGTTTAATTGAAATCCTGTTGAAACGTCTCTGTCTTTATACTCTCATACTCATAAGTCTAATGACACCGTCTTTAGACAACTTAATGACCAGATAAAAAGCATCGTAAAGCATCCTTGCAATCTTCACGATGCTTAAATTTACATCACCTACAAAATCATTGCAAATACATTGTGAATATTCAATCGCCCAGCTCTAATGACATTGCAGTTTGATGAAGAGCCAGTAGCTTGACTGTATTACTGAGTGTTCAAATCTGCATTTGAATGTAAGTCCAAGATCAAATTCACCCCCAAAAAGCTGAAAAATCACAAAAACCCATTTTCATTTGATTCATATGTTTGACTTTTATATGAAGATGTTGTTCTCTTTTTATCTCTGTTCAGCTTCAGACACACAGTTGAATTTACTGACTTCATTAAAATAAGAGCAGGAGTTTCCTTATTGGACTTATCGTGCTCACGTGTCTGTCTGTGTGTGAGATGCCAGATCTGTCTTCACAGCCGACTAATGAAATATCATGATCTGCTTGAGGAGATGATGAAAGCCAGTGCTGATTTAAGATGCCTGTGCAACATTCCGTTTCCTCTCATTTAATTACTTTGAAATATATTACTAGTCCAGCTTTGATAATAGACAGAAGGAGGTGAATCTTACAAAGACCAAAAAAAAAAACAGGGCAATTTTTTTTAAACTATCAATTTTTTTGCATTATAGTTATCAGTATTATTTTGCATTGGTCATCATTATCTTCAAATTTGCATATTAATTTCCAACTTAATTTCACTTTTTTACTTATTACTTATTAATACTTATTAGTTTTGTGTGTGTGTATATAAATATTACATATGTAATTTTTTACAATATGCTGATATCTAAATATTTAATAAATTATGCTGTTATATGACATATACATATCATTTGTAACTTTTTTTACTTATACTGTATGTATACGTGTATGTGTGTAATATTTATTATAATAGGAAATATTATATAATTTATAATGCATATTATAAATTAATTTATAATTATTTTATATAATTCATAAATAATACTGTTTGTAATAAATAATTATTATTTAGTACGTTATTAAAATCTATTTTTGAACAGAGTAGGCTATTAATCATAAACATGTTCTAAACATACTTACACTCGTAGCATTCGTCATGTTACAGTGTACACTCTTAATACTTTTATTGTTTTATATAGAGTATGAAAACATCATTGCGCCGTAAGAAATTTAAATATAATGAATTGCCTATCATATTCAAACATTGTAGTCTGGAATTACAGTTTGGGAAAAAAACAACTATGATAGTATGTAGCCTAGTATGTATGATTTTATAGCTGTTATGATTCTGCAGCCATAGACTCACGTATGCTGTGAACTACAAAAGGATGTACTTTGTACCATTTAAAAAAAAAAAAAGGATATTTTATATCTGAGAAACTAATTATTATTGTTTAGCACGCTATTAAATCTATTTGTGAACATTAAACATTCTTAGATGCTAGCATTCATCATGTTGTCGTTGTTCAAGTTTGTCACAATAACACGCTAACTAATGCAAAAAAGAAACATTACTTACTCATCAGATTGATCTTCTGGATGAACTCTTGCTCTTATTTTGAGGAAAATAAACGAACAGTATAGCCTCGATGGGCGTCCTCCTGACTCTTGGGGGGGGGGGGGGGGGGGGGTCCATTAGAAATAATGAGTTAGACGGGAAAGATTGAACATCATGTTGGTTTCATACGGATTGCTTCATCACAAAATGTTTGTTTTCGATAAGACTTACTTCGTTTAAAAGTAAACACTTCAAGCTTTCTATAGAGATAACTCCCATGTCTCTGTGTTGAGTATTTTCTGCGTTACAGTTCATTTTATTGACTTGTTTCAAAAAGCAGATCGCAGAGATGGAGAAGACAGAGCGCACCCTGTTTTTTGGGGGGGATTTTCCCAAAACCACAAAGTTTTGTTGTAATCGTGAGTGTACACACAAAAAAAGTAGACACTTAACAGTTAGATTGATGTATAACACTTATTTGTGTGACCAAAGTCAACAGAGTATTTTTAGTGTCTTTTGCATTGATAAGAAAAAAAATGAGCTTGTCTCGCCGCCCCAGAGGGTTAATTATATATTTTTTAACTTGAATACTGATTTACTGAAATACATAGTTTTTTTTTTAGTTTTTTTATAGGTAAGAAACTTCCTTTTGCTGCAATAAATATGACAACACAGGATAAGAAACAGCACTCATTACTCATTTTCTAGATATGCTGATGAGCTGTGCTGATCTTAGACTCCAGTTTATCTGTAATTCTGTTCCCCTCCTGTTCTCATTGCGGTGTGATTGGTCCGATTGGTCCATCTGCGTCCTATTGATGAATCTCCTCCCCGAACCCTCCCACGGTCCAGACTAGAAAAGTTGGCTCTGAAAAAGAGGGACTTCTAAAAAGTTCCCTGCCTTGTTATTCGGCTGCTGAAAGAGGGAGAAAAGAAAGGCGACGGAATGAGTTGAATGTAGAGGAGATGCAGTGCTGATCAAAGCCAGCTGCATTCATGCGTGGCCTTTTAATGAAGCTCAGTTAATTAACACCAGCGAGAGCTGGGGAAGCACTAAAGCAGCCTATTCCACTCTTCTCCTGTGTTTTACAGGAGCGCCGTTCCAGACGGACCGAACGCACGCCAACACAGAGACGCTTTCACAGCCTTGCATCAAATACTACATTATACAGAGCTTTGTCAGAGATTTACCTCACGAGAAGCTCGTTTCATCTCAGAGATTAAAAGATTTGACCTTTAATTACATGCAATTGATCCTTCATTAAAAGTGTGGAACAAATCTGAATTTATAAAGGCAGAAACTGACATGAAAAGTGAACCAAACACTATTATTTTCACTGCATGTTTAATTCGGCCAGTGGCATCCACTTGAGCCAGGAAATAAAAAGGGATATTCTCCATTTTTATAATCTAATTGTAATCTAAATGGTTTTAACTTTTGACAGTCCAATCAAACGAGTCAAGAACCTGATGTTAAAAAACACAACTCTAAGTATGTTAAGAGTCTCATATTTTAAAAAGCTCACAGGCCTTTGCAATTCACCCTTCGGCTGTCATCAAGAACATGAATGAGAATAATAGATTAAATTGCTGTAAATACTGTGTGATGAACAGCAAGAGTGAACAGAAAATAAAAGCAGGATAAGATTGTGCAGGTTTAAGGCAGATGATATGAAGGGAGGAGGCTTTTTACAAGTCAAGTCAAGTCACCTATATTTATATAGCGCTTTTAACCATGTAAATTGTGTCAAAGCAACTTTACAATATCAAAAAGGAAAATAGTGTGTCAATAATGTAAAATGAAAAGATTAAAAAAAAGATTTTCAGTTAAAGGCATTTCATTATTGAATTCAGTGATGTCATCATCCAGCTCAGTTCAGTTTAAATAGTGTCTTTGCAATCAGGTCGACGATATCGCTGGAAATGAAGTGTCCCCAACTAAGCAAGCCAGAGATGACAGCGGCAAGGAACCAAAACTCCATCGGTGACAGAATGGAGAAAAAAACCTTGGGAGAAACCAGGCTCAGTCGGGGGGCCAAACGAACCAGCAGTTCAATTCCAACTGCAGCAAAGTCAGATTGTAAGGGCTCAGCTGGTTCCAGTGGTCTTTCCCGATGGCTGGCTGTCTAAATGGCGGGGTCCTCACTGGGGATCTGTCTCTGGCGCTCATCTCGGTGTCCTGGTCTCCGCTGACGTTCAGGGCTGTAGAGGTCGTCTCTGGGTGCTGATCCACCATCTGATCTGGTGCGGAACAGACACAATCTCTATAGTGTGATATCTGGGTGAAGGAGTCTCTATGTGCTGAGAATTAACTGACTTCTGTGACGTGAGGTGGCTAGCAGACGGTCGGTTTAGCCAGTCTGTCTGCTTCCTGACCTGGGCCCCAGTTAGTCGAGTATGAACTCTAAGACTATGTGCCATATTTCTAGAGAGAAGAGCGGCACCACCCCAGGAGGGATGAACACAATCTCTTTTCAACAGGTCAGGTCTGCCCCAAAAACTCGTCCAATTGTCTATAAAGTCTATGTTATTCTGCGGGCACCACTTAGACATGCAACCATTGAGTGACGACAGTCTGCTATGAATCTCATCGCCACGCTAAGCAGGGAGCAGACCCAGTGATGTCAAAAGTATTCACATTCATTACTCAAGTAGAAGTATAGATACTAGGGTTTAAAAAGACTTCTGTAGAAGTTGAAGTATCAACTCAAGTTTTTTACTCAAGTAAAAGTGTAAAAGTACTGGTTTCAAAACTACTTAAAGTATAAAAGTAAAAGTAATGGAAGGAAAAAAAAATGCCATTAAGGACAAAAGCTTAGGCCGCGGCACAGGGGCCTATTGTGATAAATAATAAAAAATAAATATTTACAAAAAAATGTATTAATAGGGTAGGATGGTATACTAAACTTATTGCAGTATTCCACTGTAATGCATAGATGGGTATAACATCCGAGTACAAGCCAAATACAAGTCTACCTGATCTCTCACACACACACAAACCAAAAATGTTACTGTTTGCATTACTAGTACAAATCTTTTTCTATGCTCAAGTACAAACAGAAAATTGTAAACATAAAACATCATATCACTTTAAACTTACACTGACTATCCATATTAGCAATATAAACAACACAGCTATAAGGCTGGACAATGGATTAAACTATGTGGGTGCTGTGATTTAACTTTTAAAAGTAAAAAAAGAAAAAAGAAAAAAAAACAGCAAAACTGAAGCAGTCTGTGAGAAGGACACACAATGTTTCAATCTCTGTCAATCACTCTGATATGCAATTAAAATGAGTGCACTGACTGAGTGCTGTCTGCCACTGTCTTTAATCACTTCTATGCATAACTGTATGGTAGTTAATGCCACATGCACTGTAATATTAAGTTCTGTATTGAAAGCTAAATTTTCAAATGAAAATAGCAATAACGTGATCGTTTTATAAATTATGCGTATAATGTGTTAAGGGCTTTCACTGAAGGAAACAGCTGTGGTGTGATGAGTGGTGAATGCAGCGAACACTTTACAGAAGATTGGAAACCGATTGCTCTCCCATGACTTTTTGTAAACTGTATTTAAGACAAAGAACTGCACAGATGTAGATATTATAACAATCTATCGATAAACACACACCTTGTCCTCTCCTCTGCACCACCGCAGTCTGTGGATTGAAGAACGCGCAAAAAGATGGGGAGGAGCCGAAGTCTGCTGCCGTTTCAAATTTAAAGGGGAAGAATCGCAAGATTTTTAGGGGGGCTGAGCAGAAATTTAGGGGTGCTAAAGCCCCCCTAAAAATGACCTAGCAACGCCCATGACGATGACAAGCCGGAATGAAAACGAGCCAAAATGAAATAGGAGTAACGAGGCTAGTAGAAAGTACAGATAATTGCGTGAAAATGTAAGGAGCAGAAGTAAAAAGTCGGCTGAAAAATAATTACTCCAGTAAAGTATAGATACCCAAAATTTCTACTTAAGTAAGGTAACGAAGTATTTGTACTTCCTTACTTGACACCTCTGAGCAGACCAGATCATATTACAGTGTCTGACATCGTACTTGCAAGTTCACACACCTCTTTAACATTATTTTTAGTGATCTCCGACTGGCGAAGTCGAACATCATTAGCGCCGATGTGGATAACAATCTTACTGAATTTACGTTTAGCATTAGCCAGCACTTTTAAATTTGCCAAGATGTCAGGCGCTCTGGCTCCCGGTAAACAATGGACTATGGTGTCTGGTGTCTCTATTTTCACGTTCCGTACAATAGAATCGCCAAAAACTAGAGCACTTTCATCAGGTTTCTCAGTGGGTGCGTCACTGAGTGGGGAGAACCTGTTTGATGCTCTGATCGGAACAGAAGAGCGATGTTTTGACCTGCGACTAGGCCGCCTCACAGTCACCCAGTAGCCCTGCTGCACGGGCTCAACCAGAACCGAACAATGTACAGGACTCCCTGAGCTAGTCGCATCCAAAGCAGTATCTACAGCCCTCACATTCTTACTCTCCTCAACTAAAGTTTGGATGCGTGTCTCTAATTCTGAAATCTTCTCTGTCAACTATTTCCCTGCATTTATCACATGTGAATCCCTCGTCGCCGACAGAGAGAGATAAACTATACATGTGACATGAAGTGCAAACAACAATAGCAGGAGAAGAAGCCATTACTCACCGTGACTGATAAATGATACCAACTTAACTTACCTGTTGTTTGATGAACTCGTGAAAAACAGAGCGAGAGAGAAATGAAAACAATAATAGCGTGAATGGAGTGGTTTTAAAAAGCGAACGATCAAATTTGTTAGATTAGTTTGATAGATAATACCAGAAATATGGTGGGAATTAAGTTATATATTATCACTTTAAACAACAGAGAGTGAAAGTGAGGTAAAGATTCAATAAAAAAAGCGGAGCTACAAACGCAAACCTCTCAGCAGCACAACAGACAGACAGACTGAAGCAATTGATGTCTGAACAAGTTGGATCTGGCAATCAGTTTGTGTCTCAGTGCTGTTTCTCGTCTTATTCCTTCATAAATGCATGTGTTTCTCTGCAGGAGTGGACATGCACTGATGGCCTTCATGTTGTCAAGGCAGGAGGGGAAGTTAAACAGACAGCAGACTATGGAGTTGGGACACCACATCCTGAAAGCACACATCTTCAAGGTACCTGATGCATCCATCTATCTATCTGTTAAAAGTTATTGGCTGCCTTATTTATTTTTTTCAGTTATTAAATCAAAGAGATTTTATCTTGGCATGTCCTGTTGCATTTTTAAGTGCACGTTATAAGTGAACTTACAGCAATCGCAAAGATGGAGTTTGTGTGGATCAGTTTTATTCATGTATATATTTATTTATTTCTATGTGCATTTATGTATTTCAATTATATTACAAATATATTAGTGCTGTCAATAGATTAATAAAACCTAATTTATCAAAAAATGTTCTGAAATGGATTAATTGCAATTAATCCCATCTAACATTAAA